>NW_022985011.1:1422747-1701467 GCF_010015815.1 Dothidotthia symphoricarpi CBS 119687
AGCGTATTTATGCTTGTAGTACAGGCAGATAGACGCAATATAGTAAGAATTTAATATAGTAACTTAGTATAGAAGCTAATACCTAGCCCCTTTTTATATAGTAAATATTAGTAGGAGTATATAGTAAAGGTAATAAAGAGCTAATTAGCTATCTCTTAATAACTAGCTACTTAATATATTAATACAGACGTATATTTAAGAGCCTAGGCAGCTGTTAGTTAAAGTTTAGTTTAGTTATAAGCCCTAGATTATATTCTAAACTATAGCTAGGTTATAAAAACTCTTTAATTAACTAGTAATACTAAATATATAACTAGGGCAGCTATAGTAGAAGTGTAAGTAATAATAGTTTATATAAATAAGCTAGTATATAAATATCTTTTAGACTTTAAGAGTCTTTATCTATCTATCTTATCTTTCTTTATAACTATAATTATAGTTAACTAATAATATAACCCTATTAGCGTAGCCTAGGTATTTCTATACTGCGTCTTATAGTAAGCTAATAAGTAAAAGATTAAAGTAAGTAATTTCTAGTAATAGTATAGTACTTTAGATATCTCTAGTAAGATCTCTAAGGACCTAGTTAGGTAGTAAGAGAAAATAAAAGGTATTACTTAGTATAATAATAATACTTTCTACCTAAAAGATAAAGATATCTTATATTACCTTAAGCTTAATAAGAGACTTAAGGTATAGCTTTATAAGGTTAAAGTTTAGCTCTTTCTTATATAAGTTTATAAAACTAATAAGGCTTTCTTTAATACTTAGCTCTTTTAACTTAATAAGCTTACTACTAAGTAGCGTAACAACGCTACTTTAATTAAAGATAAGAGCTACTTTAAGCAAGCTTTTATAGATCCTAGGTATACTGCCTAGAAAAAAAGAATTATAGTAGTAATTTAAGAGGTGTAATACCTTACTGCAGAGCTATAGAATAAGGACAAAGCTAGCTAATTTTTAAGTAGTAGTAATAGTAATAGTAATAGTAATAGTAATAGCAATAGCAATAGAAAGCAGAGGGCTAATAATAGAGAAAGTTTGTAACTAGGTTAAACTTTAGCTAAATAAAGACTAATAAACAATTAAAACGTGTGTACAAAAATACAATAGTAACGTAATACATTAATCCCTGTCCTCTAGGGCTAATTTATAGTATAAATTTATTAACTAAAAGATTTTTAAATCTAACTTTTAATCTAGTAATAGTAAATTAGTAAGCTAAAATTACGTAATAACACGCTAAAATAGTAGTATATAATAGATATCTTCTAGAAAAAAAATTATAGACTTCTATTCCCCTAACAATATTTTTAGGATAGAGCTAAAATTTTTAAAATTTAAATCTTAAGCTAAGCTTCTTTTAAAAGCTAAAACTTCTACTTCTACTATAGCTATAACACTAGAAAAGCCTTTAAAGTCTATTAAAGAAGCTATTAATAGAATATATAAAAAAACTCTTAATATAACGCCTCTTAAATCTATTAAATAAGGACGTATTTCTAAGCTATCTAGAAGAGAAGAAAGAGTTATTAATAGAGCTATATTAAAAACCTCTAAGGTTAAAAATAAGAGTATATTAGTTAAAAATAACCTTTTTATATATAAAAGAAGCTTACAAAGATTTTGTTAAAGAAAAGGATATTCTATTAAAAAAGCTTTTAAAAAAGCTTTATTAGATAAGAATAAAGCTAAAAGGAGGCTTATTCTAGCTAAAGAGTAAGATAAAAATTTAAAAAATATAAATCTTAATAAGATTGTATTTTCTAATAAGTTAGTAATCTAGTATAGGTACAGTGCTAGGAAAGAATATTACAGAAAGAAGGGAAATAATAAAGTTAGTACCTATATAGTTAATATAACTAATATAAGTAAGTTTTAAATTATTACTAGTAATCTAAGTTTTAGAGCCTTTTTTTTTCTTTTTTTTTATTTAACTATCTTTTTTTTATCTTTAAAACTAACTTTTTTATAGCCTAGGATATTTCTATCTAAGTTTAGAGAGTAATTTAGATAGGTAGATACTCTAAATTAGAGATTATTAAAACGCCTTTTATAATAAAGTCTTATATAAGTAAAAACTACTTAAGAAAGGTTTTTATACGCTACGTTAAACTAGCTATTAAAAAAGGTAAGTTAATTATTCTTTATTTATTAGTCTTCTATTATTTTTTACTTCTATTTTAACTTTTTATTTTTTTTTATAAATTCTTAAAAAAATCTATATACTTATATTTATTTAGGCTAGAAGTTTTAGTAAGATAATACTAAAACTTATAAAATACTAAATATAATAGCTTAGTTTAAGAGAAATTAAATCTCTTTTTTTTAGCACCTACCTTACAGCTCTAATCTAGTACCTATTAAAAATGTCTAAAGTCTATTAGAAGATAGACTATATAATAAAATAGCTACTAATTTAGAGGTAGGAGCTAGTAAGGCTAGTATATAGGCCTTTAAAAGGGCTATATATAAAGAGTAAGATTTAATACTATAACAGAGTATAAATAACTATATTTTATCTTTACCTAGGCGTTATAAGGCAGTTATAGATGCTAAAGGATAGTATACTAAGTACTAGCTAGCTATTACTAATTATATTATTTTATTTTAACTACTTATATTAGTTTCTTAAATTTTATCTTTTGTACCTAAGAGACTATACTTATAAATCCTAAAATCTAAAGTTTTAAGATAGATAAGAATGTTTATACTACTAAAAGTTAATTTTATACTTATAAAAAATAGTTATTACTACCTTAAATATACTTTTTTTTACCTCTCTAAAATACTGCTAAAGAACTATTTCCTTTAAATTAGTAAGCAAAGGTCTTATATAAGTAAGTTTTAAAACTGCTTTTTCTATTTATAAAACTCTTTTTATTATATTTATAGTTTAATTATTTACTAAAATATACGCTCTTAAAATAGTAAACTTTTAAAGTAACTTTTTATTTGTGTTGCCCCACTATATAATAAAAACGAATAAGTTATTAATATATATACGTAACTAAAAGATAATAGTAACGTAATATATTAATCCCTATGCTCTAGGGAAGTACTTTAGTATATAATAGCTTATTAAGTATTTCTTAGTTTGTCTAAAAATATATCTTTTTTTAATAAAGAATATTTCCTAAAATATTAGATATTAGTAGGCCTTAAAATAAAAAGCTAGTTAAAGATCTCGTATATTAATATAGTATTAACTTAGTTATTCCTAGTATATATTACTTATAGTCCTAAAGGTTTATTAACTAAGATTATTAAAAAAAAGTTATACTACTTTTAAAAAAAAATGTAACTAAGTTAATAACTTATACTAAGCTTTTTAAGCTAATTAAGTTACTATAAATATAAGTATAGGTAAAAATCTAGTATATCTTAATAGTAAAAATAAGTTTATACTTTTTATCAAGCTATTAATTCTTATATAGTAAATACTTCTATAGTTTAAGAAGTAAATTATAACTATAGTAAATACTATAAGGGTAAACTTGTTTAAAATATACAATACTAGGCTCTAAAAAGCTATTAATAAAATAGTTTAACCCTTTAAGTAGAAAAAAAAGTAGTTTAATTTGAAGATAGCTTTATACTTTACCTTACTTATTACTTGTAATATAGTCTTAGTATAAGATATACTAAGTAATATTAATATAAGCTAAAACTAGAAACTCTAGGGATCCTAGTATAGCTCTTTTGAGATATAATATACTATATCTTATATGTTACAGTTTATTAAAGTGCTTAACAGAGTTAGATTAAAAATTTACTTCCGTAGTAACTATCTAATAAAATTTGTACTAAAATTTATTAATATATAGTAAAACAGATTTTTAAAAACATGTTAACAAAGATATAGTTACCTAAAATAAAAAACTATTATTATTTTTAGTTTATAGCGTCTTTATGCTTAAAGTATAAGCAGATAAATATAATATAGGAAGAATCTAGTATAGTAACTTAGTATAGAAGCTAATACCTAGCCCCTTTTTACACAGTAAAAATTAGTAAGAGTATATAGTAATAGTAATAAAGAGCTAATTAGCTATCTCTTAATAACTAGCTGCTTAATATACTAGTATAGATACGCATTTAAGAGCCTAGGCAGCTATTAATTAAAGTTTAGTTTAGTTATAAACCCTAGATTATATTATAAACTATTACTAAGTTATAAAAACTTTTTATTTAACTAGTAATTCTTAATATATAACTAGGGCAGCTTTAGAGGATGTGTAGGTAATAATAATTTATATAGGTAAGCTAGCACATAAATATCCTTTACACCTTAAGAGTTAAGATCTTTATCTATCTATCTATTTATCTATCTTATCCTTTTTTTTCTTTATAACTAAGATTATGCCTAACTAATAACAGAATTCTATTAGCGTAGCCTAGGAGTTCCTGCGCTATATCTTGCAGTAAACTAATAATTAAAGGATTAAGGTAAGTAATTAGTAGTACTAGTACAGTACTTTAGATATCTCTAGTAAAATCTCTAAGGACCTAGTTAGGTAGTAAGAGGAAATAGAAGGAATTACTTAACATAACAGTAATACGTTCTACTTAAGTAATATAAACATTTAGCAGCGCCTTATGCTTAATAAGAGGCTTAAGGTAAAGCTCTATAAGGTTAGGGTTTAGCTCCTCCTTACATAAGTCTATAAGAAAAAAACTATTATAAGAAGATTAGTTAGAAGTTACTATAGATAAGAAGGTACTAGTAATAAGTACTAGAAAATTCTAGCTAAATAATTTATTATTTTACAAAAAATTAGTAAGAGTAGGCTAAGTAACTAATAATTACTTTAAATATTTTATGTGTTTAAAAGAACTTTAATAGGTAATTAGAGTATAAATCTAAAGTTAAAAATAGATTTTACTTAAATAGAATCTAAATAGTTTAATAAGAGAAAAACTAATAAGTATAAGGCTTTACTAAGAAATAGCTATAGAATTAAAAAAAAAAAAAAAGGTATTTTTAGTATACTGAAGTTTATTTTATACTTACTTATTTCTAAAAAGAATAATTAGAAAGTATAACTTATAATAAGAACTTACCTAAGAGAGAAAGAGAATTTATATTTTTTGTTTTACTAAGAAGAAAAACTAAAAGCTTAAAAGAATAAAATTAGAGCTAAGCTAATTAACTAGACTATTAAACTATTATTAATACAGATATTAAAAGTAAACTATAACTATTATTAGAAACTCTAACTAACTAGCTAAGTAATAATTAAAGATAACTAAGAAGTATACCACGTATTTATAAAACTTTTAATAAAGCTATTTTTATTATTCTTATACTTAGAAGTAATAGCTATAAAAGCTATAAAAAAACTAGTAGCTTTACTATAAAGCTTCTTTATACCTTAATAAAAAGTTAAAGAAGGAAACTTAAAGGAAAAAGCTAACTTAGTATAATAAAAAGGCTAATTAAAATAGCTAATACTAAAGTTAGCTAAATAATTAGTAGTAAAAGGTAGAAAAGTAAAACTTTTAAAGCTAAACTTATTAAAACTAAAATAAACAAGCTTAAAGAGGTATTAGCTCTTCAAGGTATTCTAATAATAAGGGTATAGTATTTTAATAGCTTAGAAAGTTATTATTTTATAATTATAAAATACAAAGACTTTAAAAGCTAATAGAGAAGTAAGCTAATCTTAGGCTTAAAAAGAAACTAATAATAGTACTAAAAAAGGTACTAAAGAATTTAAAAGTATCTAGACAGTAAAAAGAGAAATATAATAAATACTACTAAAAGAAGTAATCAAAACTAAAGGAGAAGAAAAAAGGAAAAAAAAAAAACTACTAGATATACTACTAGAAATATAAAGTTACTAGAAAGAAGACCTTAAAAAAAGAAATTAAAAAAAAGAGTAAGTATTAGTAATAGTATCAATAACCTAAAACTAAGTAAAGCTTTTGATAGTAATTATAGTAGAATTAGCAAAACTACTAAAAGAATTAGCTTTAATAAATAGTAGGTAGCTACTAGGGTAGAATCTACAGTTAAGCTAATATAAAAAGTTTTTAGAAAAAAAAAAAAAAGAAAAAGCTACTATTAAAGGTAAAGAAAGTATATAGAAAAATATTACTATTAAGAAGCTTACTAGCTTTAAAGTTCTAGCTATTATTATTATCGCTATTATATTTAGAATTAGCAACATTTAGAGTAGTTTTAAGAGTAATAAAAATAGCCTTACTAATAAATATATAACTTAATAACTTATTAGCTAGGCTAAGAAAAAAATATTCTACTTTATATTAAATATATAATAGTTTATAAGCCTTATTAAGATTAGAAGCCTTACCTTTACTTTTCTTAGCTAAATAAAAAAGATATGTAATATTTATAGTATTTAAAGTAGTAGTTATTAACTATTAAAATAAGCTAAACGTTGTAGATCTAGTATTAAAGAATAATAAAATAATTAGAAAGTAACCTTAGATATATAAGTAAGTAGGCGTAGTAAGAGTTATCTTAAAAAAATAAGCTAGAAGCTAGCCTTATAGCTTTAAGTATAGGTTAATTAAAAAAAGACCTTAGTAAAGCTATTAATCTTAGTAATTATTGAAAAGTAGTTAATATAGGCCTTTACAATTATAAAAGTTAGTAATAGTCTATTAAGTTACTAAGGAATACTTATTAAAGATTTTCTTAATTTATTACCTAGTATATAGTATAATAACTTATAAAAAAAAAACTATAATTTTTATTTTAAAAAAAAAAGTATATATAGCTAGTAAAAAGGTAAAGGTTATAGGTATAGTAATAAATAAAAGGTTAATAATTATTATAGTAGTTAATTATATCTTTAGAAACCTAAACTAGTAAGCTATAAGACCTATAAAAACAAATAGTACTAGCCTTTAGGTTAGCTAAAGTGTTCTATACTATTTAATTAGAAACCTTTAGGTACTTCTTTAAAGTAGTAAGGATAAATAAGGTAATATTTTATTAATAATTATAATAAAAGTAGTAGAATAGGTTAATACCCTTCTTTCTATTAGTATTTTAAATAAGGTAAGTTAGGTTTATAAAGCTTAGTAAGTAGTAATAATACTTAAAATAAGTAAGAGAAACTTTATAAAGATACTTAGAAAGATAAAATTAGCTTTTAGTAAAAAATAAAGCTAAATCTTTAGTAATCTTCTAAACTAAGAAATTAAAAATATAGTAACTTAAAACTTAAGTAACTAAATAGGTAAGTAATAAACTTTATTGTTATTTAAAAAACTTACTATACTAGTTCAAGATTTAAGTAACTTAATAATAACTGGGTAGTACCTAAACTAAGTAGCTCTTATAACTAGCTAAATAACTAGTAAAAGGTATAAACAGCTATTTATTACTACTACTACCCTTAAATAGAGTAAGGTAAGTACTACCTAAGCTAGTAAAGCTAAGAGTAAAGTAAATAAAAAAAGTTATAGTATAGTAGGAGGGAGTATAAAAGTTTTAATAACTAGTTAAGTAAGTAGTAAATACTTATAAACGAAAAGGCTATATTAAATTTAAGAAGAAAGTAAAGAGAAAATAAAGTAAACAGTAAAAAAAAAAGTAGAAATAGTTCTTTTTATAAGTACTGATTTCTTAAGTAGTAGCCTTAATAGAGCTAAAAGTGAAAGTATTAATAGCCTAGTAGTAAAAAGAAAGTAGGCTATAATTATACCTATAACTTTATTAAACCTTACTTATTTACTATCTATTAAAGCTTAGGTATTTACTAATAGTAAAAGAAAACTAATTTCTAACCTTAAGTAAAGCTTATAATACTCTTATAGTAGTAAAAGTAGGTCTAAAAATACTTAATAGTAATAAACCTAAAGCTAAGGTAACTTACAAGCTAATAATTAGAGGTTTATAGCTTAGATTTAAGTAAGTATAAAAGTATTCTAGTATTTATTAAAAATAGTATATAGCCTTACTATATATTAAGAGGAAGATATAAGTAAAGGTCGTAGCTATATAGTAAAAAAGTTCTATTTATAGTAAAAATACCTAGTAAAGTAGGTAGTAAAAAAGGTTAGTACTTCCTTAAGTAATATTAGTACTATTAAATAGTAAAAAAAGAGGTAGTATTATAATATTTAGGTAGATAGTAGGTAGAAGCTTGATAGGGCTAAGCTATTCTAGGTAGAAAGATATATAATAAAGTAATACCTAGTATAGTATTAAGCTTAAAAATTTATTAGATGTATATAAAATATATTATTAGGTAAATAGGCCTAGTAGAGGATAGTACGTAATAGAGGACCCTAACACATTATTTAAGCTAGGAGAGACTAGAGAGTAGGTACCTATATAGAGAGGTAATATAATCCTTTTCTAATAAGAACGTAAGTAAACGACTACAATAGTAGTATTTAATAAACTTAAAATAATTAAAGCTTATAATCGTATAATCTTATACGTAAACTACTATTAATTATAAGCTTAAGTGCTAGTAGTCTTTGTTTTTTACATAATAATATATACCTATATAGATATATAAAGCTAAATAACTAAAGATTCTATAAGGTATTATATTACGCTATGCATTGTTACACTTTTAGGTTTAATCAGGCTTTTATTAGTAATAAGTATTCTTATTAGTATAGTAATATATTCTTACAACTTTAGTGTTTATAAATAATTCTTATAAGAGCTTAATAAAATACTAGTTCTAAAGGTTATTATATTTTTATAGTTTGTATTTAGGTAGTAGGTTCTTAAGACAGCTTTTAAGAAACATTAGTAAAGGCTTCTACTATATTTTTTATATAGTAAGGCCTATTCTAGGTATAAACTTATTATTAGTATAGCTAGACAGTGCTATCTTTAAAATAGATTAGGTTTATAGATATAAAATAAAGAGATAAAGTTTTAATCTCTAGAGAATATAGATAAATATATTACGCTACTAATATAATTTTATATACGCGTTTTAATATAAATTAGTCTGTATTATTAACACTAACTATAGTAGCAAAATTATACCTAGCTATAAACTTTCTATGTTATTAGCCCTCTACGTCGAATTATTAATACTTTCTACTTTTACTATTACTATTACTATTACTATTACTGCTAGCTTAATATTAGCTAGCTTTGTCTTTATTCTATATTAATTTTGTAAGTTCTGTAGTATAGTCCTAGATTTTGTAAATTACTTCTATAATTCTTTATTCTTAGGTAGTATACCTAAGATCTATTAAAGCTTACTTAGGTAGCCCTTATCTTTAGTAAAACCAGTCGTGTTATATTACTTAAAAGTAGGCTTATTTTGTTAGAAAAGCTAAGTATTTAAGAAAGCTTTATTAGTTTTTAAACTTATATAAAATTATGTTAAACTTTAAATTTATTTAGCTATACTTTAAGTCTTTATTAACTTACAGAGTACTATAAGATATCTTTATTCTTAAATAGAAAGGTATAACTATTTTAATAAGTAACACTTTCTAATTTCTTTTACTACTTAATTAGGTAATAAGAGATTTTACTAAAGAAATATAAAGTACTATACTAGTACTAGTAATTATGTAGATTACTTTTAAACTATTAGTTTACTAGTAACATTAGTATAAGAACCCCTAGAATACGTTGATAACATTATTATATTTACTAGCTAAAATCTTAGTAGGAAATAAGGATAACGTATAATAGATAAATAGATAGATAAAGTATCTAGATTTAAACTTTTAAGATATATAAGATATTTTTATACTAGCTTAGCCTTATAAACTATTTTTACCTAATTATATCTAGAGTTACTAATGAATTTAATAATTCTTTATAATTCAACCTTTGTTTATAACCTAAAGCTTAACTAAACTTTAATTTATAGCTGCCTTATCTTTTAAAAACGCCTCTGTATTTATAATTTAAGTAGCTGATTATTAAGAAATAGTATACTAATTAGCCCTTAATTTCTCTTACTATATACTTTTACTAATACATACTATATAAAAAAAAGCTAGGTATTAGCTTTTATACTAAGTTACTAAATTAGTATCTTGATATCTTATGTATATTAGCCTATATTAT
This sequence comes from Dothidotthia symphoricarpi CBS 119687, assembly GCF_010015815.1. Taxonomy (NCBI): domain Eukaryota; kingdom Fungi; phylum Ascomycota; class Dothideomycetes; order Pleosporales; family Dothidotthiaceae; genus Dothidotthia; species Dothidotthia symphoricarpi. The sequence goes on from NW_022985011.1 coordinate 1,432,781, forward strand.
AAGTATAATTATGCAATTAACCTATAATAGAATTAGAAAAGATAGATAAAGTTCTTTTAAATAAAATAATAGTTCTTTAGTTTAAACTTTAAAGATCTTGCTTAGTACTAACTTACTAATGCTAATCTACGCCCTAATTGGCCAACAGTAATACTAAAATTTACAAGTTTTATATAGCCGACTATAAGATATAACTACTAGAAGAAACTCCTAGAATATATTAGAGGGTTTATTATTTTAGATTTATAGTTGATTTATGCTTCTAGTACAAGTAGAAAAATATAATATAGTAATAACACTATAAAGTAACTTAGTATAGAAGCTATTTCCTAGTATGTTATTATATAGTAACTTCTAGTTAAAGTATATAGTAACAGTAATAAAAAGCTATTTAGAATACTATCTTTTAATAACTAACTACTTAATATACTAGTATAGATACAGATTTAAAACCTAAGTAGCTATTAGTTAAAAATATACTAGTTATAAACCTTAGATTATTATATAGCTATAGCTAGGTTATAAAAGCTTTTGAATGTACTAGTAATACTAAATATATTACTAAGGCAACTTTAAAGAGCAATATAGTTAATAATTATTAATTAAGATAAGCTGGTAAATAAAAATCTTATATACCTTAAAAGTAAAGAACTTTATCTATCTATCTATTTATTTTATCTTTTTAATTTTTCTTTTTCCTATAACTAAAATTATACCTAACTATTAATATAATCTTATTAGTATAGCCTTAGAGTTTCTATACTATATCTTATAGTAAACTAATAATTAAAGAATTTAGGTTAGTTATTACTAGTACTAGTATAGTACTTAGATATCTCTAATAAGATCTTTAAAAACCTAGTTAGGTAGTAAAAGGATATAAAAAAGATTACTTAGTATATAAGTAATATATTCTTCTTAAGTAATTTAACTATTATATAATACTTTATATTTAATTAGGGGCTTATAGTAAAGCTTTATTAAGTGTAGGTATACCTTATTTTAATATAAGTTTATAAGGTTAAAAGGATTTATTAAATTACTAGCTCTTTTAACTCAACTAGCTTACTATAAAGTACTTTAATAATAGTACTTTAATCTTAAATAAGAGTAGCTTTATAGAAGCTTTTATAACTATTAAGTATTTTTTTAAAAAATAAGATTAGTAAAGGTAATTAGGCAGCGATAGAGCCTATATATAAGACGAGTAGTATTAAGACTAGTAACATTGAAAGCAATATTAATAGTAATAGTAATAGTAATAATAATGTTAATAGGAATTATAAGACTTATAACTTATAACTAAGTTAAACTTTAGCTGCTACAGTTAGTATAAGTAATAAGAACTAATAAGTCTTTAAACTGCGTACGTATAAACATAATAGTAACGTAATACATAAATCCCTGTCTTCTAGGGAATAATAGTTAATATAAATAAGCTAGTATATTAATATTCCTTATACTTAAGGTGTTAAAATATTTATCTATCTATTTTATGTTTCTTTATAATTGTAATTATAGCTAACTAATAATATAACTCTATTAGTATAGCTTAAGAGTTTCTATACTATGTTATATAGTAAACTAATAAGTAAAGAATTAAAGTGAGTAATTATTAGTATAAGTATTATACTTTTAATATCTCTAGTAAAATCTTTAGGGACCTAGTTAGGTACTTCAAAAAAGAAAGAGTATTACTTAATATAGTAGTTATTCTTTTTACCTAAAAGAAAAAATATGTTAAAGTTCTTTAAAGCTAATAAATAACCTAAAGTATCGCTTTATAAAGTTATAGTTTAGCTTTTCTTAGTATAAGTTTATAATACTAAAAAGGCAATCTTTAATACTAAGCTATTATAACTTAATTATCTTACTACTAAGTATTATAATAATACTACTCTAGTTAGGAATAAAAGCTACTTTAAGTAAACTTTTATAGATCTTAGATATACTACCTAAAGAAGAAGAACTATAGTAAAAGATTAAGAGGTAGAAAACCTTACTATAGGGCTGTATAATTAATATAAAACAAAGATAAAGCTAGCTAACTTTAATAAAGCAGTAATAGAAATAGTAATTATAATAGTAATAGAAAGTTAAGAGTTTATAACTTATAACTAGGTAAAGCTTAGGCTGCTATAATATATATAAAAGATTTAAAATAAAACATAATTAAATCTTATATATAAAAATATAATTATATAATTATATCTTAGTCTTTATTCTCTAGAGTAAGTTATCCTTATATAAGACCTAACCTCTACCTAGCTCTAACGTACTTATTAGTGTACTAATTTCTTCTACTAATCTTACCTTTTGTTTATAATACCTAGAGTCTATTAAAGCTTGCCTTAAGTAGTACCTTATTAAGGTTATAGTAGTATTGTAATAGAACTTAGTATTTAGCTAATTAAGTTAGAAAACTAAGGTATTAACAGAAGCTTTATTAGCTTTATAAACTTATATAAAAAGCATCTAAACTTTAGCCTATTAGAGCTTTATTTTGGGCCTCTTATTTAGTATAATAAATAAACCACTATTATATTTAGTATTCCTACTAAATTCTTTTTACTAAAAAACTTAGTATTCTATAATCTTATTAGACATTTATAAAGTACTATACAAGTACTAATAGATACTTACTTTAATTTTTAAACTGTTAATTTAGTATTAAAAGTAGTCTAGAAACCTTTAGGCTATCCTAATAGGATTATATTATTAGTTTATTATAATTATTTTTCTAAAGAAATATAAAAGAAGATTAATAAATAGAAAAATAATAAGGATTTAGATCTTTAAAGAAAAAAGAATATTTATCTACTAGCTTACTTATATAAACTATTTTTACCAATACCTCTAAAATAGCTGCTTTAGTTAAGTAACTTAAATTACTAGTTAATTAAAGTGTTTTTATAATTTTAAGTTTTTAGCGTATTTATAGTAGTAGTATAGGCAGATAGACGTAATATAGTAAGAATCTAATATAGTAACTTAGTATAAAAGCTAATACCTAGCCCCTTTTTACATAGTAAATATTAGTAGAAGTATATAGTAAAAGTAATAGGAAGCTAATTTGTATATTATTTTTTAATAACTAGCTACTTAATACACTAATAGAGACGCGTCTATAGATTATTAGTAGAAGAATACATTTATAAGTATATAATCGTATACATTTAAGAGCCTAGGCAGCTATTAATTAAAGTTTAGCTTAGCTTTAGAGTATAAACCGTAGTTAAGTAAAAAGACTTTTTAATTAACTAGTAATCCTAAATCTATAACAAGGTAACAATAGTTTATATAGACGAGCAAGTATATAAAATTCCTTTGCACCTCAAGAGTTGAAGTCTTTATCTACCTATCTATCTATCCTATCTTATCTTTCTTTACTACTAAGATAATACCGAATTAGAAAGAGTTTTTATAACCTAGCTATAGTTTATAATATTAATAAAAGGTTATAACTAAATAAAACTTAAACTAACAGCTGCTTAGGCTCTTTAATATGTATTAACACTAGTATATTAAGTAGCTAGCTGTTAAAAGATAGCTAATTAGCTCTATATTACTATTAGTATATACTTTTCCTAATTTCTACTATATAAAAAAAGGCTGGGTATTAGCTTGTAAACTAAGTTACTATATTATATATTTACTATATTTCGTCTATCTGCTTATACTTTAAGCCTAGATACGCTATATACCTAAGATAATAAGGGTTTAATAAGGTAGCTTTTAGTAATTTGCTGTATAATAAATACTAATAAAGATATATACTTAACAGCCTAAGTAGTAGTTAAAGTTTAGTTTAGCTTTAGGTTATTAATTATAGTAAACAAAGAAACAAAAAACTAACTAGTAAGTTCTTTAAATAAATTACTTAGTAAATAGAGTTTTAAAATATAAGCTAATATATAAATATCCTTTATACTTTCGGATTTTAAACCTGAGTATTTTTTATATTTAACTATTTATATTATCTTATCTCTTTAAACTATTTCTATTATCTTATCTTCTTAAACAACTAAGATTCTACTTAACTATTATTAGAACTTTAATTGTATAGCCTAGAAGTATTTTTACTATGTTATATAGTAAGTTTTAAAAGAAGAGATAAGAAAAAGAAATAACTTATACTAGTATATTACTTTAGATATCTCTAGTAAGATCTCTAAAGACTTAGTTAAGTAGTAAAAAGAAATAAAAGATATTAGTAAGTATAATAGTAGTAGCTCTTACTTGAAATATAAAGATATCTAATAGTTCTTCTAGATTTAATAAGAGACTAAATAAATACCTTTATAAAGTTAGAGGTTTTAGTTACTTATTATTTAAATTTATAAAACTAATAAAGCTATATTATAAACTTAGTAATTTGCAGTAATTAAGCTTACTACTATATTAGTTATTAATACTACTAAAACTAAGGTAAAGAGTAGTTTCAAGTAACTTATTAAGATTTAAGGTATATTACCTAGAGAAAAAAAACTATAAAAGTATTCTAAAAGTAATAAGACTTTACTACAGAACTCTATAATTAATATAGAATAAGGACAAATCTTTTTAGTTTATTAGTAGTAGTAATAGTAATAGTAATGTTAAATGTAAATGTAATAGTAATAGCAATAGCAATAGTAATAGTATTAGTAATAGCAATAGGAAGTAAAAAGCTAATAACTTACTTATTAAATTAGAGTAATAGGGTTTTTATACTTGTTATATTAGTAGCTATATTTAATATAGTAAAACTATAGTATAGTTACTTAGTATTGAAGCTAATACCTAGCCCCTTTATATACTGTATTCCTAGAGAACAGAGATTAATGTGTTACGTTACTTCTATATTTTAGTTACGCACGCGTTTTTATTACTTATTAGTTCTTATTATATATTTATACTAACTATAGCAGCTAAAGTTTAACCTAGTTATAAGTTATTAGCCCTTTGCTTCTTTATACTATTACTATTACTATTACTATTACTTTTACTTTTACCTTAACAGTTACTAGTCCTAATACTGCTAAAAGTGTATATAGGTTTTATACTTACTTAATTACCTCTACTAATCTTATTTTTTAATTATAATGCTTAAAATTTATAAAAGCTTACTTAAAGCTGCTTTTACTTAGGGTTAAAGTAGTATTATTATACTAGTTAGTATTAAACAAGTTAAGTTTAAAAAGCTAAGTATTAAAAAAAGCCTTATTAGCTTTATTAACTTATATAAGAAGAAGCTAAACTTTAACTTTATAAAGCTTTACCTTAAGCCTTTTATTAAGTATTAGGTACTACTTAATATTTATATTACTTAAGTAAAATATATTACTATTATACTAAGTAATCTCTTTTATTTCTTTCTACTACTTAACTAGGTTTTTAGAAGTCTTATAGGAAATATCTAAAGTACTATACTAGTACTAATAATTACTTACTTAAATCTTTTAATTATTAGTTTACTCTAAAACGCAGTATAGAAACACCTAGGCTATACTAACAGGATTATGTTAATAATTAGGTATAATCCTAGTTATAAAGAAAGATAAGATAAGATAGTTAGAATAAATAGATAAATAAATAAAGTATTTAGATCTTAACTCTTAAGGTATATAAGATATTTATATACTAGCTTATCTATACAAACTATTATTACCTATTTACTTTTTAGAGCTACCTTAGTAATATATTTAAAATTACTAGTTAATTTAAGAGTTTTTATATTCTAGCTATAGTATATAATATAATTATACATTTATAACTAAACTAAACTTTAACTAACAGCTACCTAGCCTCTTAAATACGTGTTTATACTAGTATATTAAGTAGCTAGTTATTAAAGAGATAGTATTTAATTAGCTCTCTCTTACTATTACTATATTCCTTAACTAATATTTGCTATATAAAAAGAGTCAAGGTAATAGCTTCTATACTAAGTTACAATAATAAATTCTTACTGTGTTATATCTTTTGGCTTGTACTAGAAGTATAAATACGCTATAAACCTAAAATAATATACAGTATATACTAGTAAGAGTAGAAAATAAGAGTTTAAGAAAGTATATTAACTAGTACTTAGTAATATTCTGCTTTATATACTAGTATAGATTTATATTTAAATGCTTAAGTAGCTACTATTTACAATTTAGTTTAGTTATAAACTATTATTTATATTATAAACTATAGCTAAGTTAATAAACTCTTAAATATACTAGAAATTTTTATTATATAATTAAAGTAGCTTTAGAAGAGGTATAGGTAGTTATAATCTATATAGATAAGCTAGTATAAAATTGTTCTGTATACCCTATAAGTCTTAACCTATTTATCTTATTTTTCTTTATAACTATAAGTATAGCTAACTGAGAATATAACTTTAATAGCGTAGCCTAGGAGTTTCTTTACTATATCTTGAATAAGCTACTAAGTTAACAATGAAAGTAAGTTATTCTTAGTTCTAGTATAGTTCTTTATATTTCTTTAGTAAGATCTTTAAGAACTTAGTTAAGTAGTAAAAAAAAAAAAAAGGTATTACCTAGTACAGAGATAATACTTTTTACTTAAAATATAAAGATATCTTATAGTAGCTTAAGCTTAATAATAAGCTTAAAGTATAGCTTTATAAAATTTAAGCTTAGCTATTTTTATATTAGTATGTAAAACTAATTAAGCTTTTTTTAATACTTAGTATAATTAACTTAATAAATTTACTACTAAGTAGTTAAACAATACTACTCTAACCCTGTATAATAACTACTTTAAGTAAACTTTTATAAGTCTTAGGTATACTACCTAGAAATGGAATATCACATAGGTATTTTAAAAGGATTAAGACCTTACTATTAAACTATATAATTAATATAGCAAAAGGATAAGGCAAAAGGTAGTAGTAATAATAATATTAATTATTATAATAATAGCAAAGTATTAAAAGGTAGAGGGTTAATAATATATAACTAGCCTAAACTTTAGCTAAAAAACAACAAGTAGGTAATTATAACAAGTACGTATTAATATAATAACAACCTAACGCTTTTATCTCTATCCTCTATAGCCTTATAGGACTATATAATTAATGCTAAATAAAGACAAAGCTTAAGCTAGTAGTAATAGTAATAGTAGCAGTAACAGTAATAGTAATAGCAATAGAAAACAGAGAGTTAATAACTTATAACTAATTACTAGGTTAAACTTTAGTTGCTATAGCTAGTATAAGTAATAAAAACTATTATGTAGTTAAAACACATACGTAACAAAAACACAATAATAACATAACATAATTATTCCTATCCTCTAAGTATAACCTACTTAAAATAACGTCTTACTGTAACTACTAAGATTATTATTAACGATAAGGACTAATATACGATTGAATTGTTTAAATAAAAACAAAAGAGCAACGTAATATAATGTTTTTCTTCTATAGTTATAACTACCTATAACGATTAAGACAGATAGTCTTATACGGACTTACGTAGGCAACTTAAATCTTGTAATAATCTGCTAACAGTAATAAACTAAATTATTAAAGTATAAACTTAGATTAATCTATTAAGCTAGGTTACTATCGAGATATGCTTGTTCTACCTTAAATAATAGGCAGACATGTTAATATACAGGCCCTAGTAGATATAAATAAAAGTTCTCTATATTTTTATAGAAGTATATTTCAAAAGCGTTACTATTAGTTTAAAATTATTAAAAAACCTTTAACAGATGTTTACAATAACGCTTAAAACTAAATAAATAGGTAGGTATAGAAAGCTATTATTATTAATGTTATTAAGTATAAGAAGTTCTTACTTAGGCAGTAGGCTCTTAGTATAGCCTCTACAATATTTAGAAACTTTAATTACTGTGTTTTTTTTATTATAAAGTTTTTCTACGTATAATCTTAATATTAGTTTAGCTATAGATCGCTATTTTAAGAATATAGCTAGTAAACAAATCTCAATTAAGGAGGAAGTGTAATTAAGATAAATATTAAGTTAATTTTTAATATTTAAAATTAAAGTGTAGTGGGCTTGCTAAGCATTTATTTACTATAATTAAGCTACTCTCTAATTAACAATTAGTCCCTAGAGGACAGCTATTTACGTGTTACGTTACTATTATATTTTAGTTATATACGCGTTTCGATTATCTATTAGTTCTTACAGCTGCCTAGGCTCTTAAATATATATATATATAGGTATATTAAGTAGCTAGTTGTTAAGACAAATATGCTAATTAGCTCTCTATTACTATTACTATTTACTTTAACTATTATTTACTATTTAAAGAGGAGTTAGGTAATAGATTTAATATTAAGATACTAAATTACACTCTTAATATATTAAATTATTCTAGGTTTATAGCGTATTTATACTTGTAGTACAGGTAGATTAACGTAATATAGTAAGAATCTAATATAGTAACCTAGTATAGAAGCTAATACTTAGCCTATTTTTATATAGTAAAGATTAGTAGGAGTATATAGTAAAAGTAATAAAGATCTAATTAGCTGTTTCTTAATAATTAGCTACTAAATATACTAATACAGGTACATATTTAAGAGCTTAGGTAATTATTAGTTAAAATTTAGTTTAGCTATAAACCTTAGTTTATATTATAACTTTAGCTAAGTTATAAGAATTTTTTAATTAATTAGTAATTTTAAATATATAATAAGCAGCTTTAAAAAGGGTTTAAGTAATAATAATTTATATAAGTAGGCTAATATATAAAGATTATCTATACTTTAAAGCCTTTTAACCTATTTTTTATCTTATCTTTAATTTTTTTTTACTATAACTAAGATTATATACTTATAATATAATACTATTACTAAAGTCTAGAAATTTAAATACTATATTTTATAGTACTTTAGGAAGGTATAAATTACTATATATAATCTTTAATACTATTATAGTACTTTAAATATTTATAGTAATATTTCTAAAGACGTAACTAGATAGTAAAAGGAGATAAAGGGTATTACTTAGTATAATACGTTAGGAAAAGTAGAGTTATAGAATCTATAGGACAGTCTTTATAACTATTCTAAGCAGTGCCTAACAGTGCTTTACGCACGTTCTGTTATCCTAACACTGTACAGACTACTCTTAGTTATCTCTAATAGTTCTATTACTCCTAACTAATTTATATTTTAGAAGTTCTCCTGTATCTAGTTTTACGCTTATTAAGAGCCTACCTATATTACAGATTACAAAAGTTATTATTTAGGCTCTAGGTAGACTTTTTCTTAATAGTTTTATCTTTCTATTTTATACTAAACTCTTATATGCCTTCTAGCTCTCTTAGAAAGTATATTAAGGTATTTATTATATAATTAACTAGTACTTAAATTAGCTTTATTCTAGCTAGCGTCTTATAGTATAATAAAAGGTATATATATATATATTACCTATATACGTAGTTTAGAGGTTCTTTCTCTATATAAATAAAAGCTTTATAATAATATTATAAGTTATTATAGTATTTAAGGTACGTAAAGCATATACTAGTTCTCTACTATATATAACTATTTAGCTATATACTATAACTTAACTACTACTATTATATTATCTAAAGAATAATAAATATAAATATAATTATAAAAAGTAGGTAGTAAAGCTTAATTCTATTAAGCTAAAATATATTACTAGAAATTTATATATATAAATATTTCTAAAGTAAATATTTTAATCTTATATATTATGTTATAGGTCTTCTTAATATATATAGAATTTACTAAAGCCTTAACTCTCTACTAGCCTTATTTATTAGTAGATACTACTAGTACTTACTACTAAAGGTATACTGCTTATAACTATAGTTAATCTATATTTACCTCTTCTTCTTACTTAACTAGTTTTTACGTAGAACCTTTCTTACCTTCTCTTTTAATAATATTTCTTCTTATCTTTATTTTTATAACCTGCTTCTTAAAGATTTAGAGCTCTATATCTAACTCCTAGTTATAGAGTATAAAGCTAAAGTATATTCTAAATAGCTATCTAAGTTAGAAGATTTAGTATAAAAACTAATCTTAGATAGATTACTAGGTAAGTAGTTCTATAATTACTAAAGTATTTACCTCTATAAATATAACTACCTTAGTAAAAGTAAGTATAGAAGTAACTATAATATAGTAGTTATTATACCTCTACTAGTGCCTAATACTTAGGACGTTTTCCTTTATATTTCTACTAAGTAGGTAAACTATAGTATTACTACTATACTTCTGCTAAAGAGCTAAGGTAAGAGTAGATATAATAATAGGTATAACTACCTATTAGTTTAGTTAGTATATTCCTTTCTTCTATTAGTAGATTTCTTTCTCTTATTAGTAGATTTCTTTCTTTAGTTAGTAGATTCTTTTCTTCTATTAGTAAATTCTTTTCTTTAGTTAGTAGATTCTTTTCTCTAGTTAGTAGATTTTAGTATATAGCCTTATTATATAGTTTAATTTTACTAATTAATATAACTACTATAAACTAGAATTATATATCTTTATTAGTCTTTCTTTAGCGTACTATAGATATTAGCTAGTAAGTAGTTATGTAATTTTTATTTACTAATAAATTCTTAATACTCTTAGAGCTTACTATCTTCTAGGTCCTATATAATATAAACTGCTTATAAATTTTAATAGTATACTATATAATCTTATCTATATTCTTATCTTTTATAGCCTAGGATATTTAAGCCTACTTCTTACTTAGCTTAGTCTTACTTATTAAATTCTACTACTTAACTATCTATATTTTACTATATAAGATTATACTATTCTTAGATACTTTAAACTCTTTAGTAATCTTTTAAAAGATAGAGTTATAAAACTAGTATTATTATATTTTACTAGCTTCTAATAAAACTACTTCTTACTAGTTACCTATAGACTAAAGCAAATTTCTAAGGCTAATAAGTATATAGTAGATAAAAGTAAAAGCCTCTACTATACTATTTTAAAATAGTATCCTAGATAAGGCCTATAATCTCTACTAGTACCTATAATTATAATATCTTATATACTAGTATATATTAAAGAAGAGTATTAATAGGTTCTTAGCCTTATAAAATTTACTATAGACTATATACCTTAACATATTTTAGTTTCTAGAAGCTATATTCTTTTAGTATTATTAAAAGTAATTATAATAGTAGTTTTTCTTAAAAACTAGAAAAATTTAGACTTATACTTATAACTAAATATACTGCCTTATAGAATAACGTATATAGACTAAGAAGACTCTTATAAATAATAGTAATAGGTAGTAATAAGCAGTTAGAAATATCTAATACCTAACTACCTACTACTACTAATAGGTCTTCTTCTATAAGATTATTGTATAATTTACTATACAGTATATATAGATTTTAAAGTTTAAATTATCTCTATTTAAGCCCTCTTATATATTACTAATATTTATATTAACTATAGCTTCTTCTATTTTAGCGTATATAAGAATCTTTATATAGAGTAGTATTATAATTACTAAATATAGTTTTTTAGTAGAAGTAAAACTATATAGAAAATTTATAATTAGAGTCTACTTAGAATACTCTTTTAAATATTATAATAGCTTTTGTTTACTATACTTTTATAAAAGTTATAGCTCTAGTAATAAAAGTTATTACTAATTAAGGTATTTAGCTAAGAGATATAATACTAGCTTTACAGCACTATCTAGACGTAAACCCTAATCTTATTTTTAGTAAATATATGTAAGGATTCTTACTTCTTAGGTAATTATATATACTAGAAGTTAAGTCTTATTTAGAATTAATATTATTTTAGAAGAGAGTATAGCCTATAATAAGTAGTAATAAAAGGCGTTATATCTTACTAAAATAAGTAATATCTTTATAAATCTCTACTTTAGAGGTAGTAGAATAGAGGTAGTTTCTCTAAGCTTTAATATTTAGATTCTAAAGAAGTTTATAGTATTATTATAATCTATATTATAGCAGTGCTTTATATATTACCTAGCTTTATAGTTAATATACCTTCTTAGAGTCTATCTAAGTTATTAAAATTATAACTAGTTTATTACTACTAAGTACTTTAAATATACTATTAATTTAGAGCTTTTTACTTAATATTCTTTTCTCTTAACTTAAGCTCCTACTCTACGTCTATATCTATATTTATATTATCTTCTACTTCTAAGTTACTATCTACTTTATACTTTCTTATTAGAATTATAAGGTGTAAGTTATAGATATTAGGTAGCTTTCTATACTTATTAGATAGGTTTCTAATAAGTAGTAGAAAGCTTTTAGGTAGTAGAGAGCTTTTAGGTAACTATATTCTTTTAAGTAGAGAAAGTAGTTAATATACTTTCTTAGAAACTAGCCTAGTAAAAACCTCCTTACTTAAGCTATTAACTTATAGTACTTTTCTATAAGTATTTATTTTTTAAGTAAAGAGTAAGGTCTTTTTCTTCTTCTTTTAGCTAGTTTTAAAGAATATACTCTTTAGATATAGATAGTTAGATATAGTAATAGATAGCTACTAACTATAGTACTGTTAATAATTACCCTTTTACTTCTAACTTATATATAGGGGGCTAACCCTAAGAGTAGTTACTAGTATAAATTAGATAAATTTACTAAGAATCTATAGTACTGGTTTTTCTTTACTTATAGTTCTTCTAGTAGCGTACTAAGAGTTTCTAAAGTATAGGTAGTAGTATAGGTATTAGTAGTTAGGTCTACTAAGCTCTAAGGCTTTACTTACTAAAGTTCTACTAGGCTTAGCCTATTATATAAGCTCTTTCTTAGTAAAAATTCTTATATTTTAACTCTATTATAATATAATATATTAACCTATTACTAACGCCCCTACTTATATCTATATATATATTTTTAGCTTTAACTTATATACACTTTTACCTCTCTTACTTTTCTTTATTAATATAGTTAATACTTATACTAGTACTATTTTTAGTAGTAAGTAGTTTACTTCTACTACTTTTATACCTACCTAGTGTAAGAGAAAGGAGGCTAAGATAGATACTTAAAGAGCTAATCTTACTAAAGCTAAGGCTAAGCTCTCTACTACTACTTTTATATCTATATCTAACTTATTTAGTAAGGAACCTAGTATAAGTTTTCTATCTAAGTTTTACCTATTCTCTTACTTATTTCCTAATATTATTTAAATAGATACCTACTCTATAGCCTACTAACTACTCTACTTCTATAGTTAATATCCTCTTAATTAGTAAGCTTAACTCTCTTTACTATATTAACTATATAATATATCTAGCTACCTAAGGTAAAATTTATAAGTATAATAAAAGTAGAGCTACTTACTATTACTACTTTACTAAAGTAAATTCTACTTATTATACTATAAGTTTACTAGAATTACTTTCTTCTTTTTATTTATAGCTAATATTTCTATAGATCTCTAATAAACTTAAGCCTACTATTATTTATATCTATAAGCTTTTACTACTTATTAAAATAAACTTATAATTCTTTAAGTTACTTAAGAATATTAATAAGGACTTTATCTAAAATTTAAAAGAGGCCTAGAATAGGGCTTAAGAGCTTACTTCTAGATAGAAGAGGTACTAGAATAATTATACTTCTAACTTAGTTACTAAGGGTTTACTCTATAAAATTACTAATAAGTTAGGCTTAATATATATTAGTATTTAGAAGCAGAACTAAGGCCTTATAGACTTAGTAAGTCTTTCTCTTAGTATCTAAAACCTTATTTTTTACCTATTTTTCTAGCTAATTTATAGGTTTTCTAAGCTTTTACTATTAATAATTAGACCTACTTTATTACTTAGGCCTTTAAGAAGGTTATTAAATCTTAAAAGTTAAGTTACTTACTTACTAAGTTTAATTCTCTACTACTCTATAGCTATAGTACTAGTATTCTAGCTTTTAGTTCTTTTAGTAGTAGCCTTTAGGCTTCTACTATTAGCTTTTCTAATTATCTTTTCTAGTTTAGATAAGAGAGTTTAGTTTTTATTATTTTTAAGTATACTATCTTCTAGAAACTTAGAGCTACTAGTAATAGTAAGCCTAATAGATATATTAATAAGTAGAAGGATAGTTTTTAGGCTATAAATACTAATTAGAAATAGGTTCTACTAGCGTTTTTCTAGGTTCTTTAGTATTTATAGAATAGATACTCTAGATATTTATTAGCTCTAGGCTAGTTAGCTCTTTACTATTTCTCTCTTTTCTCTACTATATATAGGTAGTTAATTTTATCTTTATTAACTTATTTCTTTATAGCTTCTATATTTTTTATTTTTTCTTAGCTACTTATATTCTTAGCCTTAGTAAGAGTACTTATTAGTATACTGCTTATAGTTTTTAATAGTACTATTACTAAAATTACTACCTTCTTTACTATACTCTACTATTACTAGGGCCCCTAGTATTATTATAGTTTATTAGAGAAACTTTTATAGAACTCTCTTAGTAGTTTATTTATTTTATTTTATTTATTTTTTAAAAAGGCTAACTAGCTATCTAGTACTTTAGCTTCTTTAAAGTTTTTTATAGGTTTCTATAAAGTTATAGTATAATTCTTCTACTTAACTAGGTATTATTTTCTATATTCTCTACTATAGTATTTCTATTTTTTACTTATAATTTCTTTAATTTTCTAGTAGTTTTCTAGTTCTTTATTAATATTTTCTAATATACTTTTAGGTTAGTAATTATTAGTATTTTATCCTACTAGGGGGTTTTTAGAGTATAGCTGTAGCCTATTTATATAAAATACTAGGTAGATACTAAAGAAAGTATTTAATCTTATAGTATAGACAGAAATTACTTCTTTTACTTAAAACTTTATATTTTTCTAGTTTAGTTTCTTACTTAACCTACTATTAAAGAAGTGTTTACTATACTATAGTTATACTTAGTTTCTTTTTTATAGTTATAGTGCTTCTTATTAATAGTAGTTAGCTTAGATTTCTTAAAGTTATTAGGCTTCTACTATTCTTACTTATATATAATTTAGTATTTTTATAAATTTTATAGTAAGTACTCTAGCTAACTTCTTTAGATTATTAGGCTTTTAATATTATTACTAGATTACTTATTCTATATCTTCCTATACTATATCTATATTATATTTATATTATAGAAAGAATAGGCTAATACTAGTAAATACTATATTCTTTTCTTTAATTATAATTTAAGTAGTAGAATATATTAGTACTTAGTTATCTTATTTCTAATTAATATAGGCCTGTAAGTAGGATTCTATAGTACTATTTATCCTTTTAGTAGTACTATTAGTTTCTAGATAGTAGCTAGTAGATACCTAATAGGTAATACTTAATTTTCTATAAAAAGTTTTCTAAAAATCTCTAATAAACTAGCTACTATAGTTAGATATAATAGTATCTAGAAGCTAATAGTAGGCTATAACTCTTTCTATAAAAGCTTTTATTACTATTTAGGTATTTAGGTCTTTTAATAGAATAAGTATTATATCTTTACTTAACCTATTTATAACTACTATAAAGTATTAGTACCTATTACTTATAGGTAAATTAATAATAAAGTTTATTAAAATTTCTTTCTATACTCTATCTAGAAGAAGAAGTAGTCTTAGTAGTTTTCTTTTTAGTTTTTTCTAAGGCTTAGTTCTTCTGTATATATTATAGTTTTAGATAAATTACTTTATTATAAATAATATTCCTAGAAAGAAGTAGTTATAAGCTAGAATTATATAGGTATTTTTACAGCTAAAATAGCCTATAGCTAAGGATTTATAAGTTTCTAAAATAATTTTAGTATATAGTTCTTTAGAATCTAGTACCTATTTTTACCTTTAGTAGTATAGAAACTCTCTTCTATTAATATATACTCTACTAATAAGACTTTTAAGTTTAAGTCTAAAAAGAACTTTCTTTAACCTATTTCTATAGCCTTTTTTACTTTTTTATATATTAGGTTATTTTTAGCTATAACTTTCTATATTCTTTTAAGCTCCTTTAAGCTATTATAGGCTAAAGTAGGGTTAGTAGTAATTCTTATAGATATACTATTAGGTTCTAGTAGAAAGTTATTATCTACTAGAGGTATATTATTAGGTTCCTAAGGCTATAAACTTTATATTTAGTAGTAGAATAAAATACCTACCTTCTTCTCTTCTTTAAGTTAGAGTTAGCTCCTTATATATAGCTATAAGAGCTAGAATTCTCTTATCTTTATATACTTATTATTTTAGCTTATTAGTAGATTTTTTTCTTTTTAGAAGAGTATATTAGCTCTTCTATTAACCTTCTTTAAGTAGTATATAAAGGTTAAATTAAATTAGCTAAGTATATTTAACTAGTATATATACTTCTTAGATAGTAGCCTTATAGTATAGAAATACTCTAGGTTTTTATAATTTATAATAATAGTAAACTTTAGAACTTACTAGAGTTTAGTACTCTATTAATTAATATACTTTATAATAGCTAATAGCTTTTTATTATATATAGTATAGTTTACCTTAGCTACTATATTCTTTACTAAGTAGTATACTAATATATAAAGTAGCCTATCTTTTCTAAACTATAAGAGAACTTTACTAGTTACCTACTTAGAAGTATTATATTCTATTACTATTTCTAAGTTTAGGTTAAAGTTAGCTAATACTAGTTTAGAAATAAAGGTACTTTTAAGTTTAAAAAATACTATTTTCTAGAGTTCTTTTTATTAGAATACTACTTCTTTTTTAGTAAGTTTAGTTAATAAAGTAATAATTTCTAAGAATTTCTTAATAAACTATTAGTAGAAGTTAATAAATTTTATAAAACTCTAAATACTTTTAACACTTTTTAGCTATTTTTAAGTATAGATTACTACTATCTTCTTTAAGTCTATTTAAATACTACTACCTACCTCTATTATAAACTTTAGATACTTAGTTTTCTTAATACTAAAGTTATATTTATTAATATCTAGTTATAGGCCTACTACTCTAAGTTTCTAAATAATTATTTTAACTTAGTACTTATAATTCTTTTATAATCTATCTAAGTAGATAAGTATATTATTTACGTAAGCTAAGTAGTATATATTTAAGTCTTCCTAGAGTACCTAATTAATATATTATTAGAATATACTAGAGGCGTTAGTAAGGCTAAATAGAGTAACTAGCTATTTATATAGCCTAAATTAAGTATAGAATACTATTTTCTATTTATCTCTCTCTACTACGTATATCTAGTAAAAGGCTTAGATAATATCTACCTTTATAAACTATTTTACTTTAGTAATTTAAAATAGTATTTTATAAATAAGTAGAAGAGGATATCTATTTTTATATATAATAGTATTTAAAGCTTAGTAGTTTATATAGAATTATAGCCTTTCTTTAGGTTTCTTTATAAATAGAATAGAGGTAGCAGCGCTAGATTTACTTACCTAAATAAACCTATAGTCTAGGTATAATATAAGTTTCTTCTGTAATACTAGTAGTTCTTCTTTTAATATATTATATAGTAGCCTTTATAAAATTTCTACTAGCTTACTATTTTTCTTTATAGTCTTAATAAAGTAGTTAATAGTAGCCTTTCTTAGTAGTATAAGCTTATTAGCCTTTTTTCTTAGAAAGGTTTTAAACTTACTTTATAAATAGCTTAGTAACTTTTTTTAAGAGTTAACTATTTTCTTTTTCTTTAGTACTTTCTTAATATTTACTATAAAGGTAAAATATAGTTAGATTTATTTATCTTTCTAAAATTATTTAGCCTAGGCTAAATATACCTATATACTAATAGCTCTAGGAACTTTTATAGGTATTTTACCTTCTTAGCTCTATATTCTAGTCTAGCTACTATAGATAAATATAGATTTCTTTACTAGTGCTAGTATTACTTAGTATCTATCTATTTAGAGTTTTTTTAGAATAAGGTTATACTCTTTATCTTTTCCTAGCTTATAGGCCTATATTTCTTTCTTATAGCTATCTATATCTATCTATATTTAGATAGCTGCTTTTATTTAAAAGAACTTCTTTTCTACTCTAATAATAGGTTTCTGCGTAATTATAGTATACTTTAGATTATTATTTCTTATAAACTTAGAAGAGATAATTAAATAAGTTAAGTAGCTAGTATTAATTAAGGTAGATACTATAGCTATATTATTTATAATTATATAGATAGTTAATAGTTTCCTATCTAGCTAGTTTTACTAAAATAATAAGAACTACTCTCTTTTTTAATCTAGTTTCTTATACCTCTACTTACGTTTCTATATAGGAGTTTCTAGTTTTCTAAACCTACTATTTCCTTATTTAAGAACTCTTTTAGGTTATAAGTTACTATAAGAGTAGCTTAAGCTAGATAATTAGCTAGCGCTAGAAAGTACTTATTAGTATAGTACTTAGGTTTTTTATAATATAGATATAGGTTCTTTTTTTTATAAAGGAAGTACTCTTCTTTAAAGGCCTATTTAGCTTTATTCTAGGTTATACTTATTACCTTAATTACTTAACTAAAGTAAGCTTTAGAAGGTTTCTAATTTATAAAGTTATTTTAAAGAAACCTTATATATAAAAAGGTAGACCTAATCTTAGCCTTAAAAAGATTTTCTTTAATAGTAACTACTTAAGTTATTAGTAACTAGATAGTCTAATTACTTAGCACTTCTATAGATATTATTTAGTCTTATAGGCTAAGCTATAAAGTACTAAAATACCTTATTTTTAAGTTATTAGTATTACTTTTCTCTTTTACTTTAAAGGCTAGCCTTATAAATTCTATATTAAAGTGTTATAAGGAAAGCTTTCTCTACTAAAAGGTTTAAAGTTTCTACCTAGCCCTTTTAGTATATAAGTTATCTATAAATTATTTATCTAAGAATATCTATAGGCCTTCTATAGTACCTATCTTATTATAATCTATCTATAATAAAGTAATACTAGCTATAGGCCTCTTTAATTAGTTAAAGATATACCTAAAGCCTAATTCTAGTTCTCTAATATTATATTCTAGCTTATAGTTTATCTAGGTTTAGAACCTTTAATAGTCCTTCTAGTTACTATTAAAGTAGTTAGAATCTAGTATTTTAAAGTTTTTTATATAAGTTCTAGTAGTTACTATAAAAAAGGTTAGTTCTAGAACTACTCTTAGTCTATATACCTCTTCCTCTAATTATTAAACTCTTTATTTAAAAGAAGTAGGTACTAGTAGTATATTATTTTTAAAAAGGTTAATTTTCTAGGTTAGTATCTATAGTACATTGCGTAGTTCTTCTAAGAAGGACCTTTTATTAAATTCTTTAATTAGTTATTTCTTAGCTACTACTAATAATAGGCTAGCTATTAAGATTAGTATATTTATAAACCTTATTATTTATTATTTATTTTCTTAGAGACTCTAAGAAACTAGCTAAAGCTTTAGTAGAACTTCCTATTTATTTAGGTTCTATTTTACTATAGTTTATAGGTGTATTTTAATTACTTTCTATATAAAGCCTATCTCTACTAGCTATAAAGCTTCTACTTTTAGCTTAGTAACTATAGTATTTCTTTTAATAGATATACTACTAGTAGTTTCTAAGGTACTTCTAATACCTAGAAGTATTTTTATAAGCAAATTTAAATATAGAAGGCTAACTCTAAAAGTAGTTACTAGTATAAATTAGATAAATTTACTAAAGATCTATAGTACTAGTTTTTCTCTACTTATAGTTCTTCTAGTAGCGTACTAAGAGTTTCTAAAGTGTAGGTAGTAGTATAGGTATTAGTAGTTAGGCCTACTAAGCTCTAAGGCTTTACTTACTAAGGTTTTACTAGGCCTAGCCTATTATATTATAAGCTTATATCTTCTACTAGCTATACTATTAAGGTAGTTCTATAGTCTATAAAGACGTCTTTTACGTAGGCGAACTATCTCTTTATAATCTATATTAAATTATAGTATATTATAGTTACTTTTAGATTAGAATAGTAGGTTCTAATAGTCTATATTTTCTATATTACTACCTATATTAGTATTCTTATTAAAAAGGTCTTTGCTAAGATTTATATCTTTTAGACGTATAAAGTTCTTAGGCTGTTATATAAGTATCTAATTATAACTTTAAGTATATTATAGTATTAAAGTAGCTCTTACTAGTAATTATTTAGGTAATATCCTATAATATTTTAAGTTAAGTAGTTAAAAATTATTAAGTTTAAAGACTTTTTAGTTAGTAAAGTTCTAAAACTATTATCTAGGTTAGTAGTAAAGTTAGAAAATTACTTATAGTAATATTAAAACTTCTAAGTAGTATACCTTAGTATCTTTTACTCTTACTTTTCTTCTAGGTAAGAAGCTAGAATAGTATTACAGCCTTATATAAGTTATTACTAAGTAGCAGCGTAGAGATCTATTTTACTTTTAATTAGTAAGTTATCTAGTACGTCTCTTACTTTAGGTCTTTCTACTATATTATTTAAGTCCTTCTTTTTTATAATATAATTATAAATAGTATTAAAACTAAGCTACTCTAGTTTAACTTTCTTAGCTACCTTAATACTTACCTTTTTACTTTTAAGGACTAGTAATTAAGCTAATAACTTAAATAGTTCTAGGCTAGGTATATTAATCTATATAGTAATTAAATCTATATATAGTAGAATTTAATAATTTTATAGAATATATATTAGTAGAGGTAAGAGAGTTAATAGGTAAGTACTATAGTTATAGTTAGAGTTAGCAGTATTAAACAGTTACTATAGAATTAAATTATAAGTTATTTAAATTAGTAAGGCAGAATATACCTTAAATTACTAAGAAATTTTAAATCCTATTTAGAATTATAGTTTACTTTTAAGTTAAGGTTTATACTTATATTCTTTTATAATAAACAATCTCTATATTATACTATATATAACCTAGGTCTATATTTTTAGTAAAGCTAGTTCTATAAGCGTATATAGTATTATATTATTACTCTATTTCTTAAAAATTTTACTATAGAACGTCTTTAACTTATTACTTTACTCTCTCCTCTCTTTAGAATTCTAAAAGTTAGAGTTTACTTATATATACTTTGTAATATTATATATAACCTTATTCTATTAGGTTAAGGTAATACCTAGGCCTTTTAAAGCTTCTAGTATATTTAATACATAGTTATTAGCTTTCTTTACTATATTACTATAATATTTATAATATTATAGAAGTATCTAGTTAGTATAATAAAGAGCTTATCTAGCTAAAGCCTTTTTACTTTTAGTTATATAGCTTTATAAAGTTAAGTTACTATAAGAAAAATATAAAAGAAAGTATATTAGTAAATAAATTATATAGCTTAGTAAAGAAATAGGTAAATACTACTATTATTTCTATTATTATAGTAATTATTTCTAGTTTTACTTAAAGGAGTATCTAGTATAGCTATAATAGGCTTATTCTAGTTATATACTAGCAGTATTTAAAAAGAGGTATTTACCTTATCCTAATTTATTAAGAGTATGTATATATATTATATATATAGTTAAGGTAACAGTAGTAGCTATTATATTATAAAGAATATAAAGTAATTAAGGTTCTTATAGTTAAAAGGTAGTAATTAGGTTATCTACTTATAAGCTATTAATATACTTTTACGTAGATAACTATGCTTTTATATAGATAACTAAACT
This sequence comes from Dothidotthia symphoricarpi CBS 119687, assembly GCF_010015815.1. Classification (NCBI taxonomy): domain Eukaryota; kingdom Fungi; phylum Ascomycota; class Dothideomycetes; order Pleosporales; family Dothidotthiaceae; genus Dothidotthia; species Dothidotthia symphoricarpi. The sequence continues at coordinate 1,454,373 of NW_022985011.1, forward strand.
TTCTACTAAGGCCTAGTATACTCTATACCTATATATTATCTAAATAATTACTTAGAATTCTAGGTAACTTATACTAGTACTAGTATATTATATACTTTATAACTTATAAGTTACTACTTTATAAGAATTAATACTAAAAGAAGTAACTTAAATATATAAGATAAGAACTTTTATAATTACTAAATATATACTGTCTTCTTTCTAGCCTTAACTAAATTATATATTCTAGTACAGTACCTAATAGATTAAACACTATATTAAAGCTATATTACTATAAGTAAACTTATTATAGGTAGCTTAAAAGATAACCTTATACTAATTAATAATAAAGAAGCTCTTACTTAACCTAAATACGCTAGGCTAAAAAATAACACTATTAGAGTTATATTTAGTAGTAAAGAGTATAATAATTAGGTTCCTACTATAGTTAAGTAAGTACTTAGTAGCAGTATTATTACTTAAGTAACCTACTATACTAGTATAATATAGAAAAAGAGTTATAAAGACTATATAGCTACGCTTAACACTAGTTTAGAGATTTATAATAATATAGTAGTTATAATTTATAGCTAGAATACTATCTAGACTATATAAAGTACTAGAAGTAGAGATATTATAGTAGTGTATATTAGATAGGAAGAAGTAAGTTCTAACTAGAATAGCTTAGAGTTACTATTAGAAATATACTAAAGTCCTAAGAGTACTAGGTATTAGTAGTATAGCTATATCTAAACTAACTTTGTTTAGAGCTATAAGAAGACCTACTCTATTATTATTATAAGTAAATATATAGTTAGAAGAGACTAGTTAGTAGCTATTAATATAGTTATTCTATAAACTATAATTAGTATTAATACTAAAAGTATAAGGTAAAATTAGAGTTAGCTTATAGAGTAAAGTATATAAGATATATAGTAGATACTATTATATAAGAGGTAGTAGCAGAGTATCCTATACTTATTACTAGAAGTAGAGATATAATTAGGACTAGTATAGGTATAGAGGTAGGCAGTAATAGACTAGTTACTATTTAGGTAGAATATAGAGACTAGAGGTAGTAGAGGTAGTATCTAAAAAGCTTATAAATTAATTAGTATAAGAGAAATAAAATAAAATACTAGTAGTAAAGTATAGTAAATATAATATAAGAAAAATAGTAGTATAAAAGGTAAAATTATATATACCTATAAGTAGCGTTTATTTAAGCTATTCTACTAGTCCTACTAACTATTATAAATTCTACTTTAATATAAAAGGCCCTAGAGTTCTTAATTATTTATAAATAAACTAGTATTTATAGTAGTTTATAAATAATTATCTAGTTTACTGCGTTAATTATATATAACTAACTATACTATTTATACTCTTATAAAATATACGTGTTATAAATTCTTATATTCTTATTTAATATAAGGTACTATATATAACTGCTAGGACAGTTCTTAGTAATAGTTAAATATAGTTATTAGTAATAATTAACTTATATTAACTAGCTAGAATGTTATAGTTATTAATATAACTAAATAGGCTAGCTTTACATTATTATATACTTATATAATATAGACTACTATAGGAGTCTCTAAGATTTATATATTATATTTCTAGTAGACTATAACTAGTATTACTTAAGACTTTCTTTTTTAGCTATTTAATAGCTTATATTATAATTTCCTATACTATATAACTATTCTTACTAGCTCTAGCTCTTTAACTACTCTATTTACTAGTAAATACTATCTACTATTAATAGTATATTACTGCTAGTGTAGAGGGCTAACTCTAAAGGTAGTTACTAGTATAAATTAGACAAATTTACTAAGAATCTATAGTACTAGTTTTTCTTTACTTATAGTTCTTTTAGTAGCGTACTAAGAGTTTCTAAAGTATAGGTAGTAGTATAGGTATTAGTAGTTAGGCCTACTAAGCTCTAAGGCTTTACTTACTAAGGTTCTACTAGGCATAGCCTATTATATAAGCCCCCCCCTAGCAAAAATTCTTATATTTTAACTCTACTATAATATAATATGTTAACCTATTACTAATACCTCTGCCTATATCTATATACGTATTTTTAGCTTTAACTTATATATACTTTTACCTCTCTTACTTTTCTTTATTAATATAGTTAATACTTATACTAGTACTATTTCTAGTAGTAAGTAGTCTACCTCTACTACTCTTACGCCTACCTAGTATAAGAGAAAGAAGGCTAAGATAAATACTTAAAAGGCTAATTTTACTAAAGCTAAAGCTAAGCTCTCTACTACTACTTTTATATCTATATCTAACTTATTTAGTAAAAAACCTAGTATAAGTTTTCTATCTAAGTTTTACCTATTCTCTTACTTATTTCCTAATATTATTTAAATAGATACCTACTCTATAGCCTACTAACTACTCTACTTCTATAGTTAATATCCTCTTAATTAGTAAGCTTAACTCTTTTTACTATATTAACTATATAATATATCTAGCTACCTAGAGTAAAATTTATAAGTTTAATAAAAGTAGAGCTACTTACTATTACTACTTTACTAAGGTAAATTCTACTTATTATACTTTAAGTCTACTAGAATTACTTTCTTTTTTTTATTTATAGCTAATATTTCTATAGATCTCTAATAAACTTAAGCCTACTATTATTTATATTTATAAGCTCTTACTACTTATTAAAATAAACCTATAGTTCTTTAAGTTACTTAAGAATATTAATAAAGACTTTATCTAAAATCTAAAAGAGGCCTAGAATAAGGCTTAAGAGCTTACTCCTAGATAGAAGAGGTACTAGGATAATTATACTTCTAACTTAGTTACTAAAGGTTTACTCTATAGAATTACTAATAAGTTAGGCTTAATATATACTAGTATTTAGAAGTAGAACTAAGGCCTTATAGACTTAGTAAGTCTTCTTTTTAGTATTTAAAACCTTATTTTCTACCTATTTTTCTAGCTAATCTATAGGTTTTCTAGGCTTTTACTATTAATAATTAGACCTACTTTATTACTTAGGCCCTTAAGAAGGTTATTAAATTCTAGAAGTTAAGCTACTTACTTACTAAGTTTAATTCTTTACTACTCTATAGCTATAGTACTAGTATCTTAGCTTTTAGCTCTTTTAGTAGTAGCCTTTAGGCTTTTATTATTAGCTCTTCTAATTATCTTTTTTAGTTTAGATAAGAGAGTTTAGTTTCTATTATTTTTAAGTATACTATCTCTTAGAAACTAAGAGCTACTAGTAATAGTAAGCCTAATAGGTATATTAATAAGTAGAAGAATAGTTTCTAGGCTATAAATACTAATTAGAAATAGGTCCTACTAGTGTTTTCCTAGGTTCTTTAGTATTTATAGGATAGATACTTTAGATATTTACTAGCTCTAGGCTAGTTAGCTCTTTACTATTTCTCTTTCTTTTTTACTATATATAGGTAGTTAATTTTATCTTTATTAACCTATTTTTTTATAGCCTTTATATTTTTTATTTTTTCTTAGCTACCTATATTCTTAGCTTTAGTAAGGGCACTTATTAGTGTACTATCTATAGTTTCTAGTAGTACTATTACTAAAATTACTACCTCCTCTATTATACTTTACTATTACTAGAGCCTTTAGTATTATTATAGTTTATTAAAAGAACTTTTATAGAACTTCTTTAGTAGTTTACCTATTTTATTTTATTTATTTTTTAAAAAGGCTAACTAGCTATTTAGTACTTTAGCTTCTTTAAGGTTTTCTATAAGTTTTTATAAAGTTACAATATAATTCTTTTACTTAACTAGGTATTATTTTTTATATCCTCTGCTATAGTATTTCTATCTTTTACTTATAATTTTCTTAATTTTTTAGTAGTTTTCTAGTTCTCTATTAATATATTCTAATATACTCTTAGGTTAGTAATTATTAGTATTTTATTCTACTAGAGAGTTTCTAGAGTATAGCTATAGCCTATTTATATAAAATACTAGGTAGATACTAAAAAGAGTATTTAATCTTATAGTATAGAAAGAGATTACTTCTTTTACCTAGAACTTTATATTTTTTTAGTCTAGTTTCTTACTTAGCCTACTATTAAAGAAGTGTTTACTATACTATAGCTATACTTAGTCCTTTTCTTATAGTTATAGTACTTATTATTAATAGTAGTTAGCCTAGATTTCTTAGAGTTATTAGGCTTCTACTATTCTTACTTATATATAATTTAGTATTTCTATAAATTTTATAGTAAGTACTTTAGCTAACTTCTTTAGATTATTAGGCTTCTAATATTATTACTAGATTACTTATTCTATATCTTCTTATACTATATCTATATTATATCTATATTATAGAAAGAATAGGCTAATACTAGTAGATACTATATTTCTTTTTTTAATTATAATTTAAGTAGTAGAATATATTAGTGCCTAGTTATCTTATTTCTAATTAACGTAGGCCTATAAGTAGGATTTTATAGTACTATTTATCTTTTTAGTAATACTATTAGTTTCTAGATAGTAGCTAGTAGATACCTAATAAGTAATACCTAATTTTCTATAAAGAGTTTTTTAAAAATCTCTAATAAACTAGTTACTATAGTTAGATATAATAGTATTTAGAAGCTAATAGTAGGCTATAACCTTTTTTATAAAAGCTCTTATTACTATTTAAGTATTTAGGTCTTTTAATAGAATAAGTATTATATCTTTACTTAACTTATTTATAACTACTATAAGGTACTAGTACCTATTACTTATAAGTAAATTAATAATAAAGTCTATTAAGATTTCCTTTTATACTTTATCTAGAAGAAAGAGTAGTTTTAGTAGTTTTCTTTTTAGTTTTTTCTAAGGCTTAGTTCTTCTATATACGTTATAGTTTTAAATAAATTACTTTATTATAAATAATATTCTTAGAAAGAAGTAATTATAAGCTAGAATTATATAGGTATTTTTATAGCCTAGATAGCTTATAGCTAAAGATTTATAGGTTTTTAAAATAATTTTAGTATATAGTTCTTTAGAATCTAGTACCTATTTTTACTTTTAGTAGTATAGAAACTTTTTTCTATTAATAGTATACTTTACTAATAAGACTTTTAAGTTTAGGTCTAGAGAAAACTTCTTTTAACCTATTTCTATAGCCTTCTTTACTCTTCTATATATTAGGTTATTTTTAGCTATTACTTTCTATATTCTCTTAAGCTTCTCTAAGCTATTATAAGCTAGAGTAAAGTTAGTAGTAATTCTTATAAGTATACTATTAGGTTTTAGTAGAGGGTTATTATTTACTAGAGGTATATTATTAGGTTTCTAAGGCTATAGACTTTATATTTAGTAGTAGAATAAAATACTTACCTTCTTTTCTTCTTTAAGTTAAAGTTAGCTTCTTATATATAGCTATAAAAGCTAGAATTTTTTTATTTTTATATACTTATTATTTTAGCTTATTAGTAGATCTTCTTTTTTTTAGAAGAGTATATTAGCTCTTTTATTAACCTTTTTTAGGTAGTATATAAAGGTTAAATTAAATTAGCTAAGTATATTTAACTAGTATATATACCTCTTAGATAGTAGCCTTATAGTATAAAAATACTTTAGGTTCTTATAATTTATAATAATAGTAAACTTTAGAACTTACTAGAGTTTAGTACCTTATTAATTAATATACTTTATAATAGCTAATAGCTCTTTATTATATATAGTATAATTTACCTTAGCTACTATATTCTTTACTAAGTAGTATACTACTATATAAAGTAGCCTATCTTTTCTAAATTATAAGAGGACTTTACTAGTTACTTACCTAGAGGTATTATATTTTATTACTATTTCTAAGTCTAGGTTAAAGTTAGCTAATACTAGTTTAGAAATAAAGGCACTTTTAAGTTTAAAAAATACTATTTTTTAAAGTTCCTTTTATTAGAATACTACTTCTTTTTTAGTAAGTTTAGTTAATAAGGTAATAATTTCTAAAAATCTTTTAATAAACTATTAGTAGAAGTTAATAAATCTTATAAAACTTTAAATACCCTTAATACTTTTTAGCTATTTCTAAGTATAGATTACTACTATCTTCTTTAGGTTTATTTAAATACTACTACCTACCTCTATTATAAACCTTAGGTACTTAGTCTTCTTAATTCTAAAGTTATATTTATTAATATCTAGTTATAGGCCTACTACCTTAAGTTTCTAAATAATTATCTTAACCTAGTACTTATAGTCCTTTTATAATCTATCTAAGTAGATAAGTATATTATCTATATAAGCTAAGTAGTATATATCTAAGTCTTCCTAAAGTACCTAATTAATATATTATTAAAATATACTAAAGGTATTAGTAAGGCTAAATAAAGTAACTAGCTATTTATATAGCTTAAATTAGGTATAGAACGCTGTTTTCTATTTATTCTTCTCTACTACGCGTATCTAGTAGAAGGCTTAGATAATATTTACCTTTATAAACTCTTTTATTTTAGTAATTTAAAATAGTATCTTATAAATAAGTAAAAGAGAATATTTATTTTTATATATAATAGTATTTAAAGCTTAGTAGTTTACGTAGAAATATAGCCCTCCTTTAAGTTTCTTTATAAATAGAATAGAAATAGTAGCGCTAGATTTACTTACTTAAATAAACCTATAGTTTAGGTATAATATAAGTTCCTTTTATAATACTAGCAGTTCTTCTTTTAATATATTATAAAGTAGCCTTTATAGAATTTCTCCTAGCTTACTATCTTTCTCTATAGTCTTAATAAAGTAGTTAATAGTAGCTTCTTTTAATAGTATAAGCTTATTAGCCTTCTTTTTTAGAAAGGTTCTTAACTTACTTTATAAATAGCTTAGTAACCTTTTTTAAAAGTTAACTATTTTCTTTTTCTTTAGCACTTTCTTAATATTTACTATAAAGGTAGAATATAGTTAGATCTATTTATTTTTCTAAAATTATTTAGCCTAGGCTAAATATACCTACGTACTAATAGCTTTAGAAACTTTTATAGGTATTCTACCTTTTTAGCTTTATATTCTAGTCTAGCTATTATAGATAAATATAGATTTCTTTACTAATACTAGTGTTACTTAGTATCTATTTATCTAGAGTCTTCTTAGAATAAAGTTATACTCTTTATCTTTTTCTAGCTTATAGGCCTATATTTCTTTTTTATAGCTATCTATATCTATTTATATTTAGATAGCTGCTTTTATTTAGAAGAACTTCTTTTCTACTTTAATAATAGGTCTCTATATAATTATAGTAAACTTTAGATTATTATTTCTTATAAACTTAGAAAAGATAACTAAATAAGTTAAGTAGCTAGTATTAATTAAGGTAGATACTATAGCTATATTATTTATAATTATATAGATAGTTAATAGTTTTCTATTTAGCTAGTTCTACTAAAATAATAAGAACTACTCTTTTTCTTAATCTAGTTTCTTATACTTCTACTTATATCTTTATATAGGAGTTTCTAGTTTTCTAAACCTACTATTTTCTTATTTAAGAACTCTTCTAGGTTATAAGTTACTATAAGAGTAGCTTAAGCTAGATAATTAGCTAGTACTAGAAAGTACTTATTAGTATAGTACCTAGGTTATTTATAATATAAATATAGGTTCTTTTTTTTATAAAGGAAGTACTCTTTTTTAAAGGCCTATTTAGCTTTATTCTAAGTTCTACCTATTACCTTAATTACCTAACTAAAGTAAGCTTTAGAGAGTTTCTAATTTATAAAATTATTTTAGAAAGACCTTATATATAAGAAAGTAGACTTAATCTTAGCCCTAAAAAGATTTTCCTTAATAGTAACTACTTAAGTTATTAGTAACTAGATAGTCTAGTTACTTAGTACTTTTATAGATATTATTTAGTCTTATAGGTTAGGCTATAGAGTACTAAGATACCTTATTTTTAGGTTATTAGTATTACTTTCTTTTTCTACTTTAAAGGCTAGCTTTATAAATTCTATATTAAAGTATTATAAAAAAAGCTTTTTTTACTAAAAGGTTTAAAGTTTCTACCTAGCCTTCTTAGTATATAAGTTATCTATAAATTATTTATTTAGGAATATTTATAGGCCTTTTATAGTACCTATCTTATTATAATTTATTTATAATAGAGTAATACTAGCTATAGGCCTCTTTAATTAGTTAAAGATATACCTAGAGCCTAATTCTAGTCCTTTAATATTACGTTCTAGCTTATAGTTTATCTAGGTTTAGAACTTCTAATAGTTCTTCTAGTTACTATTAAAGTAGTTAGGATCTAGTATTTTAAAGTTTTTTATATAGGTTCTAGTAGTTACTATAAGAAAGGTTAGTTCTAGAACTACCTTTAGTCTATATACTTCTTTCTTTAATTATTAAACTCTCTATCTAGAAGAAGTAGGTACTAGTAGTATATTATTTTTAAGAAGGTTAATCTCCTAGGTTAGTATCTATAGTACGTTATATAGTTCTTTTAAAAAGGACCTTTTATTAGATTCTTTAATTAGTTATTTCTTAGCTACTACTAATAATAGGCTAGCTATTAAGATTAGTATATTTATAAACCTTATTATCTATTATTTATTCTCTTAGAGACTCTAGGAAACTAGCTAAAGTTTTAGTAGAACTTCATATTTATCTAAGTTCTATCCTACTATAGTTTATAGGCATATTTAAATTACTTTCTATATAAAGCCTATTTCTACTAGCTATAAAGCTTCTGCTTTTAGCTTAGTAACTATAGTATTTCTTTTAATAGATATACTACTAGTAGTTCCTAAGGTACTTCTAATACCTAGAGGTATTTTTATAAGTAAATTTAAATATAGAGAGCTAACTCTAAGAGTAGTTACTAGTATAAATTAGATAAATTTACTAAGGATCTATAGTACTAGTTTTCCTCTACTTATAGTTCTTTTAGTAGCATACTAAGAGTTTCTAAAGTGTAAGTAGTAGTATAGGTATTAGTAGTTAGGCCTACTAAGCTTTAAGGCTTTACTTACTAAGGTTTTACTAGGCCTAGCCTATTATAGCTAGCTCTAGCTTAATTAATATTCTTCTTTTCTTTTAACTTAACTAGTTCTTACGTAGAACTATTCTTACCTTCTTTCTTAATAATATTTCTTCTTAACTTTATTATTATAGTTTACTTATTAAGTATTTAGAGCTCTACGTTTAACTTCTAGTTATAGAGTATAAGGCTAAGGTATATTCTAGATAGCTATCTAAGTTAGAAGATTTAGTATAAAAACTAATTCTAGATAGATTACTAAGTAAGTAGTTCTATAATTACTAAAGTATCTACCTCTATAAATATAACTGCCTTAGTAAAGGTAAGTACTAAAGTAACTATAATACAGTAGTTATTATACTTCTACTAGTACCTAATACTTAAGATATTTTTCTTTATATTTCTACTAGGTAGGTAGACTATAGTATTATTACTATACCTTTACTAGAGAGCTAAAGTAAGAATAAATATAATAATAAGCTTAACTAACTTAATAACTACTTTTATATCCTTTTATTTAGTTAGGCTGTTTAGGTCTACTACCTTATTACTAGTAGCTAGACGTAAGACTATTAAGGTTATTACTTTATTATAGATTTTAAAGACCTCCTTAAGTTTAGCACTACCTTCTATAATTATATTAAGATTTTTTGTAAATAGATTATAAGCTTCTAGATTACTAGAGCTTATAGTATATAATTATATCTTAGCTACTCTATAGTTTAGTTATACACTAGTTTACTTAATCTGCTTAGCCTTTAATATAGCTAGCCTTAGAAAGCTTATAAAAGCTAATTTATTATTATAAAGAAATACTACTTTATTATTAGTTTTAGTATTATCTAAGTTAATTACTTAAGCTAATATAGCTATCTTAAACTAGCGCTCTATATCTTTAATAATCTTTCTTTAGTATACTATAGATATTAGCTAATAGGTAGTTATATAATTTCTATCTATAGATAAAATCTTAATACTCTTAGAGCTTACTATCTTCTATATTTTATATAATATAAACTACTTATAAATATCTATAGTATACTATTTTATTTTATCTATATTTCTGTTTTTTACAGCCTAGAATATTTAAGCCTACTTCTTACTTAGCTTAGTCCTACTTATTAAATTCTATTAAGTAACTATTAGTATTCTATTATATAAGATAGTACTATCTTTAGATACTTTAAAATTCTTTCTAATCTAAGAAAAGAGCTTATTCTTAAAGTTTAGTTTTAATTTACTAAGGTTATTTTAAATAACTTCTTACTAGTTTTCTATAAAATAAGATAAACTTCTAATACTAATAAAAGTATAGTAGATAAAAGTAAGTACTTTTACTATACTATTCTTAAATAGTATTCTAGATAGTGCCTAAGCCTTCTACTAATATCTATAGTTACTTTTTCTTATATACTAGTACGTATTAAAGAAGAGTATTAATAGGTTCTTTACTTTATAGAACTTATTATAAATAGTATACCTATAGATTACTTAGTTCTATAGAATTATTTACTTAGTATTATCTTTAAAGCCTTCTTAGAAGTAGATCTACCTATATACATAAAAGGTTTATATCTTAAGTAGAGTTCTAATATATATTATTATAGAGCTATACCTATAGATTAGAAAGAATTATATAAATAATAGTACTAAATAGTTAAGTATAAAGTCTTTATAACTATCTACTCTCTTAGGTAGATCTTAATTAATATATTCTAAGTAATATTTACTATATAGCTAGTAATTACTTTTTAAGGTATTTCTATTACTATTTAGGCTAGCTAGTAGACTGCTAGTATTTACTTTAACTTTTATCTTATTAAGCTTATTATTTATAGGTCTTTCTATTAAAGGTAGTATTAGGACTTTGCTAGCTATAGTCTTTTAGTAAAAATAAAACCTTATAGTAAATTCTTATATAGAGTTAATCTAAAATATTCTTTTAAATATACTAATAGCCTCTATTTACTAAGCTTCTATAGACTTTCTAGCCTTAGTAATAAGAGTTAGTACTAAGTAGAGTTTATAGTTATAGAAGATACTATTAAGTTTATAATAATAAGTAAAGGTAAACTTAGTACTTACTTTTAATAGGTATAGGCTAGAAGTATTACTTTCTACTAGGTAGTATATTACTAGGTTTACATTCTTTATAATATCTATATAGTTAATAAAATGTATATACCCTACTACTAGTATAAGAAGGTATATTCTTATCTTTCTAAACTTTATTACGTCTATATATATACTACTATTATAGTTTCTAAGTTCCTATACTATAAGCCTGTAGGTAGTAATTAGTTAGTATAGTTTAAATATTATAGTAAAACTCTACTTTATAAGTAGTAGAACAGAGGCAGTTCTTTTAAGCTTTAATATATAGATTCTAAAGAAGTTTATAGCGTTATTATAGTCTATATTATAGTAGTACTTTATATACTACCTAGCCTTACAGCTAATACTATTCTAGAGACTATATAAGTTATTAGAATTATAACTAGTTTATTACTAGTAAGTACCTTAAATATACTGTTAATTAAGAGCTTCTTACTTAATATCCTTCTCTATTAACTTAAGTTTCTACTCTATATTTATATTTATATTAATTTTATTATCTATATCTAAGTTACTATCTACTTTATTCTTTTTTATTAGGTTTATAGAGTCTAGGTTATAGATATTAAGTAGCTTTCTATTATTACTAAAAAGGTCCTAAATTAGTAGTAGAGAGCTTTTATATAATAGTAAGCTTTTAAGTAATAAAGTTCTTTTAGGTAACTATATTCTTTAAAGCTAAGAGAGCTATTAATATACCTTCTTAGAAACTAGCTTAGCAGAAACCTCCTTACTTAAGCTATTAACTTATAGTAGTTTTTTATAAGTATTCTCTCTCTATATAAAGAGTATAGTTTCCTTTTTCTTCTTCTAGCTAGTTCTAGAGGATATGCCCTTTAGATATAAATAGCTAGGTATAGTAATAGATAGCTACTTACTATTATACTATTAATAATTACTCTTCTACTTCTAGCTAGTAGGCTTATATTTTCTTTTATTTATACTCTTAAAGGTATTTAATATTTAATAAGGATATCTTATATATAGTATATTTCCTATTTTATCTATATTACTATTACTGTAAGATAATAGTACTAAAGCTTAGTAGTCTTTATCTTTCTCTTTAAAGGCTATATAAGTATTCTTATTAAATAGGTCTTTACTAAGATTTATATCTTTTAGATATATAAAGTGCTTAGGCTATTCTATATATACTTAATTATAACCTTAGGTACGTAATAGTATTAAACTAACTCTTAATAGTAATTATTTAGGTAATATCTTATAATATTTTAGTTTAGGTAGTTAAAAATTATTATATTTAGAGCCTTTTTAGTTAGGTAGAGTTCTAAAAGCATCCTCTAGATCTATAGTAAAGTTAGAAGATTACTTATAGTAATATAAAGACTTTTAAGCAGTATACCTTAGTATCTTTTACTCTTATCTTTCTTCTAAATAAGAAATTATATAGTATTATAGCTTTATATAAGTTATTACTAGATAGTAGTAAAAAAATCTATCTTATACTTAATTAGTAAGTTATCTAGTATATCTCTTACCTTAGAGCTTTCTATTATATTATTTAAGTCTTACTTTTTAAGAATATAATTACTAAAAGCTTTATAATTAAGCTACTTTAGTTTAACTTCCTTAGTAGCTTTAATACTTACCTTTTTACTTTTAAGAACTAGTAATTAAGGTAATAACTTAAAAAGTTCTAGGCTAGGTATATTAATCTATATAGAAATTAAAGCTATATATAATAGAATCTATTATTCCTATAGTAGGTATAACGTTAGAGGTAGAAGTATTAATAGGTAAGTATTATAGTTATAGTTATAGTTAGCAGTGTTAAATAGTTACTATAGTAGAAAGTATAGATTTAGCTTACGCTTAAAAGCTAAAGGTAGCTTAAAAAGCTTTAGTATCTTAGATTCTAATATTTAGCACTCTTTATTCTTTACTAGCGTTTAATAATTATATTCTTTAGAAAGAAAGAGCTTATATATAGATCTATATAGGTACTAAATCTAATTTAAAGGAAAGCCTAGGTGTTATAGGTATTTCTATCTAAGCTCCTGTCGGCCTACCTTTAGTAAACCTCTAGGCTAAGGGCGTAAGGCCCTTAGAGCTCTAGTATATAGTACTTATAAATCCCTAGGGCTTATACCCTAAGGATTTGTCTAATCTCTTAATAAATACCTATTTATTCTATATCTTAATTACCTGTTTACAGTGCCCTTATAATTTAAATTCTTTATACTCCTCCTTAGAAAGAGCAGTTAATTTAAGATAAATAGGAGCTATTTTCTTTAATAGAAAAACAATGCCTCCTTAAAGAGAATAAAATATTATACCTAAGGAGGGCCTAATAGTATCCTTATCTAGAACTAAAAGTAACCTAGCCCTAGAGTAAGGCCTAGCTGCCTATATTAAAGACGTAGAGAGCCTAAATAAAGAAGAAGAAACCTCTAAGTAGAAAGTAACTTGCTTCCTAATAGAGAACTAGCTATATAAGGAAATACGTAAGAGCCCCTTAGAACAACCCTTAATTAAAGAAATAAGCTATACACTTCCCCCTAGAATACAGCTAGAAAGTAGTATTAATAGGGTTCTAGGGGTAATCTACTAGTTTAGCGTTTTACAACCTCCTTAGGAATTACCCCTAAGGGTCTATATATAAGTAGCCCTACTAAGTAGTAAGTAGTATATTTAATTAATCTTAGATAGGCTCCTAAAAGAATAACTTTAAGGCGCTAGCCTAGAACATATTATAATTCTAGAAAGATACCTCTAAGTTACCTTATAGCACTTAGGCCTAGGATACTCTACTGCCTTAGTAGAGCCTTTCTAGTTAGTATCTAACGCAGTAGGAAGACTAATTAGGGTACTTAATATAGTAAACCCTAAGCCTAAATTAGGTATAGAATCCTATATCCCTACCCCCTAATAAGTAGATTAGTAGGTTAAGGATATAGACATAGTATTTAAGTACACCTAGGTACTAGAGGACTCTATAACTAGAACTTACTAGGTAATAGGTACTATCTAATATAGAGTACACTAAGAATTAATTTAATAAAAAATTAATAAGGGGGTAATCTATACCTAGGCTAATGTCTATATAGAGGAGTAAAAGCTAGTATAAGACCTAGTCCTTACGTAGTATAAAAACTACTTAAAGTTTTAGAACTTTAAGTAGTATACTAATAACTTAGTTAACACATTCTTACTATACCTAAACTATAGAAAATCCCTACTCTATTAAAGCTTCTTTAAGCTTATAGATAGCAGTATAAATAATAAGTTAAAGATCTCCTTAGTATAGGTAAAGGCCCCTAAGGCTTACTAATAAGAGATTTAGCGTAATAAAGTATTAAAGACTATTACTAAATAGTTAGAGTTTAAGTAGGCTCTCTGCAACATAGAGACTACTATAGATATAAAGATAAAGTTAAAACTATTAGACTCTATAAAGCCTAAATAAATAGCTACCTCCCTAACTTAAGGTAGCTATAAGAAAAGATATAACTCTAAACCCTTAAGATAGTACTAGAACTAATCTACTAGCGCCCCACCCTAGGCCTAGAACTAGGGTAGTAGGTAAGTAGTAAATACTAGTAATAATTAAGACTATAAGGGGAAGAGTTAGTAGAAACTAAATTAGAAAACTAATACTAATTAACCCTAAGACTTAAAGAGCTAAGGCTTAGAAAAAGAAAAGCCCTAATTATAAATCTTTTCTAATTATAGCTAGGGCTAGAGTTAAAAGGGAAATAAACCTATATTAAAGTTACTATAATCCTATAAGGGTCTAATAGGTCTATAATACTCCTTTGCGCACTATATAACTTAGGCACAGAGATTAATATTATTAACTAACGTATAGTTAAGGAGAGGAATCTCCTTTACAGTTTATTTTATTAGAAGCTAGTAGTAAGCTTTATTAATAGTAACTATTTAAATATTCTTAAATTATATAAACTTATACTCTTATACAGTAATATAAGGGGAACTGCTAAAGAAGTAGGCCCTTAGATATTCTAGGCAGTAAACTTTATAGGTTATAACCTTATACTAGGGTACCCTTAGCTATAAGAGGCAGATCTAAAGATCTACTTCTTAATAGGTAAGTTTAAATAGTAGGTAGATAATACTAATAGAATTTAGTTACTCTCTATAGAATAACTGCTAGATAATATAAGTCTAGGGGAAAGAGTGTATATCCTCTACCCTAGTAATCTAGTGTATAAGCTCCTACCTAGTAGCTAGGAAGCCCTACGTAAGGAACTCCTATAGAGAGACCCTAGAACACCTACGCCTACAGGCAGGGTATAACTAGGAGGGGATATAGTTTAAGACGCAGAGTACTATTACTAAAAGGGGATCCTCTAGTTAAAGAATAAGTCCTTAGAGATTATTAATTATTTCTGCTACTACGTATAGAACTATCTAGACTTAGCCTAGCTACTAGAAATAGTAGCCTATTAAATAGTTACTAGTATATATAATAAGAACCCTAATTAGGCTAGACTACCTCTAGGCGTAGCCTATATCCTAACTAATAATATTAAGATAGATACTCTGTATCTAGCAGTTAAAGATAATACGCCTAATCTAAATAAATTAAAATTTATACTAAAGAAGCTATACTATAAGTAGCTTACGTTTAGTAAGTATTAAGTAGGTATACTTTAACCTAATAGGGAGTATAATTACCCTATTAACTTAGAGCTAGGGACTAAGGTCCTAAATCTCCCTATCTATAACCTCTCTAGCTGTAAGCTAGAAATTCTATAGGACTACCTTAATATAGCCTAGAAGAAGGGATAAATCTGTCCTAGTAAATTACCTATAGGTGCCTTAATCCTCTTTATACTAAAAGCTAATAGGATAATAAGACTTTACGTAGACTATTATAAACTAAATAAAGTTATAATTAAGAATTAATACCCTATCCTACTTATAGGTAAAATATTAGATTAATTATTAAAGGTAGCTATCTTCTCTAAGCTTAACCTCTATAAAGCCTATTATAGGCTGTAGATTAGGGAGGGTAATAAGTAGAAGACAGCCTTTAAAATAAGGTATAGCTATTTTAAGTATCTAGTTATACCCTTTAGATTAGTAAACGCACTAGTAATATTCTAATCCTATATCTATAGAGCCTTAGGTAGCCTAGTAGATTATACCTATATAGTATATCTAAATAACATCTTAATCTACTCTAAGAATAAGGAAGACTATAATACCTACGTTAAGGAGATCCTTAATAGGCTTATTAAGTAGGGCTTATACTATAAGGTAAGTAAATACGTCTTTTTAATAAAATCTATAAAGTTCCTAGGCTTTATTATTACCCCTAGTAGTATAGTTATAGACCTAGTAAGGGTATAAACTATTAGAGAGTAGCTAGAGCCTAAGAGATATAAGGATATCTAAGTGTTCTTAGGTTTTATAAACTTCTATAAAAGATTTATCTACAACTACTTTAGTATTATACGCCTGCTAGTAGACTATATAACAGCTACCTAGTCTCTAGTACTAGCCCCTACAGGAGCCAGCGCAGATAGGAAGAAGAAGAAAAACCTAAAAAAGACTTAAAAGGGTCTAATAAAATAGTATTAACTATAAAGTTAGCCTAATAAGGTTTATAAGGCCTTTCTCTCTATCTAATTAAAGTTTACTAAAGCCCCTATACTCTAGCACTTTAATCTAGTAAAGCTAGTAATAGTCTTAACTAATGCATTAGACTTTACTATAGTAGTAATCTTACTTTAGCCCTAAACGTCTAAGCTAGTAACTAACCTTTATTAGAAGCTAGTAGTATTCTAAAGCTATAAGTTTACTAGCCTATTAATTTAATAGTATATATATAATAAGGAGCTTTCTGTAATTATAGAATTATTTAGGTAGTAGAGATACTACCTTAAATACGCTCTATTAATAATTTAAGTCCTCTCTAATTATAATAACCTTTAGTACTTTATAACTATAAAGGAACTCTCCCCTAAATAAGTATATTAGGCAGAAGAGCTAGCTTAATTTAACTTTAAAGTTAAATATAAGCTAGGACTAGAGAACCTAGCTAACAGTCCCTTAAGACACCCTAACTATACATAGGGCCTTATAGTTAGAGAATAACAGGCACTTTATAATATAATATTACCTATACTTTAATAGAAGCTTTAAATATAGACCCTTTAAAAGTCTAAGGCTTAACTAATTAATTAGGTAATTTTAGCAGAAGACTACCTTAGAGGTAGGCTAGTATAGCTTTATTAACCCTCTAAAATAGTTTCTAAATAGGAATTCCCTAACAGTAGTTTAGCTACTAGTAGTGCACTACCCTTAGCTCTTAACAGCCCTTCTATAGGCTATAATAGTTAGGGTTAATCTAAATTATTTAAAGCTTAGGGGCAGGACTTTAATATAGCTATAGTATTAGACTATAAGCTTAATAATTAGGTCTTAGCCCCTATATACCTTATAAATAAAGCTATATAAGAGGAAAACGCTTATATACTAGAAATTCTAAAATAGCTCTCTAATTTTATTAGATAGGTTTAAGAATAGGATAAGGCCTATCCTATAAATAAAGCACTAGTAATATAGAGAGATAGTAGAGTAATTAAGAATACTGCCTTATAAAAAGTTAACCCTAGTAGTATCCTATATAGAAGTAGGAAAGTATAGATTCCTAATAATATTACTTTACGCTAAAATATACTTATAAGGAACTATAATAATCCTATAAGGGGTTATTATAAAGTTAAGAAGACTAGAGATCTCCTTATAAGGAAGTATTACTAGCTATACCTTAAACTAAATATCTATAAATATATTAAAAGGTATACTGCTTACTAGTTAAATAAGATTTAACAGTATAAGCTATAGGGGATACTAGTACCTCTCCCTATACCTAATACAGTATAGTAATATTACTTCTTAGACTTTATTACTAACTTACCTAAGTTAAAAGATAACCTAGGAAATATATATAATTTAATTCTAGTATTAGTAGATAGGTTTAGTAAGTATATCTACTACCTCCCTATAACTAAAATAATCTTATTCTAGAGGGTAGCTAAACTACTTCTTAAATAAGTATTCTTAAAATAAGAACCCCTAGACACCCTACTATTAGATTATAGCTTAGTATTTACTAGTTAATTCTAGTTAGATATATACTACTACCTTAAAATTAACTATTACCTAAGTATAGTATTCTACCCCTAGACTAATAGTTAGACTAAAAGGCTAAACTAGGAGCTTAAAACGTACCTACGCATCTATATAAACTATAAGCAGGATAACTAGGTCCTATTATTACTATACGCTAAATATATATATAACTCTAAAGCATACTCTATATATAGAGAATACCCTATTAAGGTAATATTTAGGTTAAACCTAAAAGGCTTTAATAGAATCTTAGATAAGCACTAGTTAAGGTAACCTCCTAAAGTCTAGGATAAGGATATAAAGGCGCTAGAGCTTTACTAGTAAGTTACTAGGAGACTTACTTAATAGTAAGAAATATAGAAAGGGGTAAAGTAGAGCCTTAAACATACCTAGAAGAGTATAATAAAATAGTATAATACTAAGCGCTCTAAGAAATACTATACTAAAGGTAAGTAGGTACTTCTCTAAATAAAAAATATTACTACTAGGTAGCCTTTAAAGAAATTTAATACTAGGTACCTTAGGCCCTTTATAATTATAAAGTATATTAAGAAATTAGCCTATAAACTAGCACTACTACTCTCTATAAAGTGTATATATCTAGTATTTAATATATTATTACTTAAACTATAGCAGGAACTCCTTACTAAGAAGGGCTTCTAGCTAGGGCCTATACAACTTCTAAAGGATACTCTACCTAAAGATAGGTATAAGGTTAAAGGAATTATAGAACACTATAACACTACTACCTAAGGGTAGGAGTATAGGGTAAAGTAGCTAGGTTAGTCTAATAAGGATACTACCTAGGAACTACTTAAGAATCTTAATTACTATAATAAGATCCTCTAAGACTATTTAGTAAACCTATAAGATACATCTTAGGGTGCCTATAGGCTACCTAGGGGACGTAGGTAGAAGGTAAAGGCCCTACTAGATCTAGAAGTTAATAATCTGCTAAGGCAGAAATAAGGACGTCCTAAGAAGAACGTCTAAAAGGAAAGAAAGAAAGGAAGCTAGAGCTATAGTATAGTAATTACCTCTAAAACTAAAATTACAAACTAGTATAAAATAATATAGGCCTTAGTAAAGATAGAAAATTATAATTATTATTCCTTATACTATCTAAAGGAACTAAAATATATATCTACTAAGAGAACCTTTATAGTTACTTATTAGAACGCTATAGGGTTAGAACTAATACTACTAGGGTTATACTTAGCTATTAGAGAACTAGAGAAGCTAGTAGTAGAAGCCTTTTTAGAAGTACTACTAGCTACCTTCTAACTAGGAGTATAGGAAGCTACTAAATAAAGACGCTTCTAGGGTAATAGTAAGAATAGGATCTCCTCCTCCTTAGTATTAGGAATATTAGTACTGTAGTAGTAGAAGTGCTAGTTAATATTCTTAGAAGTGCTATTACGTAGGAAGTAAGCCTCTATAGAAGCGTAAATAATAATATTATTAGGATAATATAGGCTAGTAGTACTAAGACCTAACTAGAATAGATTAGTAACAGGAAGATACTAAAATAATAGTAGACTAACCTTATATTACTCTAAGTTATACTAAGCAGAAACTTAATAAGCCTAACTAAAAGCTGTAGTAGAGAGACTGCTATTAGTAATAGTATAGTGCTTAGTATAATTATACTTAAGAAAACTCTTATAATAAGCCTTAGTATAGGTATAAGTATTTACTTAGTTAGCCTATACCTAGTTATCTATAAAGAGCGTATTAGAGTTAGTAGTAGATATAAAGCTAGTAAACTCCTAAGTCTTATATAAGGTATACTTAAGGTAGTAGTTAAGGACGTTAATAGTATAATAGAACTTAGGTAGAATCTATTAGGGTTAGTAATAGATAAAGTATAGATAGAATAGAATAAGAAACTTACCTTAGTATAACCTCTAGTCTTAGTATTAGAATAACTGCTATAGATATCCTAACTAGCCTTATATTTACAGTACAGCTTATTACCCTACTATAGCTTAAAAAATAATATAATAGTGCTGTTAGAAAGGCACTTTTAGGAGGTAGTAGTAAGAAAGTTAATATAGCCTATATACTAGAAGTAAGTAAGGGTAGGCTAAGGGGCTATACTAGTAGGGAGCTAGTAGATCTACTTAGGTAGAGGTATATTACTAATATAGAAAGGCAGAAGTATAGTAAGTTAATAAGAAGAAGGTTATTATAGTAATATTAGAGTTATAAGGTAATACGTAGGTATTTTATACCTATCTAGTATACGTGTGTAGGCCCTCTAGGACTACTATAATACTATACTACTTTACCTTACTTTACGTACACTAATAACTATAAAAAGTTATTATAATATAAATAAATAATAAACACTGCCTAAGATACTAGAACTATACCTAGTAGACTACTTACAGAGAGCTAATAGACCCCTATAAAGGAACTATAGTTATAAACTCTATAGGGAGTATAATAGGTACTAATATTAAAGTAAGTGCTACCTGTATAGGATAAACCTCTAAGGAGGCTACTAGTAATATACCTTATAAGGATAACGCTAGCCTGTAAATAATTATATAAGTTAGCGTAAACACTAACTATAATAATAGAGTAAGTAAATAATAAATTATTATAAGTAAACTCTATATTAAGCCCTTACTTTATATAATTACGTATTATAAAGCCCCTAGAACAGGGCTAAGGAAGTAACAGAGCCTAATAAACTATCTATATAGTTAATAGGTGCCTAATAAGGCAAAACTTATAAATGTAAAGTTACTAATAATAACATATAGTAAGTATAACTATACCCCTAAGGATTATAATCTAGGGATAATAGTAAATAGGACCCTCTATAGAGGCCTAGCAGTTACCTATAATAAACTAGGCTATGCTTACTAAAGTTGTAAAGACTTAGTAATAAGGACGTAGGCCTAGCGCAGTAGGCCCCTAGGCTAGATCTAAGGACTAGCCTAGGGAAAAACTTAAATAATTTAGTACTAAATTTCTTCTAAACTATTTTCCCTCTATAGGAGGTTTTTACAGAGTTTAATTAAGGTAACTATATAAATTAAATACCTATTTATCTACTTTAAAAATTCTGGCGGTTTAGGATAAACTATAAGAAGGGGGGGGGCTTTATTATAGGTATTTCTATCTAAGCTCCTGTTAGCCTACCTTTAGTAGACCTCTAGGCTAAGGGTATAAGGCCCTTAGAGCTCTAGTATATAGTACTTACAAATCCCTAGGGCTTATACCCTAAGGATTTGTCTAATCTTTTAATAAATACCTATTTGTCCTATATCTTAATTACCTGTTTACAGTGCCCTACACTAGGTCTATAAGTATATATAGTATTATATTTTTATACTATTCTTTAAAACTTACTTTTCTAAATACTTTTAAGGTATTACTCTACTCTTTACCCTCTTTAAAATCTTTAAAGTTAGAGTATTACTATATATACTTTATAATATTATATATAACTAGATTCTATAAAGTTAAACTTAAGCTAAGCTCTTTAGTAATAACCTCTTTATTAAAAGTATTATTCTTAGCTTTTACTACCTTATCTTTATACTACTATTAGAGTTATAGTAGATTTATTAAAGTAGTTAAATTAAATATAGGTATAGAATATACTATATTACTTATAGGTTAGTAGCTTTATAGATTAGACTTAGTATAAGTAATCTATAATAATAAGTATATTAGTAAATAAACTATATAACTATAGATAGAAGTAGTAAAAATCTTAACTTACTAGAGCTATATATAAACGCCTCTACTACTTTATAAAGAGCGTAGAGATAGTATATAAATAAATAAAGAAAGCGCAGTAGGTATAGATATAAGTATAATATTATAGTAGTAGGTAGATACGTAGTAGTATAGTAATAGTAATAAAGTTATTATTAGTCTAAAGTAGCTTAATATAGAACTAATGCTATTACGTTTACTTACTTAGTTAGTTTATATATAAGGTAAGGTAAATAGGTAAAAGTAGGTAAGATTTCTTAGAATAAATAAAGGTAAGATTATAATAACTAATAGTATAATAAAGGTAGCTAGTATATATAGCTATATATAAAGAAACATAAATATAATAGTAATATATAAGATAAAATTAGATAAGAAAATAGAGTAATTAATAAGAATAGTAGTATAAGAAGATTACGTTTATTATAGTTATATCTAAAAAAGATTTATACTATATTCCTTAATAAAAAGTAATAGTAATAAAAAGTACTAGTAGTAATATTATAATACTCTATATAAGATTAAAACGCTTATAGAATATTTTCTAAACAAAAGAGTACTAAAATAAACTATAGAAATATACTATCTAGTATACTAGTAAAGCTTTAATATAAAGAATATATAATATCTAGAGTATTTATTATTATTAGTAATAGTTATTATAGTAGTTATAGACAGTTAAGACAGTTAGAATAGCTAGAATAGTTAAGATAGTCTATAACTATCTACTAGTATAAGCATTATTATAAGTAA
Organism: Dothidotthia symphoricarpi CBS 119687; assembly: GCF_010015815.1. Lineage (NCBI taxonomy): Eukaryota > Fungi > Ascomycota > Dothideomycetes > Pleosporales > Dothidotthiaceae > Dothidotthia > Dothidotthia symphoricarpi. The sequence continues at coordinate 1,477,077 of NW_022985011.1, forward strand.
TACTAAAGTTATATTATCTTATAATTAGTTATATATACTTATCTAGAGCTTCTAAGTTAGTTTTATAGTATATCTAGTTAGAAGTATTTAAAAGAATAGGAAAATAATAATCTAATAATAGAGGTCTTAGAATTAGTAAATAGAGTAGTAATTTACTAATACGTATAATATAATAAAGTACTTAGCCTAATAGCTTACTAAAGCTTAAAGTCTAAAAACTTAGCTATATATAGTATAGCTTAACCTTATTAGTAATAACTATACTGTAGATACAGCCTTCTTAGTGCTTTATAATCTTATATTAAATATTAGTTATAGAAGAGCTAGTATAGATTTAATATTCTAGTAGAAAATATTATTAAAAGTATAATTATTACTAATAGAGTTAAGCTGTACTATATATAGCTAAGTTTTTAGACTTTAAGCTTTAGTAAGCTGTTAGGTTAAGTACTCTATTACGTTATATTATATTATAAAACTTCTAGATTATAACTAAGATATCTTCTTAAACTTATAAATTATGTAGATTTTAACTGCCTATATTCTTAGGCCTAACTAAGTATGTAATAGCTTATATATGCAAAAATTTTAGTTATATCTACTAACTACCTTCTACCTAATAATATAAACCTAAATATACTAATAGATACTTATCTAACAAAAGTACTAGTAGCTCTAATAATAATCTAGATAAGACTATACACTTTAATAAAAATATATTAAATATAATTCTATTATAGAAAACCTTATATAAGAACTACTAAATAAGAAGTAATAGGATAATATTAATAATTATATAGTTCTAATATAACTATATTTAATAGATATTAATAACTATAAGTCTAATTATATTAGCTTATAGTTAATAATAATATCTTAACTATAGATAGAGTTATTTCTAATAAAATACAACGCGTAAGCAGGTATACTATACCTAACTATAAGGCTAAAGCTGTTAGAGATAAAGTACGTTAAATTATACTTATAACATAGTTAAAATATAGAATAAGATATATAGATATACTATAGATAGCGTATTTAACTCTAAATTCTTATATACATTTATAGCCTAGCTATAGCGTATATATTATTCTAAGAGCACTATCTAAGATTTATTTAAAGATATTAGACTAGAGAAACTCTATAAAAGGCTAAGCTTTAAAAATAGTAATAAATAGTAAGATATAATAAACTAAGTTCTATTAAGTTTAACAGAGAATAATTAGATTTATAAGAATATAATATATATAGTATTTAACAGCTTAAAGAAAGAATATTAGCTAATATATTAAGATATAGTAGACCTAATATCCTTTATTCTTAGTTATAGTCTATTTAAAGACTATCTTATATATACTTTATCTTATACGTATAATAATAATACTAAGCCTCCTATTTAATTATTTTATAAACTGTATTTAGCTAACTAGTAGTAGAAGATATAATAGAATCTACTCCTTAGTACTATAGTAGTTCTAGTTCTATTATTTATAAATAAGATATAGTTATTATTATATTAAGGTAATATTTTAGCTTAGCTAATTTACCTTACTATAAGTAATCTATTACGTAAAGCTAGGAGGTTATATAATATACTAGGTATATTACTAGCTAGCTTTCTTCTATCTACTACTAAAACTAAAGATAATATAAAAAGTAGGTTATATTATTACTATATAGGTTAAGTTCTATAGTATAAGTTAGTATAGTACTTAAATATTTTAAATAGTAGTTAATAGTCTTTTACAGCACTAGAGTAGTTAGTATTAAAAGGTATTATCTTAAAATATATAAATAGTTATGCTAGATTCTATTTCTTAGTATTATATATAATTCTAGCTAATTATAAGGAATAGGTTCTACTTATAGGTATTAAAAAGAACTAATAGTATACTTAATATACTATCCTTCTAGATAAAAGAGAGAATCTTTTTGCCTCTTATATATAGTAAGATTATCTTTAAATATAGTAATAATATAAAGCTTAGACCTATAGTAGGATTAATAAGTTAGATAATAGTTAAGTATATCTTATAGATAACTTTGCTTAGAAATATAAATACTTTAATATCTATTAATTACTTTTAATAGATAACCTTTACTTACTCCTTAAAAGTCTTATTATATATACTATTAGCTAGGTATAGTCTATAGTTACTAAAATATATCTAGATAAAAGAAAATTAAAGTACTAAATATAATTTTTACTAGAAGATAAAAATAGAGTTTTCTAGCTTAATACTAGATTTTAATAAGTTAGTTTTAGTATAGACCTAAAGCGCTTTAGTATAGGCACTAGATAGTTTAGTAAAGTAGTATAGTAGATAGGTAAAAAATAAAAGGTAATTATTAAGTAATTTATTATAGTCCTTATACCTCTAATATTATAAAATGTACTATATATACTATATTTTATACGCGCTGTATATAACCTTATAACTTTTACTTAATACTAATACTATAATAATAATATACTTACGTATATCTACTTATTTATAAAAAGATTAAATATACTTAAAGAAGAATTTTAACTATACTAAGTAGAAAAGAATAAAGAACTTAGTTTATACTTTAATTATCTAAAGTAGTATATACTATAGTATATTAAAGATAATATATAGTATTTTAGTATATTAGACAGCCTCTGTATAGGTATAAATAGAGAGGCTTAATATATAGATTATATTAAGAGATTCTATAGCCTTATAAATAAATAGGATTTCTTAACTTAGATATATCTATATATTTTATAAAAGATTGTAGTATAGGTAGTAGACTATATATTACAGTATAAGAGATTAAAACTAATTACTAGTATAAATAAGATAGAATAAATATTTATATTAAGTCTTAGTAAAGTACTATATTTTAAAGATACTAACCTTACTATACTAAGTATATATCTGTATACTTAATTATTTTTAGTTAGAGATATTAATATATATATAGAGCTGCTAGACTTTATTAAATTACTTATAGTATTTATCTAGTAAAACTATCTAAAAGCCTAATAATAACTACAGCCTATAGATAATAAAGACTAACATAAAGTAGATCTATTATAGGTAAAGAATTTATAGCTAAAGATCTATCTATTAATTAAGAGCTAGATATATACTAGTAAGAGATATAATAACGCTAATAACAGAAATAGTATATTAATATACTATATATCTACGTAGCAGAATAAAGATAGGCTAAGGTATAACTATATCTAGGTATAAGAGTTTAAGAATAATAATAGTAAAGAATAGGCTAGTACTATAACTAGAAGCTACCTTATAGCTTAGCTCTATCTAATATTTACTATTATTAATACAGAAATCTAGTCTATAGATAGGAAATCTAGAGAATACTTAGGTGCGTTTACTAAGACTATAAAATAGGAAAATAGAGGTTAGATTAATAAAACTACTAGTATACTATCTGTAAGGTAATAGCTAGTTATATTATTATCTTAACTATATAAACTATAATTATTTAAATATTATAATTTTAAATTAGTTCTTTACTCTACCTACTTTATTCTAAAATACTTTAGCTTTAAAAGTAATAGAGAGATTAATTCTTTCTTTATTAATAACTATATTAACTAGTATTAATATAATAGTTTATACTCTTTATAATTTAAAAAGAAGTAGAAGAATATTATATATATATACTAGAATAAACGCAGAAGAAGAGAATAAATAGTAGTATAGTTCTATAAATACTACCTAGTACTATTTACCTTTACCTACGCTAGCGTAGTTACTAGGATATATATTAACTCTATATATACTTATATTTCTACTACTTACTTTATATATTATATATTAATTTAAATATACTATCTATTAATTATAGTAATACAATCTTTATAAGAACGCTTCTAAGCCTAAGAGAGTAGTAGACTAGTATAGAATATTAGTAATTCTACCTCTTATACTAGTGCTACTAATAGACCTATACTATTTACTATCTTAGTACTATATAGTAAGTAATTACTATAGAATCTATAATAGTATACTTATAAAATTAGAATTCTATAATAAAGACTAAGGCGTAGTAAAGTAGATTATTAATATTAATACTACCTACTAATTCTTTTATATTATTATATATAAGGTTAATAAGAACGTAGATAATAAAGTTAGTAATATTTAGATTATATAATACTATTATAAGTAATAAGTATTTATAAAGGTTTACGCCTAGCTTATATTATATAAAGGCTATTACTCTAATAGGTTAGAGCTTTAAGGTAAAAGCTAGTTTACTATCTTTAAGATACCTACTAGTAAGAAAGAGTAGGTACTTATAATCTAGTATAACTTCTTTTATCTAGGTTACTAGTTATAAACAGAAAAGCAATTAAAGATAACTATAGATATATCTTACTTATAATACTACTATATAAAGATATAATATAAAGAACTAATATATAGTAATTAGAATTTTTTAAATAAATATATAAAAGTAGATAAATTATACTTAAAATTTTTAAGCTCTTTAGGTAAGAAGTAATATTAGCTAGCATAAGTATATATATAGATATAGAATAATATAATCTCTAACTCTAAGAATTTATAATATATAAAGCTAATAACTATATACTATTAACTCCTTTTATAATTCTTATTACTAAATAACCTATACACAATTATAACTTATATTAAACTGTAGAAATTACCTATAGAAAGACTTATATATTTCTAAATAAGAATATAATACACTTTACATACTAGTTAAGTAAGAAATAACTATAAGAGGAGTATTATATTAGCTGCTCTATACTAAAGTATCTAAGGACTATATATAATAAATTTTAAATATTATATATAATTAATTTTAAGTAATATTTTAGTAAAAAACCTTTAAAGAGTATATCTATATTATAATACAGTTTATAATATAGTATAATTATAATATAAATAGAAGGATTTATAACTAAAATATAAGATTAAGTTAGATAAAATAAAATACAGTATAGTCTTTATCTCCTAGTATAAAAATACCTCTAATAATAGTTCTTAATATAGTACTACAGTCTAGTAACCTTATACTACAGTTATATAATACTATTAAGTAATAGCAGATCTAGTTAATTATTATATATTGTAATAAAACATATATAGTAACATTAATATAGGTAAAATAGATAACCTAATAATCTAACCTACTAGGAATAATAGTAGTAAATAGTCTTAGCCTAGATATATTCTTAAAGATCCTAAAAAGAGAAAATAGGTTTAATTAGGTAATTAAAGGTATTTATTACTATATTACAATTAATTTAGGATGTATAAAGATATATATCTTAAATAAGATATAATAGTATAGTGCCTTAGAGGACTTACTTACCTTTATATTAGCTAGAACTATATTTATAATTAAACTTCTATCCTAGTAAATTATATAATACTATTCTGCTAATATAAGAATTATAATATAATTAAGTCTAATAGGATTAGTATAATTTTATTACTTAAATATACGTATAATACTTTTATTTATATAATAAAGGCTATAATACTATTAACACTATTATTTATTAATATTTAGACTTACTAGTTTACTACCTTACTATAGAGGTCTTCTTAAGTATTTTTAATAAAGATAACTTTATTAATAACTCTTATAGTATTACTTTAATAGCTAGACTTAGAAAGCTATTAAGTCTATATAACTAGTTTCTCTAGCGTTTATTAAAAATAATAGGTATAGATATAACTATATAGGAGGATAAGCCTAACGTTAGCCTTAATATTTATTTAACCTAGAAGCCTAACTAACTAGAATAAAGCCTAACTATTAATAAAAAGCTAAAAGAGTACTTAAGTAGCTTAAAAGATACTTAAGCTATAATTATAATATACTAATATAGTATATATTTTAGAATAATATATAATTATTACTAATATTTATAGGACTACGCTATAATTAAGCGCAGAAAGACCTATAGGACACTATACTTATATATATATACTATTATATTAACTATACTATTATTAGGCTTTAGTAATACTTTAGTCTAAACTAGCCTATTTTAGATAACTTTATTACTATAATATTTAGTATCTATAAGAATATAGGCTTAGAATAGGACTATAAGTTAAGAGATTAGCTTATTATACTTTAAGAAATAGTATAAGGTTATAGTAGCTTAGTAAAACTACTTAATTCTAACCTAGAAGTCTAAAAGAGTAATATAGGCAGCGTAATCTAGTATAATATATTAGAGGAAGTAGAGTAAAATATAGAAAATTATCTAGTCTTATAGAAAGATTATAATATCTAGAGTTAAAGTATTATTATAGCTTTCTTTTTTAGTAAGTAGCTTAAAAGGTAATTTCTATTAACTTATTTTTTTAAGATAAGATATAAGTAAAAATAATAGGTTAGATAAAAGACTATAAATAATATATCTTAATAGAACTTAGCTATCCTTAAGCTAATAGGTTAGTATATAAATATAAATAGAATAATAGTAAGGTTAATAAAAGATAATAGCTAATAATAAAACTTAATAGTGCTTAGCTGTTATTAAACTAATAAAATAAGAGAATAATATTAATAAAATAATACTATAGAAATTAACTTTTTCTAATTTAAACTAATATATTTCTTTCTTTTTTTATTTATAATAACTTCTTACAGAGTTATATATTTTATTATTAATACTTAAATAATCTAAGCTAACTATAGATACTTTACTACTTCTAAGATAGCTTTAGACTATTTAAGCTTTTAGATAAATAGTAAGTAATTATAGTAGGTATAATATACAACCTAGAAGCTAAAGAGTAGTATAAGGTATACTAATTAGATTCTAGATACTGTAGATAAATAATTAGACTCTAGATAATGTTTATAGTAGACTTAATTTAAGTATTTTATAAATTCCTAAGACTTAGTTCTCTACTACTATTAATATAATATATATAGTATTAAGGTACTATAGAAGAAAGTTATAATTAAAGAGATTAAAGAATAAATACGTAGACCTAATACTATTAATATAACTACAGAGTATAGAGATATTCCTATAAAATAGAGTAAAATAATATACTACTATAAAAGTTTCTTATAGCTCTAATAAATAGACTATATTAATATATAAAATAATTATAATAGGAAGATTAGCTAGAGATAATTTATTATAGATAGATAATAATTAATTATACCTTTAGATAGACTTAAACTAGCCTTTCTTATAGAATTTCTTACGTACTTACTAGATAAAAGCTAGAGAGTAAATAGTAATTAAGTTAAGGAATAATATTACTAAAGAACTAGATAAGTACGTAGTAAGAAATATAAGTCTTACCTATACTATTAAGAGTAATTACACTAATTTACTAAGCTTATAGATAATATTAATAAGATATATACTAATATTATATAAGTAGTTTAGAATAATATTATAGTAGCCTATTTACTTATAAACTCTTAGTTATAAAGATAAACCCTAATAGAATTAATATTAGACTTTAAATTCTTATTACCTAATCTAAGTATAGTATATACTATTTTAATATAGTAACTAGATGTTACTAACTTTAATAGCCTAAATTAAGTTAATTTAAGAATATTAGGTTTATTATAATATTAGTAGCTGTATTTTAGAAAGGTAAATTAAGATAGGCACTTATTAACTATAAAGTATTAAGCTTTTAGGTAAAAGATATCTTAGGTCTAATAGTTATATAGGTAGAATACTATATATATTATACTATTAATAAATATAACTTAGATAGAAAATAGGTTACTATAGAAGGTATAAGTAACCTACTTAAAGGTATATTAAACTTTACTTTTTAAGTTAAAGCTTATTATTTTAGGTCCTTATTATACTATTTAATAGATATAGGAGTTTTACTCTAAAGTATAGATTAGGCTCCTTAATTATTAATTTAAGAAGATTATAAAACTATATATTATATATTATTATAAAAATATTATAACTATTACTATTAAAGTAAGTAAAGTTAAATATAGTATTAATAACCTTTTTATAGATATTAAGGATAAAGAGAAGTAAGAAAGTCTTAAGTATAACCTACTTAAAAAGGGTAATATGCTAAAACTAAAAAGAATAAAGTAGATATAAAAAGAAAAGGTATATATAGTACTTAAATAGATATAAAATATAAATTAATAATAATTTAGCTTATTATTTAACTCTACTTATCTAATAAATATCTTCTATAAGTTATAATATCTACTAATATAACGTATATATTATTAATAAGTTAATATATAGTTTAGCTAAGTAAAGGAGAAGAAGTTTATTTTTATAAAGAAATAAATTATTAGGAGCTATTAATACTAGAGTAAATACTAGTATTATAGGAATATACTAAAGTATATACTAAGAAAGAGAAAGAGTATAAGCTAGTTACTTTAAAAAGAAGCAGAATTAACTTATATTCTTTAAAAGATAAACTATATATAGCTAAAGCTATAGAATAAAAGTTAGCAGAGAATAAAGAGAATAAAATAGAAGATATAGAACTAATTAATATAATATAATAAATAAAGTTATTTCTTATAATGTTTTTTAGATAAAATAAAATCTTACTTAACTATTCTAGCTGTAAACTATATTTAGAGCAATAATACTATTATATCTTATAAAAGTAGAGAGAGCTTTTAGATCTTTTAAGATATATAATATACTCTAAGTTATATAGTTAGTTATAGTTAAGAACTCTAGTTAACTGTATAGTATAGTCTAATTAGTAAAGCTATATAGTCTTAATAAATAAGATTAACTCTTATATAATAAAGTAATACCTAAATAGTTAGGTAAGTAAGAGGTTAAGAGTAAAAAGAATAAAATAGGCTTAATTATTAATATAATATTTCCTAAATTAGTTAAATTAAGTAGACAGCCTTAATAATTAGAACTAATAGTACTTTAAGAAATATATAGGCTATTAAGACTTATAGGCTGTTAATAGCTATTATAACAGTGCTAATAGTAGTAATAGTAGGTATAGTAGTAATAAAGAAGATAGAGGAGATAGAGAAGATAGTAATAGTAAAGGTTATAGAAGAAATAGAAGAAACAGTAATAGCTAAGGTAATAGTTATAATAGTAGTAATAGTTATAATAGTTATAATAGTTATAATAGTTATAATAGTTATAATAGTTATAATAGTTATAATAGAAATAATAGGAGTAATAGAAGTAGTAGTAGTAGAGTTTATACTAGAGGTGCTAGAAGTAACTAGGCTAACTAGAAAGCTTAAGTTTATAAAGTACCTCTGTAACCTAGGTAAATATTACTAGGCTAAATACCTATTAAGAATAACCTAGTTATTATAACTATAAACACTATTACGTACCTTAACGTATACTAAAAAGACTATAGTCTTATAAAGGAACTTAAATATAGAAAAACAGCTACCTAGCTAGGCTACTAAAGAGAAGAATATTCTAGGTATAGCCTATTAAAATCTACTTTTGCTAATATAGTAATATATTCTATATAAAAGATTTAAATATTTAGTAGTACTTTAAGGTTAATAATAGGCTTAAGGTAAAGCTTTATAAAGTTAAAGTTTAGCTTTTTACTATATAAATTTATAAGGCTAATAGGGATTTTTATAATATTTAGCTCTTTTAACTTAATTAGCTTATTACTAGGCAGTATAATAATACTACTCTAACCTTAAATAAGAGCTACTTTAAGTAAGCTTTTATAGATTTTAAGTATTATAATTAGAAAATAAAATTAGTAGTAGTAATTAAGTAGGTATAAAACTTATTTATACTATTAGTAGTATAAAGACTAGTAAATATTAGAGTAATAGTAATAGTAATAGTAATAATAGTAATAGTAATAGTAATAGTAATAAAAAGTAGAGGGTTATAACTAGGTTAAACTTTAGCTACTATAGTTAGTATAAATATATAATAAGAACTAATAAGTAATTAAAACGCGTGTATAACTAAAATATAATAGTAATATAACATATTAATCTCTGTCCCCTAGGATATATATTACGTTAACGTAATTATACTTTAAGTATAGATACGCTATAAACTTAAAATAAAAAAATAGAATTTTAGGATTTATTTAACTATATCTACTACTAAAATTAAAAGTATATATAATAGAATAAATATTTTTTGAAAAGAAAAACCTCTATAACAAATTTATAAAGGTATTAATTAATCTTTACTCTTCTATACTATTATAGCTTTATAATAAATTATATAAGATACAGTGTAGTAGGTTTACTTATAGTACTAACCTTTCTAACTAATAATAAAGTATATAAATTATATTCTATAATAATAAGTATAAATCTTAACTTAATTTCCTTCTAGGTTACTATATTTAAAACGCTTTTTAGTCTTGCTTACTATAGGTATATATTACTTACTTTTAAAATTTCTTATTATATTAATTATTTAATATAAAAGAAAAGCTTTAATCTTGTATATTTTATAGATTTCTTAAATAATAAATTAAGAAAGTTTATTAGATACCTTATTTACTAATATCTTCTTGTTTATTTTATTTGTTAGAAACCGATTAACAAAGTCTTTAGGAACTTAAAAGAAAGGTAAATAAATCTAGTAGTTATTAAGCTTACGTAAATACTTTTAGATATAGATTTACCTAGCTTTATAACGTAGCTTATTTAACTATTTTAGTAAAGCGTAAAATTAATTATTAGTAATAGTAAGTAGTTTTAAAATTGTTATAGCTACTAAGCTATATTTTAGATAAGGTAGGCATTATTTAGTGTAGTTATAATTTTATTAAGTATAGTAATACGTAATACTAAGGCCAAGGAATAAGTTAATAGCTCTAAGTACTTTCTAAAATATAAACGTTTAGTACTTAGTAAACAAAAATCTTATATATTAGCTTTTCTACTAAAACTTCTTTTATATCTACTTATATATCTACGTTAGAATACTTTTATTACGCCTATTATCTTAGCTATAACTATCTAAGTAAATTTAGTATTACTAGAAAATTATCTAGCTACTAAATAGCTATAATACTGCTTGCGCAAGAGTTACTACTAAATGTTTCTTAGCCTTAGTAATAGACATTGCTACACCGAATATAAATTTAAACTACACTAAATTACGCGCGCCTTAAATAAATAGTTTTTTAACCTATGTCTTGAAATGCTATAATATTAAAGATGCAGATCTTTAACTAATAGGCTACTACAAAAGTCACGTGTAGTTAAGGTGTCTTGAAAAGCACCTATATCTACACTAATGTAGTACCTTCGTCTCTTCTACGTCCCTTGTTCTATATAATGATGTTTGAACATTGTCAGGATACCTAGTATCAAGTTCAATATCATAGACATTCCTTTGGTATCCGCCTAATCGTTGCGGGAAGTGCGACGAAAATCGTGGTGTATATGCATCTGTTTTCCGTGTACTGTCAAGCCACGGAATGAACCTGCCTAGAATCCACTTGATCGTGGGCCCACATGTCGCGATCACGGCGAGGTTCGATTCTATGTTCGACAGTGCATTGCGTATGTTATACGGATCCTCTGCAGATAGTTTAGGAAGGCTGAAAACGACCAGAAAAGTATGCAAGCGGTAGCAGGCGATTGTGGTGACGGCAAGCGGCAGCGAGAGAAAGGCTATAACACCAAGTTTGTTCTTGACCGACATTCGTAGGTCGATGACAATCCAGGCAGGTATAATAGTGACCAATACGTCGGTCGCTATTGTGACGCCAATAACTCCGAAGATATATTGAGCGCGGTTGCCACAAGAGCCGGTCTCTGTCATGATCCAAGATTTTCGAACTGGTATACACATGAATATACTGCCGAACGTAGCGGCGAAGATGTATGTAACGTTTATGATGATGAGCGTCCATAAACTAGCGGTGATCATACGATTTGGCGAGCGCAGTTTCTGGAGCGTAATCAAGAACGAGATTTTAACCAGGCCGAGAATTGGGTTGTAGATTGCGTTGTTGATGAACCGCCACTGTAAGGTCAGGGTCAGCTTGTCACGTATTGGTAATGCCGTGTTGAAGGACATACGTATAACACATTGACCTGATTTACAGCTCCTTCAGGTATGTCTTCCTGGTGGAAACCCGAGAACGACACAACGACATCTGTATTCATTATCAACACTCATGACACCCTAAGCGCGTTTTCGGCTGTATACATTTCCACATAGTTGCTGTGAGTACCGCTATCAAAGCTTCGGCGACCATGAGAAGAGCATCTTCTGGATAGATCATGCCCATTAGCGTGGTCCAGGTTCGGGCTGTGCATACGCTCACACTGTACTCACCGATAGCCAAGGTCTTTTCCACCAACTTCCGCCATATTCTGACGATCACGATCGACAAAGACAAGACAAATGGAAACACAATCAGGAAGAAGTTTAGTGACTGAAGAACTGTGCTGGCCATAGTGAGGAGACAGTGATGGTCGATAGACGGCTGGAATCAGGACCATCTCAACAACAAGAACAGGAATATAGTTATGGTATCATTCCAACGCTGGGCAAACCAATCTTTCGGCTAACGAAGTTGGAAATGAATCATGCTCATACTTGTATCCAAGGGTTTTTTTAATCCTACCGTCTCTTGGTATTCAAATCACGCCACTGACTGTGCCTCTCAAGAACCACTTCGACGGGGTAGGTAATGGACGATAGCTTCCGTAATCAGTATAACATATTTCCACTTGCCACAGTCACTTGGCTCCGTACAATCTCCATGAAGGACTCCTCTATGATATGTCATCACAGTATGTCTACAAACTTACTCACAGTGCATCAACTCCGTAACATTATCGAGATATGCCCGTTCATGTTATATCTTTGTTTGCAACAGGATCAAAGCCAACTGCATATCTTCCTGGATCAACACATCAATTAACGAAACCAGTAAGTAGGAAATATCATCTTTTGATCTCCGTAGTGACACGGAATGTTTCATATCGCGAGGATCATTTCGCCACGGATGTTATTGCCTACCAAGACGCTAGGCAAGGATCGAAATTGCTTCTCGTCGTGCTTGGTTGTGGCAATCATAGACTCTTTGATGCTTCAAACGTGCATGTTTTTGCTTCAGACAACCAGCACCTGCCAGCTACCACGTACCTGTCGTTTGTTCAAGCTAATGTGTTGATTATACGGTTATCGTCTACCCGGCGTGCAGTACGCGACATATGTAGGGATATGTATGGGACGTGATTCGCTCAATGAGTCAAGACAACAACTACGCCGCAGGCTTATGCTCACAGGCACATTCCCATCACGTCTTGCTTCCGAGGGTCTGGACCAGTGGTTATTCCAAGGTTCGAGGGAGTCCACCTACGGATGTGCTCGGCACTTATGATAGAGACATAGGATAAACTCGGCAACTCTAGATCTGTTAAAGAAGCAACTTCGTCTTGGAAGGGTATATAGATCGCAAAAAGGCCTCACACCTTTTTTCGTCTGTGTGACAGCTAATACCGCAGTATCAGCTCACCTATCAGTTGCTTGCTTCACAGTGGGGCTTTTACCGCTACTGAATCCTTTGCTGGATCCTCCATCCCTTGCTCTTGCTGCATCCTGAATCCTTTGTATGATCCCTAATCCTGCCGAAGTTTTGGTTCGTCGTCCTTCCTTTTCTATCCTCTTGGCCGTTCAGTAAAGTCATTCATGGATCTAGAGCACTCGACATTAAGCATGGACTCAAAGCGTGATTACAGCCGTAGCGCAGTGACGGTGAGATAAAGCAGTAGAATCCCACACCATTGAATACGTCGCATCCTCTACCCTTTTATTAAGCTCCGTTTTCGATCCTTTATGATCGGTATCAAGATGTCTCCGGAACTAGTAACCAACTTCCTATCCTTGGTCCTGCTGCCTATGGTCTTTGCGCAATCTTCTTCGTTTGTCGACATCGGGCCCGCAGCCACTCTTGTTCCTGTCACGTCTGCCGCTGGAGCACCTCTCCAAAAGGGAGAAACTCTTCAATTAACTGACTCAGTCATCGGAAACATCGCAACTCATACGGATATAGCCCAATTTGCGGCCTACTTCGCATTTGACGAGAACAATGAAACGCTCACACGTAGTACTACACTCGCATCGTGCAAGACCTTCCCTGGGGATTCTACCTGGCCGAAAGACTACGTTTGGGATCTTCTTAACGTGTTCCTTGGAGGCGCCCTGATTCCGACGGTCCCTATAGCGGCTTCATGCTACGATACGCAATGGGGCGCCAAGGATGCCACAGAGTGTTCGGCTGTAATCAACAACTTCACCAATCCCCTATTTCATCACAGCGATCCGACATCCGGGATGTGGCCTATATTTCAGGGCCGAACCTGCATGCCTATAGTCAACGCCACTGGCAAACACTGCAAAATTGGCGGCTATCCAGAATATGCTGTCAAGGTGACCAATGTAGCACAGATCCAGCTCGCTATCAATTTTGCTCGGACCACTGACATTCGCCTTGTCATCAAGAATACTGGGCATTGTTACTTAGGCAAATCTTCTGGGGCAGGTGCGCTGAGCTTGTGGACGCACAATATGAAAGATATTGATTTTTTGCCGAACTACGAAGGACCCGGCTACTCAGGACCAGCATTGAAACTTGCTGCCGGCGTGACTGTTAGGGAAGTATATGAGGCTGCGGACAAAAACAATGTCACTGTTCTCGGTGCTGTGTCATGGGTAAGTTATTCACTCACCTTAGCAATATCAATCACTAACGATATCTCCTCAGAGTGTAGGATATGCTGGTGGCATGATTACTGGTGGAGGTCAAAACCCTCTTGCCGGCCTCTACGGCATGTCGGCCGATCATGTTGTCGCGTTCCAAGTTGTAACCGCATCTGGCCACTTCATCACCGTCTCCGAAGCATCGAACCCCGACCTTTTCTGGGCACTTTGTGGTGGAGGAGGCGGAACGTTTGCCGTAGTCACATCTGTCATCATTCGAGCACATCCCAAGCTTGACGTCGTCACAGCAAACTGGGTCCTCGATGCTACAACGAACGATCTCAGCAGCTTCTGGGCTGGAACGAAGAAGTTCTTCGACGTCTTCCTGGAGTGGGCCGATGCCGGCATCTATTCCTTCTTCATTATGGGCAATGCTCCCGCTCCGTTTCTCAACATGATGTTTCTCTTCGCGCCGAACCATACTGAGGGGTCGTACAACAAAGTGGTTCAGCCATTTTTTGACTACCTCAAGATGAACAACATTACGCTGACCTCACCACACAAGAACACCGCTCATACTTCCTTTTATTCCGCATATCAGTCGACGTGGGGAGCAAATTCCTTCCCTATCGGCCTCGACAACTCGCTGCCCGCAAATCGCATCGTACCACGTGTTAATTTCCAGGAGAAGTTCAATGAGACATTTTCGCTTATCAAGAAGCACGTTTCATCCGGCAAGCACTTCCTTGGTTATCACAAAGCGCCTGTGAAGTATGCGAACACCAACAATGCTGTCAGTCCCGCGTGGCGTGAATGCGCGATGTTCTTTGTGACCTCTTCAAACAAGTCCCTCGATCATTCGACGCCTGAGGCCCTTGCCATAGCGAACAACGACTTGCAGCAGAACATCCTCCAGCCATGGCGCGATATTACTCCAGTTTCTGAAGGTGGCGGCACATATCTGAACGAGGCAGCTGTCATGGAGCCTGATTGGCAGGAGTCATTTTACGGAGGATACTACCCGAAATTAAGCGAGATCAAGAAGAAGTGGGATCCAAGAGACGTTTTCTATGCGACTACTGCTGTAGGCAGTGAAAGATGGGTGGTTCAGGATGGGGAGCAAGGCGTACAGACACAAAACGGGAAACTTTGCAGGGCTGCGAGATGATGCATGCCGTTTCGACCACCTTACAATAAATCTCAACGAAGAATATGTACAGGAGTGATTGTGGCGAGTTCAGTGGGTAGATCGCTGTACAATGACTAAATAAAATCAATTTGGTATTGCAACGCTCTTGTGGTGTCTGTCATGCTTCTTCTTGCGTCTCCGTTATCAATGGCGGGGGCGTACGTGCTCTGTTCCCGTTGTAATCTAGCAATAAAAGTGTTCGGTCAGCAAATTGAACTTGTGCAGAAGTTCCGTCTAGATAAGCACACTTATGCTAATAAGAAAATGACCTACAAAATATGTAGTAATAGCCCGAAATAGCAGAGTGAGAGGACATATTAGTTCCGCGCCCGTGCTCATGTTTCCTCGCGACAAGACTGGGACGCGCTTGGACATTGCATGACTCGTCGTTGTATCGAACACTTCACAAGAGTGTCCGACACTCCTTCCACCCAAGACCGGAGATACCATCAATATGACAGAGGTAGCTGACAACTCAAATGGCGATCATTCCAAGTCGCCTGTCTATATCGCAAAGTCCGAAGTTTGTCTAAACGAGCAAGGGGAGCGTGTGGGAGATGGGCTCTTCGCTGGTGTCGACTTTGGACCAGGTGAACAGGTCACGGCCGTCAAACGACCAATTCTTGCATCGTTGGATACCGAAAGGCTGTCAGATACATGTGCGAACTGTTTTGTTTGGACAGAAGGGTCGTCAATGGGTGCCAGATTATATGTGCCTGAAGGAACCCGCGTGCACGCCTGCGCGGGGTGCCGCATGGTCCGATATTGCAGCAAGGTGGGCAGGATTCGCTCTGCGTCGATTTGAGTGTTGCTAAACAACGACAGAAATGTCAGAAAGAAGCTTGGACCCGTGTACATAAGTACGAGTGTAAGAATCTGCAGCCTTTAGCAAGTAGGGACATTCCCAAGGCCGTGCGGGCTTGTATGGAGATCTTGATCAGACGGAAACAGGGACTCATACCGGATCCAGCTTGGGAGATGCTCTGTCACCTGAACCCGCATGTTGAGGACTTCCAGCAAAACGGAAGTTACGCTCAAATCGAGTTAATGGCGATGGGAGCCAGTGCATTCTCCTTCACAGAGAATACATATTCCAAGGAGATTGTCGCAGCCATGTATGCAAGGGTAAGTAGACTTAACTTCCCACCGAATTGTTCTAACCCTCAGAAGGTACTGTCGAACTCTTTGACCCTGATCACACCCACACTGGATCCCTTAGGCATCATTCTAGATCCGACACTTAGCCATATTAACCACTCCTGTGATCCAAATGCATACATCATGATGGACGGTCCCGAAGTCGCTGTCAGAACAATCAAGCCCATCAAAAAGGATGAAGAGATATACATATCCTACGTCGATAACACGAATCCCTGCTCTCGTCGTCAAAGCGAACTGAAAACACGCTGGTTCTTCACTTGTAAATGCAGCAAGTGCCAGAAAGGAGCCACACTTGACGAAGACAAATGGGCAATTCGTCCAAAGAACCTCGCTAAGAAACACAAAGAAGTTGCCGATCTTATCATACAACACGAAGCGTTCGCGAAAGATCCTGCAAATTACGTTGGGGAGTCTCTGGATGAAAAACGAGTCGCTGCTATCCAGGGAAAGAGCTTTGCTGAGTATGAGGACGTGCAGCGTATTCCAGATCCCGCAGCAGCTATGCAGAAAATTGAAGACGGTATGCGTCTGTGTCATCAATCAAAACTATGGCCAGTCTATCGTCAACCATACGCAGCGTTCCGAGACGATCTCATCGTCACGATGTTCGCTGTGGGAAAGTATCAAATTGCATGGGCGCAATGTGCAAAGCGGTACAAGTATATTATCGCCAAACTGTACCCAATCCACTTCCACCCTGTGCGCGTGGTCCAAACATGGCAAATGGCGATGTTGGCGTTGTACCTTGCAGATACGGAGGGAATTGTTGGGGCGCCAGATGTCAATATGGGTCTTATCGCAATGATGCTGGTGAAACAAGTTCTGGACGCTTCCCGACTGAGCCATGGTCCAAATAGTGCATTCACACAGAGTGTTCAAATGAAGGCAGATGAACTGAGCGAGGAGGTGAGGGCGAGTATGGAAGAAACTCCGAATAGGCCAGATCTGAATAAGGTGCTCGAAGTACAGCGGGACATGTTGAGCCAGATGGGAGACTGGATACAGTATTAAGCACGCAATAACAATCGATGTAGCAAACGAAAAGCGTCCCAAATCTGTACATAGGCCGAATGCAAGCGGCTAGAGGTGGTGACAGTACCCCGACTTACTGTTATCGTTGCTGACCGTTTCGCCTTTCACTTACTTTCACCTCATCGTGAACAGAGCTGATCTCACCCCGACTTCACTTCACCGTGATGGTACCAACTGGCCTTTGCCTATGCATATTTGAATCGCGCCTCATTCCCCTACTCTGCTCATTGCTTATCCCCTGCAATTCAGTCCAACACTCAACTTTTCGATTGTCATACCTTGAGGTTCATTACCATACTCTTGATTTATCCACAATCAAACCATGGCCAAGTCCACCGTCGATGTGAAAGGCGCTGCAAAAGCTGGGAAGATGTTCAGTGCAGATGTGGTCGCCGCCATTCTCTGTAGCGCAGGCACCACATCCCTTTCCTTGAAGCAGTACGAGCTTATGAGTTCGCTCGATGGAACTAAGACGGCCAGCGGTTTCCAGCACGACTTCCGCTCCGTCCTTGCTAGGGCAAAGGAGCTGAGAACCCGCATTGACAACGGCGAGATCTTTGAGCCAGTCCAGCCAGCCAAAAAGCGAAGTAAGCGTAGTGTAATGTGAAGTACATCAGTACACTAACAGTCTCCAGATGACATGGCATCACCCGCCACCCCAAAGAAACGCAAGACTGCGGACGACGATGGCACCACTCCCACCAAGAAACCAAAGGTTACGCCCAAGGCACGTGCGAAGAAGGCTCCAGTCCCGGACATGGACATTTCTGACAGCGAGGCATTACCCCAGGATGCGGCTGATTTCATCAAGCAAGAGGCCGACTGGGCTGCTCAAGACTTTGCTTGAGGTATAGAAGACCTTCGAGACACGAGGGGGAATTCAAAGGTGACGACCATGACAGCACCAAGTCTTCACGTTGGATTTCTTCGAGAAGCTCGCTGTGGGTAGCTTTTGATGGTTGTTCATGAACTCTTGGCCACCATGTATCTTTACGATAGCCATGAGATGAACGAGAGTGGACGGATGAATCAATGCAACCCTATGGAATTACACATATGCGAAGAGAAGGTCTTTCTTGGTGATGCCAGGCTTCTGAGATGCCAGAGTACCTAGGGACTGCTTGCATTACGCAGCCCATAATTTCCTTGTCATTTGCGTACTTGTATCGTAGTACTTGAGGCAGATGTTAGGGTCGGCGCATCTTGTTTCATCTCTATTGCTCGATGGCGATGGGTCTCGGTCACATGATGAGACATGTCGCTGCCATCGGTACTTGGTGGGAAAAGAGCCGAGCTTTTTCAGCATTTCAACAACCAGGCACTGGCGTCGCGCCTATTAACACACAGATGCCATCACGACCGACTCAGGTGCAACTTCAACAATGTCAGGTTTGCCAGCTAGTTGACGCGCGGTGTGCGGTTGTCGACAAGATAACTCCTATCTCACACTCCGAATATTGATGACGTGACAGGCGGCAGTTCTGCGAAATGAGGGTCGAGATGAGTCTGACGGATTAGGAAAGCACGGATCAGCTCACGACAGCCGCGCCGGTGAGGAAGCATCGCGCGCAGACGAACAACATACCTATTCATGCACATTTCGGTATTACACGATTCTGCAGCCGTCATGTCGCACCCGTCTCTGTCTCGACGCCTCCTGCGCGGTACAGTGTTACTGTGATAGGCAGAGATGCAGGCTCAGCCCCTGGATTTCCCCGGATTATTGGTTGGCCAGCTATGCCTATATCAGCTGACTCAAACACCGTTAGTGTATACCCAATTGTACTAGGATGTTTGGTGGCGCTAAGGGGGTATGCTGAATGGGTCTGGTCCTGCGCGTGCCATACCTGGGCCGGCATTGTTGAAGAAAAGGGGGGGTGCTGGAGCGAGCCATGCACCGCCGATTGGCGCAGGTACCTGATTTTCATCTAGCCCCAGCCAGCAACTATGCTACTTCGGGGATTTAATTTGTCGATTTTGCCGTTGTCTTGGAGTCCTAGCCGGCTGCGAACCATGGTAAAAGTCAGCTGCACCCAGGTCTTCGATCTGCTTTCTTTCATCCTTCTCTACCAACCTCACCACAGTCTTTCCCTCATCGTTCCTTGCTCATCTACAAAAGCCTGCCACTCTTTCTATAATCACTTATACCCCATACAAGACTCGTAATCTCCACACGTAATCGTATTCTCAACAACCATCAACATGCGCTTCTTCCAGATCCTCGCTTCCGGCGCTGCCCTTATTGCTTCTGCCCTGGCCCAGAGCACCGTGATCCAGATCAACAGCTACCCGCAAACTGGTGTCATTGCGGGACAGTCGTACACTGTAACGTACTCGCCCGCCGACAACGTTCCTACTACCTTCATCCTCCGCAAGGGCCCAAGCGGTGACCTCGGAACTGTTGGCACTCTGACCAGTAAGTTTTGCTGTAACTCGTTTGGTGCAATTAGTACTAATGTTGTGCAGCCACGGCAACTGGCGGTTCATTCACCTGGAACGTTGCTTCCACCCTTGTCAGCGACAACGACTACGCTCTTGAAATCCGACGCGGATCTGAAGTCAACTACTCTGCCCAGTTCAGCCTGAGCGGTGGCTCCGGTGTTGCCTCCTCTGCTGTGTCGTCTGCCCACTCGTCGGCTGCCTCATCTGCTGCATCGTCGGCCGCCTCTTCCGCTTCCTCTGTCGCTTCATCCAGCCATGCCTCCAGCGCATCGTCTGCTGTCATCACCAGCGCTTCCTCCATGATCACCAGCGCTTCCTCCATATCCGGTGTCATCAGCTCGACATCCACCCGCAACAGCACCGTCTCCACCTCGAGGCCAAGTGGCACCTCCTCGGCTACCCTCCCAGAGAGCACTGGCGCAGCTGCGTCACTCGCTTCCAGTCCTCTGGCGCTCATCTTCGGCGCCGTTGCCGCTATGATCTTCCTCAACTAAGCTTTTCCTTCGCGTAAAGTTGTCTGCGGTTGACTGAGTTGCGTCGAGAGTTGAAAAGTATCGCTTTGTACTTGGTGTGATATCGTAGGAGTTGAGATATCATGACAGATGTTGTTAGGAGTGTAGCTTTGTGTATTGCTTTGTCTAGCGCAGACGAGTTCTGCTCAGAGATAGTTGACTATTTCACGATTCTAATTTATCTTTTGCTATTCACCTTTTTTCCTTCATGTATGTATGATTCCGTGGAGAAATAGCACAATATTCTCGCTATGGGCATATGGCATAGGCATTCTGTGCTTCAGTCTCCCACTGTCTGAACAATTTGAAGTAATACAAGTACGCTGTATCACCTATATCTTGTGTTACCGTTCTGTCACGAGCAATAGACTTAAACAAGCCGGAGTTACTGTATCACCCGCTTCAGTCTCACTGTTATGAGACGCAATTCTCATGACGCCATTGTGCGAGTTCCATTCATGCGCCTCCATAAGCCCGACAACTCTTCAAACCCCATGACCATTACCTCATTAGCTCGTCAACGTTACACGTATATTCCAGCTTGTCGATATGAACCACGAATTTCCACTCACCGTCGAATCTGCGTTCATTGATCCACTCGTGGTTGCAAGGATGCCAGACAGTGGTTGACCCCACAGCGGGCACCTCTGCACTCCATCCATCGTACATGCAAGTAGCCGTTCATCGTTACCATTGTATCCCAACCCTCTCCTTGTCCTGCAGCACAATATTTCTTCATACACCAACAACTGAAACGCATTGCGCAATGCTTGCAAATGTGGTTAAATTGGTAACATGGCGCCGCCGCCGCTCTGCTCACGCGTCAATATCTTCTAGTTCTGGTAGTCGTGCAAAGTTGCATGCAGATTGGGTTGTGCATGGCGCTAGTGCAAACTCTATCTAAGCTATTCTAGATGCCTGGCGGGACTGGCCAGGCTGCAAGTGGTGGGTGGTGATAGGTGGGACGAAGAGCTGAACCATCCAGAGCCTTCGCGACGCATGATCACATTCGATTTGCAGGAAACCCTAATAGTTAGGGCAGAGAGGGCTAGTCTCGAAGTTACTGTACTGATCGTCCATGTCTTCAGCAGCCCAATTCCCCTAGAAGATCTGCATGTTGGGCATGTCTATTTATACGCCATTTCTGCATAGTTTCTCTTCCAAGCACAGCTTACTTTCAGCAGGTGCAGTATCAGCGACACGCCAGTTGTGAGAACGTCATTGATACCTCAGTGTGTGGAGTTATTTTCTCCACGTTCTTCGAGATCTGACCTGACACAACTCGTGTATATATCCTCATCTGTTGATCCATCTTGCTTATAGCTGTCGAAGCTTCGTTTTGCTTCAATCTCCGCCACCGCACTTGCTACATCGATACCAAGATGGGATAGACGCATCGTGATACGAGCTTACATCCGGGCTTCGATTCGAGCCTATTGAACCCCTCCCCCACAACCAGCCACATCCAATAATACATACAGCATATACGAGAAAACTGTCAAAAACGCCTAACTGGGGCTGAAGCTCGTCATGTGATGCACAAGAAAGGAGTGGCGTTGCGTCGCAACAGGGCAGCCAACGATCAGTCGTCGACGCCAAAGCTGCTAAAAGCAACTGTCCGAGAGGGTAGTCACGATTCTGCAAAGTCCTTTTGTGGGCAAGCCGAGCTCTCCTGACGATCTGTACAGCCTACATATTACATGCACGCAGAACCACGTTGTCAACGAACTCTCACCTACAATCTCTTCGACCCTAACAATTAATTCAACTTCAACGACAATCTACTCAAACATGCGTCCCTCGTTCTCCGCCCTCGTTCTCACTTCCCTCGTCAGCCTCGCCCAGGCTCAAAGCTCGACACGGGTGGAAGTCTTCCCCACGACCAATATGGCGACCAATTTACCCACGTCGGCGTTTGGAACGGGCTTCGAGCAATGGTCTGGTTCTGCCATGCCGACGGGTACGGCTGCGAATGGGTCTTCGCATGGATCGTCGTGGGCTAGCCAGAGTGTGAAAGCGAGCAGCACGGGAGCGATGGTGGAGAGTACGGGAGAGGCTGTGGCGATGGGAGTGGGGTACAAGGGGATGGTTGTGGGAGGGGTGCTTGGAGCTGTGGGAGGACTGTTTCTTTGAGGGATGTTCCTTTGAGGTTGTTTCTCAGGAGGTTGCTCCTTGGAAGGATGTGCCTCTGAAGGATGTTGTTTGGGAGGTTATCTCGCAGGAGGCTGTTTTTCTCAAGGGCCATCTCTTTGAGGGGTTGTTTCTTTCAGGAGTGACCTCTTTGAGGGATTCTTTCTTTGAAGTGTAATGTTTTCAAGGGATTGTTTCTTCGAGAGCAGTCATTCTATGGATCAATTTTGAAGGATCGTTACTTTGGTGGACGGTTGTTTCCGAGGACTTGTGTCTTGGAGTAGGATGTGTTCCTGTGTTCCTAAGTGTATTGTTTTCTGAGGTGGAGTTGTTGGTTTGAGAGGAGTTCAAGGATAATTATATGTCAAATTGCACAATGAATAGAAGACATGAAAGTAAGCATGTATTGAAATTCGTGACCAACCGCCGTCTATACTGTACATAAGGTACAAAATACATGAGGCTGATATGCTGCACCACCACCATGGACAGCTGCTTTTCCGTCACCTATAGTGCTTCTCCATCTACTTCGGGAGGCGGTAGTATATGCATGCAAATAAAGGGACGTAGGGTGTTCATTTGCCGTCGGTGATTCCGAGGATGGTGTTCAGGTCGGCGTTTGGGTCTTGGGGGTCTGCTTTGGCTGTGTGCTGGTCAGCAGGTGGTTTCATGGTCAGAGGAATTCCCACGCCATGAGTGAAGTGGGTGTCCTGGCGAAGGGTCAAGGGTCAACGTACCGCCAGATGCGGGCTTTGGCTGTTCCGAGGGATGTGTCTTGGCCCACTCTGCCTTGGCCTGGCTGATCAGCGACTGGTGGTTATCGTATTTCTTGGTCTCGGCCTGCAGCTTCTCGCGGGCTGATATGGACATTTGGTGGTAGGCGCCGTAGAAGACACCGAAGCCGAGAGCGGACCAGCGCAGGACCTGGATTCATCGTGGTCAGCAGGCGTGTGGACTAGTGGTCGGCGCGAGGACATGTGTGCGTACATTGACGCCAACGGAGGTGGACATGGTGAGCGGTTGTGCGAGGGCGTGCGAGGGCGTGCGATAGCGGCTGTGTCGGTCGTGGGGGTCCAATGGCCGGGGTGCGGGTCTACGACGGCGATGCAACGCTCTGCGAGATGCGGGCGAGGGTGACGGCGGCGTCGGGGGCGGACAGGAGGAGCTGGGGGCGGGCGGGCGAGTTGATGCTGTGGTAGTCGCGCAAGATTTCCGTCGGCATGAACCGGTCCCTGGAATGCTTGGCGCGGTCGAGGACATGGCCGTGAACAGCGCGCGGCGGCCGACACGCGCAACCCGGCCCTCCCTTTGTTCCTGACGGCGCCCGGCTGGAGCGAGACAAGACGAGAGACGCCCCGGATGCAGCGAGCACCACCGTCCCACACGCCCCTTCACCACCGCCCCCACCGCCCCAAGCCCTCCACGCGCCCATCCCCGCCATGGAGTCGACCATGCAGCAGCGGCGCGAGGAGATCCTCGCCAAAAAGGCCAAGCTCGCCGAGCTGAAGCGCCAGCGCGAGCTGCGGAAGGCCGACGCAGCCAGCAGGCAGTCGGCGAGCGGCAGCCCGCTGGGAGAGGTACGGCGCCCTGCTCCCACGCCCACGCCCACAGGACCACTGACGGCCCACGCAGGTGCTCTCGCCCACGCCCCGCCGCAGCGAGGACCTCGACCGCCGCGCAGACATCAACAACCTCATCAACAACCTCATCGGAGAGAGCCGTCCGGGGTCGACGCGCCCGGGCTCGCCAGGCGGACGCACCACGCGCCCGACGTCGGTCGTCAGCGCCGGCCAGCTCAGCAGCGACAATGAGGCCTCGCCCACGTACCAGGTGCTCTCGGGCATGGTCGACCACGGCGTGCAAACGCTGTCCATCGGCCCGCTGGCCACCGTCTACGAGTTCGACGGCCACGTCACGGGCGAGGTCAAGAAGGAGCTCGAGGTCATCACCTACAGCAAGGGCGTCCAGGCGAGCATAGACTGGAGCCCGCCGCGCTCACGGGCCGCCGGGGGGAGCGACACAGAGCGCGAAGCCAGTCCGACCCGCTCCCCGACGAGCAAGCGCCTCAGTCGCCGGCAGAAGGAGAAGGACGAGGAGATACGCGCCCAGCTGCGCAAGGAGATCGAGGAGGAGCTCAAGGCCGCCGAGCACGCCTCCCACGACGGCACCGCCCACCCGGCCTCGGACGAGAACTTCCCCTTCAAGACGCTAACGGACGAGGAGCTGACGGCCGTCGAGAACTCGGACGACTTCATCGGCTTCGTCGAGAGGAGCACAAAGGTCCTCGAGAGGGCCCTGGACCAGCAGCTGGGCTACGACATCCTCGCAGACTATGCCCTGGGCGGTGTCGACGTCGACGACGAGGACGAGGGCTACGGCTCCAGCGGAGGCAAGAAGGGCCGGCGCATCAAGGAGATTGCACAGTTCTGGGACGAGCGCTGGAGCAAGAAGAGAATGGTCTCGGATCTGGCCTTCTCGACAAAGGTACCGGCATTGAGACACCCGCCTCCATACACCCGCTAACAGCCCCCTCAGTTCCCCGAACTCGTCCTGGCCTCCTACACTAAGAACCCGTCAGCCCCACACGACCCAGACGGCCTCATCCAGGTCTGGAATCTGCACATGCACGACCGCCCCGAGTACATCTTTCACGCCCAGTCCGACATTCTCACCGCAAAGTTCTCGCCCTTCCACCCCAACCTCATCATCGGCGGCGCATATTCAGGCCAGGTCCTGCTATGGGACACCCGCGCCAAATCCACCCCCGTCCAAAAGACACCACTCACCGGCTCCGGCCACACACATCCCGTCTACTCCATCGACATTGTCGGCACCCAGAACGCAAACAACATCATTTCCTGCTCCACCGACGGCGTGGTCTGCGGCTGGACCGTCGACATGCTCTCCCAGCCCCAAGAATTCCTCGAACTGACCTCACCTCCTCCAGCAAAGACAGACGACATGGCAGTCACCTGCATCGCCTTTCCGCAGTCCGATCCCACCTATTTCCTTGCCGGTACAGAAGAAGGCTCCATCTACCCCTGCCACCGCTACGACCGCGCTGGTGCAAAAGCCGGCGTCGACGGCCGTGTCAAGTACGCTGGGCACGCCGCACCCGTCATGAGTCTAGACTTCCACCCCGCCAAAGGGCAGATCGATCTAGGTGACCTCGTGCTGTCTTCTAGCGTGGACTGGAGCGTCAAGTTGTGGAAAGTGCGTCCCCCGGCTGCAACGGGCACAGCCGGTGCCACACTTCCCGGTACTGCGCAACAGGTCACCCCCGTACTGGACATTGCACGCGAAGACCTCGTCTACGACGTGCGCTGGTCGCCCGTGAAGCCATCCGTGTTTGCCCTCGTCGACGGTGCGGGATCTCTGGAGGTCTGGGACCTGAACCGTGACGTCGAAGTTCCTGTCCAGAGCGTGAAGCCAAGTGACAACAAGCGTGGAGCGTTTTCAGGCCTGCCGACAGGTGGGGGCGTGATGAATCGCAGTCTCAACAAGTTGGCGTGGGAGAGGAACGAGGGGCGCCGCGTCGCCGTGGGGGGCATGGATGGTGTTGTTACCGTATTCGAAGTTGGGCAAGAGCTGGGCGGCGTCGAGACCAGAGCCGAGGAGTGGAGCGGAATCAAGAGACTGGTCAGCAGACTGGAAGGCGTAGGCGAGGGAATGAATGGAAAGTAGGTGTCGACTGTTCTGTCATAAAAAAAGTTATTACAGACACGACATGGTTGGACAAGCTGGCGACGATGCTTTCTTACCTGCATGTCTCGAGCGAAGCATTTCTTTGGAGTCTGGGTTCACGGGCGACATACCCCTCATGCTGAAATGATATGAGCAAGTCTTTTGCTTTAATCAATCATTCCATCTATCTATCAATCAATCAATTAACAAACACTTGCTTTTCACTCCCTATATGCACACGCGTATCCGAGGTCCGAATGAATATATTCTATACATTGCCCGCTTGATCCTCCTCCACAATCGCCACCACCACCATGCACTATGTACGATACAGAAAAAGCCAGTTGTTACATGTGAAAAGTCGAACAAAAAGTGGAGCTATTGATGCAACCCTGCTGTCCCTCCATCCAACATAATCAGTCAAGACAGCAGAAGAGTAGAAATAAGCGCGTGCTAAAAGAGTCCAAAAAAACCTAGGCAAGCCCTTTCCATCATAGTCGTTTCCAACCGCAGATCACCTCCCTATCTCTCTCTCTCTCTCTCTCTCATCAACACATACATGTTCGTGAAAAAAAGCGAACTGATCCAAGACAAGCCAGAGAAGCCAAGCACCCTCACGTTCCGTTCCTTCATCACTCATTTTGAAAACATCCAATTCATACAAGTACACGCACCCTTACAACACTTCTCCAACAATCTTGGCCGCCTCCTTGTATGTCTTGAGCAACTTCTCGCACTTTTCCCTCTCCGCCTTGATCGTGTCATCCTCGTACAAAAGTTCCTCAAACAATGTGTCTTTGTACAGCGAGCTGACCAGTCGGTTCTGCACGCCATCTTTGGAGTGGTTGACAAGAAGGTGCATAATCGCCTTGGGCACTTGATCAGCAACCGTTTCCCGCACAATATTGAAGTACGATGAGATGAGACGGCGGATGAGTTCGGTTTCAAGCGCTTCACGTTCTGTGAGTGCGGGAGCAGACTCGGGGTCCGAAGGCTAACACAGTTAGTCGAGCTGATATACACGATATGACACAAACTTACAAAGCCGCCTTCATATGATTCCCGGACTGGGCTGGTAGGGCCGTCCTCCTCATCGTCATCTGGCATCATAGTCAGGATGTGAGCGGGTTGCCTAGTATCGCCTCTCCGAATACTCTGGGAAAAGCTGGCCTCGACGTTTTGGCTGACATGTCGACTGCCAGGTCGGTTGTCGGATGTAGATGGCGTGGGGCTCGGAGGCACAGCACCATCCTTACCGAAGAAGTAGTTCAAAAAACTATCACGCGCAGGCCCAGTTTGACCCGACGGAGGAGGCGATCGTGTGCGAGTGTTGAGTGCGCCAATCGCACCTTGGGAGCCTTGAGTGCCGTTCATCAAACGACCAATTGCTGGTGACATACTTCGGCTTGCTTGTGATTGGTGTTTCCGCAGTGGAAGGTGCTTGTCCGTCGACATCTCCATTTCCTCACCACCCTCTGCAGCTTCGGCGCCGTTCATGCCGTTGACTTCCTTCAGCCTCCTCTTTTCTCGCCTCTTTTTCTCCGCATCCATGGCAATCTTCTTCTCCCTTTGCTCTTTGTCGTTGATCACAGAAGACATGGCAGCGGCCGCGCCAAGGAAGTTGGGGTGGTTTGTGTTGATGTATGCACGTTGAATGTCAATCAACGAAGCGACATAAGTAGAACATGGTCCAAGTTGTTCTCGCAAGAGGTCAGAGACAACTTCGATGAGCTTTCCTTGAAGTCTGGGGTATCTTGTCAATTCCGTCGATCCACAGGTATGGCAGATCTTGATGAGCTCCTCATAGACGAGCTCCACGCAACGCTGACTTGGTATTTCTAGGAGCTTGATCTGAGGTTTCACAAGCAGGTCGAAAGCCAATTCGGGAACGAACAAACTGGGTCGAGGGCCGGTGGAGTTTCGGATTGCTGTTCGAATATCCAGGACAGAGAGGTTCATTGTTGGATCCACTTGTTCCAAAGAGTTTCCAAAGACGGAGTTGAAAATGTAGTAGATTCTGGCACCACCGCATAGCTCTTTGGTTGAGATTTCAGTAGAAGTACCGTCAATGGACGAGATAAATGACGAGGCGAACCGGGTCATGAGTTGTAGAATGAGTGAGCCCCGGTGTTCTTTTCCAGTGAATGCTACGTCACCGTAGCTTGCCAGTTCTTGCTGCGTTTGTCCCATCAGGGTATTCAGACGAGCCTTGATGTCTGGTAGACGATCACGGATATGTGCCATGAGAGTCTGATTCAGGCTTTTTGCAAGGAACTGCGTGCCGCATCGATTCGCCATGTTCCTGTAGGCTGGGTGGTGCCTGAAGAAGTCACGCTCCGCCGACAGGGCATCCGAGAGCGACTTGCTGCCCTGAATGTCCTGTTGCGAGCGATTGACAATGCCAATAAAGCCGAGCTTCAAGGGGTAGACTCGCCCAGAAAGGATGTCCATGGCGTTTGTACCGTGATCCATGAGGTCGAGCTTGGTGAGGACACCAATTGTCCTCTTGCCCATGGGGTCCACATGTCGGGCCAACTTCAGAGCTTCCGAGTTGACGAGATCAACGTTGGCGGGGGACACAGCCAGGACGACGCTGTTCGGCTTCGCGATGTACTCGGTGATGAGGTTGCGGGTCTGCTTCTCGATGTCTGAAGGTTGGTCGCCGATGGGCACCTGGGGCGGTTAGTTCGTGGGCTCGCCGATGCCGTGTCAAAGTAGCGTACCTTGGTCAAACCCGGCAAATCGACCAGCGTCAAGCTGAGGACGTGCGGGGAGTAGATTTTGAGATTGATGGGCTGTCTGTTGATGCCCTTGTTGTTTCCCGCAATCCTTGCTGTTTCGGCCTCAATCTCGCGTCTGACCTCGGCGAAGTCGTAGAACCTCCGCCCGGGAATGTGCAGGAACTCTCCCCACTCCTGCTGGCCGGCGACGCTCGCGGGCGTGTGGGGCACGTGGACCTCATCGCCCTCTTCGGCATCCTCGCGTTCGGAGGGGAGATTGATGAGCTGGAGGATCAGCGGCCGCCGCGTAACGATGCCGTTGCCTCTAGGCAGGAAGTCTCTGCCGACAATGTTCTCGAGCACCGACGACTTTCCGGCTGATTGCGAGCCTACGACCACCTGCGAGAGAGTCAGCAGCACGCCCGGGCGAATTGGCAGCAGAGCCGGCGGGTGGACGGTGCTCTGCGCTGTCCTGCTCGTGCTCCTGCGCCGGCACGGGGAGGGCAACATACAATCTGGGGCAGGTCCAGCGAGTCATTTCCAATCGTGTTGAAAACAAGGTCCTGCAGCCTGTTGACAATGTTGAGCAGCTCCTCGCCCAGCGCGGCCATGGCGGTGGTGGACGTGCGTGTGCGGTGTCTGGCTGCTGGTGGGTGCGGCTGGTGAGGGAGCAAAACAAACGGTGCTGGCGTCGGGCTGTTGGGGGAAGCTGCACACGGCTCAAGGCGGGGCGGGGTGTGTCGAGGGGAGATGGGATGTGGCCGACACGGATGCACTGCTGGTCGGCCTCGTTGGGATAGAGGCTCGTTGTCGTTGGACTTTTACAGCAAGCTCGTCGTCATGGCGAACAGCGAACCAAGTTCTGCGCCTGCCCTTGTCCGCCATGTGTGGCGTTGGAGTGGCTGGTGCTCACGTGTCCGCCTCGGTGGCAGTCCCCACTCCTCGAATTTGAACAACATGGAACTCCACTTGGTTTTTGTACATGTCATGCCAGCACTGTGTGCTTGAACCAGGTGGAGCCTGTTCACCATGCCGTTGCAACCACGATGCAGCGCGATGCAGCCCTGGTCCGTGACTGGCATCGTTCCCCGGAACACTCTGACCACTCCGTCACACAACGCCCAGCCCAGAATCTGTTGGCGACGTGTCCATCGCACTTGCATCAACGCCTTGTTGAGTGCTGGAGTAATCTTGGCGTGTTTGTATCATCACCGTAGCTTACTCGCCCGCTCGGGTACTGTCGGGTTGGAGGGTAGCTATCTCTACAGTCATCGCCAGCCTTATCTTCGTACCAGAGCACAATACGGTCAAACATGATAGCAGGTAATTACAAAGGCTGCTCTCTATCTTAAGAAGTTCGCCGTTGCGCTAATCTTGCCGGAGTGACTTCATGCGTCTGAGATACGAGGAGTCCCTGCTACCAAGGTACTCTATGAGCCAGTTCCAGCATTCCAACATCCCCACATCCCCACACAAGAGGTAAGATGGGCATGATCTCTCGCCCAAGCCTTGGTCTTGTGATTGAGGCCTCCTTCCCGATACAAGCCTATCAAAATGATAAGCCCGTTATCGAATTCACCGCTAGAGAAATGAGGAAAGTACATCGCAAACGAGGACTACAAAGGAGGTCGCAGCCCTCTAATATCACCTTCCAAACCAGCTTTGTTCGTCTCCTTGCTTCGTCTCACTCCCCCGTCACAACCCCTTCTCACCCTCACCCTATCGCCTGCTTATGGCTTCGGAATCTCTTGTCCTTACTTCATACGAGGAATATCATGACAACAATGACATCACAGTCGGAACCATCAAATGTACGGCCGCGATCCCCTTTGGAGGCGAGGAGCAGTGGATGTACCTACCGGCCACAAAGAAGTTCGACCTGTCCAGAGGCTCTGACAAGAAGATGGTGTTTGAGTGTGACGAACAACTCCGCAACCATTCTGGCTTCATGATTGATCCGGACACCTCAGTGTTGATCATCGTCGACATGCAGAACTACTTCATTAACCCAATGTATCGAGATCACGCCGCTGGGATCGCTGCAATCGAACCAACCCTCAAGGTTATCGAACGATGCAGAAGGGAGGGCATCCAGATAGCCTGGCTCAACTGGGGCATCACCGAACAGGACCTCCGCCTCATGCCCCCTGCTGTTCAACGTGGCTTTTGCAAGGGCCTGGGGTGGCACATTGGTCTTGGTGCTCAGCTCCCAAACAACCAAGGCAGATGCCTTTTCAAACGCTCCTGGAACGCTGAACTCTACGACCCGTTGAAAGCTGTTGTTCAACCCGGCGATCTCTTCTTCGACAAGTCACGCATGAGTGGATTGTGGTCTACCAAAGAGCCACTACATGAGTACCTGGTGGCGTCAAAGAAGCAGACGCTGCTTTTTGCTGGAGTCAATACCGATCAATGCGTCTTTGGAACCGTTTCTGACGCGTACTCTTATGGATGGGACTGTGTTCTTCTGGACGACTGCACTGGTACCATGACGAGCACATACGCTCAAGAGCTCTCCGAGTATCAGATCTCTACCAATATGGGATTTGTGACGAGCAGTGGCTCATTCGTTGAGGCGAAGATCTTGTGAGACCCTGATCAGTTCTCGGAGTTGGCACTTCTTTTGGCGGACTACTGATTTAGCTTGCATTGTTTGCGCGCATCTTTACATTTACATATACCCCTGATAGAAAACGAATAATACTACGTCGGTCCTGAAGACTTTAGCGCTGCTTGTATTGATGTTGTCTTTCCCAGCATGTAGTTTCCTAGATGGGCGTGGATCGGCATGCATGAGGCACCGATGACGACACACTGCAGCACAGCTGTGTACCTCCAGCCTTGGAATTACCTTGACATACCACTTCTCTGAGCTGATGAACAAACGTTAGAACCTATCAAACCTCACTTTTCACGCTCAATTCCAAGTTGTTCACGCTAAAAACTACTTCTCTGCAACCATGCTCATTCCAGTTTCGATTGGCCTTGCCTGCGTCTGGCAGCTCTGTGGAGTCGCAGTCGCGCTTCCAACTGACCAGCAACCGCTGATTTCACATGATCCAAAGAGCGTACAAGCCGTACAAGCAGCGCAAGTACCCAAGATCTTAACACATACTCTGTCTAACCATACAACAGGCTCAAGAAAGCAGAAATCATCCCAACAGGTACAGTACTCTGTCCAACAGCTTCCCTCAGCAACTCATACATTCAGTGATCGATGACTTCCTCCCAAGCCTCACTCTCTCGGTCTCATGGTCAAAGAACGATGCCGAGCTGGGCAACACCGTCAAGCCCAAACGTCTCCAACATCACCCTTCAATCACCCTCCATGACATAACCAGCTCCGAACTATCCACAGCTACAAACATGAGCTATGTAGTCACGCTGACGGACCCCGATGCGCCATCACGCGACGATCCCAAATGGAGTGAAATGTGCCATTGGATAGCCACTAACATCTCTCTCGCCGACCGGAATCTGATCATCCCTGCCAAGAAACAGCATCTAGAAGACGTGATTGAATACAAGCCGCCCGGCCCTCCGCCCAAGACCGGCAAGCATCGCTATGTCTTCTTGGTCTTTGCACCAAAGAACGGAACGACGGAGCCATTGTATTTGACCAAACCGAAGGACCGCCAGCATTGGGGCACGGGATCGGAGAGAGGTGGAGTGAGAGACTGGGCGCAGGTCAATGGCTTGGTGCCTGTCGCGGCGAACTTCATTTATTCAAAGAATAAGAAGCAGTAGGACGGAATGGGTGACAAACGAGTGCTGGTAGTAATTGTTCCAGCGTTCTCGTCGACAATATTGACCTTGGACCTACTTCCCAGTGATATGTATCGTAGTTGAAAAGTCTTTACAGTCTAGTATTACAATCATCCAATCGTGACCGGAGGTTGTTTAATTGGTACGATTAATAGCCATGATCAACGTCGGTTCCTAAATGCTCTTATTGCGTGAGCTTTCTGTGGAAACGTTGATCGTCTGACAGACCGGGAAGAGTGCACATCAAGTCACGGCAAAGGAGCTTTTCGACAGGACGATCAAGTCAGGTTTTGAAATTTGATGGGAAACTATGAGCAAAGCAGAAATGCAGACAATGAGAAAACAAAGATACAGATCAGGATACCATGATGATATTCCAACACCACTCTTTCTGTCACAGTAGTAATTTTCCGCCAGTGAATTCTCCTGCACCAATTTTCAATCTGAAATGAAGAGGCTGATGGAGGGTATGGTTGTGAGGGCAAGGTCTAGCCTTGAATAGTACGTGATTATAGTTGAGAGAGAGAGAGAAGTAGGACAGATATATGGTGTTGTTATGCCTAACTGTGAGTAGCATTTCTTGGGCACGAACACTCACGATGTATTGAGTAGACGGATGTACCATAGTTTCATGGAAAACCCTGACTTCGTTTCACAGTAATCTATCAACAATCACATATTGTTAATGGGTGTACTGTTGACGGGAGACTCATAACATGGAAGCATAAAACGTGTATTGTGCAACTTTTGTACCTATACCAGACGAGGATTTTTACTCACGCCCGCTCTTTATGCTCACAACGATACCGAAGCTCCGCTAATGATCACATTTTTCTACTCGTCCAGCTGCACGTAGTTGGCAGGGAAGAGACCCGATTGACCGTTGAAATTTCCGAGCCACCAGTCCTCATCAGGGAATTCCTAGACTGCTGTTAGTGTGTGCTCAGAATTGATTTAGCGACTGTACTTACGACTCCCGTGATGGTAGCACCCTCAGGAAAGCTCAGTTCGTTGTCTTCAGCAGCATCGTATTCGTAGATGGCAGTGGCGGTAGGGCCAGCGCCGCGCGATGGCATCGGCGGGGCCGCGACGGGTTCGGGCTCTGCAGCAGAGGGATGCGTTGGTGGCGGGGGAGCGGCAGCAGCACCCTCGTCATCGTTGCCCTCAACCAGCTCAACATAGTTGGCCGGGAAAAGACCACGATCGCCTTGGGAGTTCGTGCCCATCCACCAATCCTCATCAACCATATCAATGTCGGTGACATAGTCACCCTCACGCAGTTCGACTTCGTTATCCTCAGCCTTCTCATAGTCGTACTGGATGACTGCACGCTTGCCAGAGCCAGTTTCCTCTTGTCCGGATCCAGCAGCGGCACCAACGGCTGCTCCGGTAACTGCGGCAGCGCCAAAAGTGGCAGCTGCTACAGCGGCACCAGCACTGCGAGCTGGGTCCTTTGCCTCGACTTGTGGCTCAGGTGAGACATCACGCGCATGCTGAGCTGCCTGGTCCAAGGAACGATTAGGCATGGGCGGCGCTCTGTCCTCAGCAGGAGAGAGCTCTTCGGGTGCCTTACCGCGGGAAACGGGCATAGCAATGCGGACGGGAGACTCAGAAGGCTCAGGAGATGGGCTGCGTTGTTGACGCGGTGGCGAGGGAATTCGCTGGTGCTGCACTGCTGGCACGTTATCCTCGTCATCTGAGTCTGGCTGTTTGGGCCGACTGGGTAGGCCGGGCATCGGGACGCCACCTCGTACGCCTGCGTTTGGCTTGCTGGAGTTATCGAGGGGTGGTGGGCTCGGGGCTTGGGGTTCGGGCACCGGACGGGAAGCGGGAGCTCCCATGGGTGCAGCACCTGTGAATCGATCCTTCAGTGCACCAATGCCACCAGCCGCTGGCGAGGCTGGCTCCTCCTGGGCAGGCTCTTCACCCGTTCGTGGCTCGCTGTTGTTGCTAGCCACAGACTGGCCGGTTCGGGTGGTTTTGACAGGTGCCCAGGATTTTCCTGCGTAGCCGCTCTGCCAGCCACCCGCTCCGCTCTTCTGGGCTTGCATGGGAGACGTAGGCCCTGAACCATCAGCGGGCGACTTGACAGCGCCGCCTTGAGCCGCCTTCTTCTCAGCCCAAATTTGAGCAGGCGTCTTGCCTCCCTCATCCGCAAACGTCTTGCTCGCAGCGCCAATGATTGGGGCAGGAGCGAGTGGCTTGGCCCCAAATCCTCCAGGAGTCGGAGCCTTGGTTCCGGTGAAGGCGCTGCTACCAGCGAATTTGTTGGCAACCTTGGGCTTCGGCATGCTGGTGAGCCGTTCGGGCTGCTGACTGAAGGCCGATGATCTCTCTGCCAGCGACTTGGGCTGCTCCTCTTCGTCGTTGTTGGACGTGCCCGTTGCCGCTGGCGACAGGCCGGAAGACGGAGGTGCGCCTTGGGCCTTGGCCCGGATGGCTGCAATATCGACCTTTCCAACAGGCTCGTATGCGCCCTTGATCACAGAAGGCCGGTCGTCGTTGCCAGCGCTCCGGGCTTGAGCTCGGATAGCAGCAATGTCCACCTTTCCAACTGGCTGGTAGGCACCCCTGACGACTTCGGGGCGATCGCTCTGCGATTGAGAGGGCTGGGAGCGAGTCGACTCGTCTTTGTTTGCGGTGAGCTCGGCCATGTTGACCTTGGTGGGCTTGTATGAAGAGGATACGTTCTCCAACTGCGACCTGTTGACTTGCGGGGCGTCAGCACCCCAGCCGTCGGCGTCCTCGTTGCCCCGGGGCGCCGGTGCCCTCGAGCTGCCGAGTGGGTTGAAGCCGGAGCCTCCGCCTCCCACTCGTGTCGGGGTGAAGACGGGCTTCTTCGCTGCCACGGGAGGGGGGCGTGACGCGGGGACGTCAGCCCCGCCCGAGTACTTTGCGCCCGAGGCATCGCCGACCTTTTGTACGATCCTTTCGGGAGTGAGGTCTGCGTCGGAGCGGGCGGTGACCTGGACGTGGTAGCCGTGGAGGAGCTTGGACACGACGCCCAGGTGGCTGCCAAAGTAGCCCTTGGTCCGCTCAGGCACGCCCTCGCCGCACTGCATCAATGGTTAGCGGTGCACATGCCATGGCCCGGTGAAGTGGCTTACCCATGCAATCAGGACGTTCTTGGGCAGCGAAGAGTTCGGGTCCTTGACCTTGACAAACGCAAATTGGATGCGGCCGTCGGAGAATTCGTCTACGAGGTCGGCGAGTTCGCCCTCTGGTGCAGTCAGCCTACCGAGCTCGTATACCGCACGTGATGGTGTCTCTGCAGCTCCACATACCTCCCGTGCTCTGCACCTTCAGGACGCTCTCCTTCCCACCGTCTTGCTGGAAGGCACTGACTAGTGGGGCAGCGACTGAAAACACGGCCCACTGGCCATATGTGGGAGAGCTCGCCTGGGGGCCAGAGGGCGGCGGCGTGTTGATGACGTTCTGGTAGCTACGAGTGATGTTGGACCCGTTGCTGGACGTGTTGAGGGTGGCCATGGTGGGCGGTGTGTCTGAGGGCGGACGAGCTGCTGTCGAGGTGGTTCAGGGTCTATAGAGGGTCATGAGCAGGCTCCCTCGAATGCAGTGCGCGAGATGTCTGACCAGCTAAGAGTACACGTCTCTCCACAGGTAGCAATGTGTGTCTACACTGTCGACCTCGCACAGTGGGGAGGGCAGCGTCGACGCAGCCTCTCTCCCGCCATGCACGCTGTGCCAAGTCACCAAACAGTGGAGCGCGTTAGCCGTCGGCCAGTCGGGCAGCAACTTAGGCGACGGGCACGACAGCGCTGGGCGACACAACAGTCCATCCACGGTCCTCGGACTCTCCTCTCCCCAGATAGCCTCCACCCACCACGCCCCCGCGACAAACACCGTGTTCGCGTCGCCTCCAGCCTGCGCGCGCTCCTTCCCCTCCAGCTACACCACCCCCAGCCTGCCCAGCCCGTGCACCTTCGATCCATGTCTGCAGCCCGTCGCGCATCGCCGGTGAAGCTCCAGTGAGCTTTGCCTGGACCCTTGACCGCCATGGCCTCGCGCGAGTCCAGCGTGGCCTCGTCGGCCGACTTCTACGAGTCCGAGGCGACGCGCGAGACGCCGGCAGACGCCATGCTGCATGGCGCGTTGGCTGGGAAGCGCAAGGCAGAAGACGCAGCTCCTGCCCAGGACAAGAAGCGCAAGCTCGATGCGCGCCCTGACGTCCTCTCCAGCGAGTTGCGGCCGTGTGCCAGGCTGCCACCCGCAGTGTGGCAGCACATCTTTTCCTTTTGTTCGCTTGCAGACCTTGGTCGATTGCTTCAAGTCAATCGATCCTTTCATTCCTATCTCACAGACGTGCGCAACGTCTCTACTTTCAAATCAGACTCTGGTCGTCTTCGTCTTTCAAAGTCCGAGTCGTTGTGGGCCTCTGCCCGCAACGCCCTGTCTACCAAGCCCCCCAAGCCCCTCCCAGGGCTCTCTGAGCTGCAAATGTGGCAGCTTGCCTGGGCAAGGAAATGCCAGTTCTGTAACAAGTCCAGTTCCTTTACCCCGGGCGAGAGAATCTGGCAAAAGGGCCCAGGCGAAGCAGGCGTCCGCATCATCTGGCCATTCGGTATCAGAGCGTGCGGGCTTTGCCTGACGCAGCAGTGCCAGACGGTGAGTCGCTCGTCTCCACATCATGATGGGCAACTGACTCTTCAGGACATGAGTCTTCTCTTTTCGTCCGCTTCTGCGCTGCGACCCGCGCTCCCATTCGCCCTCATCACCAAAGACCACAACTACATCGCTGCCTACACTCTGCAGACGGCAACAACGCCCGCCGACATAGAGATTGGCAAATACTACTACAAAAAACACGTGCAGGACATCACCCAAGAACTAGACGATGCCTCGAGCCTTGGTCCTGCCGCCGCTGAGGAGTGGTCCAAAGGCCTCGACGCGCGAGGCAGAGAGCGAATGAGGGTCGCTGAAAACTGGGAACGCTGGGAAGTCAAGTACCAGTGGTGGGAGCAACACCAGCAGACAAAGACAGCTGTGTCGCACAATGAGCTGCCCAAATCCCCAGTGCGTCGAAGGCCATCTCCTATCATCCATGCACCGGTACCAGCCAGTAAGTATACATTCGCCTTCCATCTATTGCCTATCGAAATGGTCGTGCTGGACGTTTGCATACCATCTCCCTGCTCAACCTAACAGCTGCAGCCCCAACCTCTCAATTTGTACAGGCAAGGCCTCCAACTGGTCCACCACAGGTCTTCACTCCCCATCCTGTTCCCACAGGCAGCGTACAACCCTCGCAGCGAAACATCCATGACGCAAACGAGGCCAAAGCGAACCGCAGGCTCGACATTGAACGACGTTGCCTGCAAATGGACCCACCTATCCCTCCAAACATCTTGCGCCACATGGACTCGTTCAAAGCGGCCCTCCAGATCTCACAGCCAATGAACGATGACGCATGGAGTGTGCTTCAACCCCGCCTTCTTGCCCAACTTCCTGCTGCCCAACAAGTTGAAGTCGAACACGTGTCTCGTCCTGCGTTGGTGCACACCAGAACAGCAGACCGGCGCCACCATGATGTCAACACCAAAGAAGCAAAGGAAGTCATGGACCGAGAATGGGACGAGTCGCAACGGCTAGTGCGCGACAAACTCGACGCCATCGCTGACGAATTCATAAGCCGACATTGGGATCATGGCAAAGCTGTCACCTATGAAAACAGCCCCAAATTTGCTGCCGACCTTCTAGTCTATGTACGACGCACGTTCAACACCGGAGCTGCCATAGAAGATACGGCTGCCCAGAAGGCGGAACAAGGGTCGACTGACGGCGCTGATGG
Organism: Dothidotthia symphoricarpi CBS 119687; assembly: GCF_010015815.1. Taxonomy (NCBI): domain Eukaryota; kingdom Fungi; phylum Ascomycota; class Dothideomycetes; order Pleosporales; family Dothidotthiaceae; genus Dothidotthia; species Dothidotthia symphoricarpi. The sequence goes on from NW_022985011.1 coordinate 1,516,177, forward strand.
TAGATCGCTACTGGTTTTGGACAATATGAAGTGGGTATACGACAACAAGATCAGACCCTTGACAGAACAGCGCAAGGAGCTTTTCATCTGCTCCCGATTTAACGAGTGTGCAAGCAGTACCAAGTTCTATGGTTTCGAGGGTGTTATTCAGCATTTTGGAGCCAAACACACTAATGCCTTTAGCGTTGGTAACGTTGTAGTCGCCTGGCGAGAGGCAGAATGGCCTGAGACAACACCGTTCCACCCGGATCCAATATCGGTCAAACATAGTTATCATGCTTCTTCCAACTCGGCTGGTAATGGTGGTTACTACGGTGGGTACTCGCGAGCAGGAACTTCCACGCCCCATATGCAGACTCATCTACCCCAAGCAAGCCCGGGACCTCACCACTATGGAGGCCACTATGCCGGACCTTTCGCGCCACCACAAGCACCTCCTATGGCGATGCCAGGGCATGATTATCTCCATTCATACCATGGTTCCGTGGACAGCTACTCACATCCGGGCATGGGTCCCCCAGTGTTTGGACCTCCGTTAGGTAACCACTCATACATGCCATCTCCCGCCTCCCTCAATCTCGCCATTGCGCCACCCCCGGTCATGCCTCCACTAGGTCAGGGTACTTCAGGACCACTTCCAGACGACAATGATGATGCTGGCCACCGGACCGGCTTGTTCGACAAGGAAGTAAGTACTGTCATAGAACTGGCCCAAAACATCTGGAAGCAAACCTCCGGAATTAAGGATATGCCAACCAGCCTGCGGATTTATGTTTTGTTGCATCGCGTCGTTTCAAAATTTCATGTCGAATTCAATCATGGGCCGAACGTGAACCATTTCATTGATGCTCTTTCTAATCATCAGATTCCAAAGGCTTTGAAAAATGCTTCAGGGTTGTTCTGTAAGACCTGTCAAGTCGAGTCTTCTCATCAGCCCATCGGTGCTCACTACCAAAAGCCAGAAGGTGGCAAAATGTATACTGTTTTGAATCTTTTTCTCCATTTCAGAACGCTGCATCTATCAAGTCAACGACCTGGCTCTAGCCACGGGCAGCCGGCCGCATATTTGGACTGGAAAGAGGATATGATTGAGCTGCCTGATGACCGCTTTATCTCCGGTCTTATCCATTTTCCTGGCATGGATGATGAGAAGCTTCTCATGATAGCAACTGTTTTCCCCAGGTTGTTTTCTATGCCTCTGCCCAAGATCGGTGTGATCGGCAACCATGGAGTGGTTTCACCCGCCTCATCAGGGCCCAAGGACGCAAAGTACACTTCTAGAATCACAGGAATGTCGGGAGGGAAGTCCGGTCCTTCATCTCCAGCATCACCTCATGCGGAATCTCCACGACCGACTCTACAAGCTCGCTCGAAGCGAACGTCGAGCCTCGAAGAAAGAACACACCCTCATCAGGACAGTCCACCTGCTGAACGTAGACAGCGTCATATGACTGATTCGCGATATTACGTAGGTAGTTTCCAGAATTCGGATGAGCGTTTCATCAGGGCTAATGAATCTGCACGTCAGATGTCTAGGGAGCGTGCGGATGATGATTACCCTCGCCAGCGAGAGTATATGGATTATGCCCCAAGCCCAAGGATGCTTCATTCTGGTCCCGTTTACGAAGAATTCTCAGGTCGTCGCACTAGCTTCCGCGAGCACAATCGATATTACGACCCACCTTCTGAAGAGATTATCTATACGCATTCGCGTGACAGAAGCAATACGCAGGGTCTGAATGCATATCCGCGTCAGGTTCGATACTATGATGAAGAAGATCGGCCAGCTGAGTATCGTTATGGCCGGGACCACCAATCCCAAGAGGCAAGCCCGCGACGCGGGCAGTCTGCCGCTGATCGCTTTCTTGAAGAATTCGTCCCCGGTCAGGACTCGGCGGATGATACTAAGCAGGTTCCTCGCCCGCTACCGCTTAATTCTGAACCTGATCCTTCTCTGAGAATCGAAGATGGCTCACGATACACGCCCCTGCCGACAAGCGTTCCCTCTGCAGAAGAAACTGGTATCCAGCACCAGACGCTTGGAGCGATACATCCTGTTGCACCATCTACCATATCTAATAGTTCAAGGCATGAGGACTATCATCTTCAGGGTCGCCATGTGCCCATGCCAGGCCCATCAGCGTCTTCCCGGAGGTCTGGACCACAACGGCGGCGAGATCGTCCTCATGACCAGCGTATGCCTTCACGTTATCATAGATACAGTAGCGTTGCTCGTGACGACCCCTACGGACGGGGCCCAAGTATTAGTCGTTCGCAAAGCAAACGTTATGAAGAGCAGCGTCGCCGGATTGACCAGCAGGAGACGCCACAGCCAAACGCAGAATCAACCTATTCTCGAGATCAAAGCGTTGAGCAGCCGTTGCCAGAGGAGAGTTTCTATCATCCCACACGTCATCAGTCCCGTGATTACGTCTCCGTTCAGGATCGCCTCCACCCATATTCACCACCTCGCTATCGCTATGATGACCCTCGTGCACCACCCGTCTATGTCAACGAATACGGGGAACCGTTGCAAGAGTACGAGATCATCCGCGTACGTAGCGATCGCCGTCAGTCCCATGTGCCGTACATGTCTCATCAGCCTTCTACACGTTATGAGTCCGAACGCTACCAGTATGTTCCTGTTGCTCATGACCGTCCACCGGCACAAAGGTACAACAGCCGCGCTGGCCCTGAGGATTACATTTACTACGAAGACAGGGAGCGACTGCTCCCTCGACGCTCTGTGGCCGAACCCGAGGATGACTATGAGCCCTCGCCTCCGGAGATCAAAGTGGAGAGTACACCTGCCTCTCTTCTGGACGGACCCTAAGTTTACGATTTACGCAAAAAGTCATAAGTACATGGCCATGTTCTGTTCCTTCCGTATCATTGTACCTTGACATGCTCAGTTGGTGTTGATCATTTCCTAGGTGCTATCTGTATGATGTGGAAAATAATGCTGTATTCCTAGACTGCTGGTCCTGTCGTATGAAGATTGATGATTTCTTTTCGAGAAATTGAGTGGTCAAATATTGTAGTTTCTCATTGCGAGTCAAATCTGTTGTAGCGACCGCCGTTTGAAGTATTACTACAAAGCGAATCTTCAACTTTCCCACATGCAGTTATACTTCACAATGACTAATGATTAATACAAATTGTACCAATAGTCGCTTTCCATCTACTGAAGCTTTATTAGGTCCCTAGTGGCAGCTTCTAAGCCGATCAAGAGGTTGTGTAACTTCCGAACAATAGTATGGTGTATCCTGTTTTCACAAGATAGTCTGTCAATTAAAGAGTTGGCATTGTGAACGTCCAAACTCGTACAAACCAATCTTTTCAAAGTGAATCTGCGCATTGTTTGTGTACATCGCAACACTATGCAGCAAACTCGTGTGCTGTAAATTTCATTATTTGAGTTACCCACATATCAAGACGATCGTTCTGAAGCACTCATATCTCGAGTATTGCGGGAAGCGAAAATGAACACGCTTTCATTCCAGAGACGCGATGGAGTCCAGTCAATGGATGTCAACCATAGGGGCGCAGTCAACTGCACACGACGTCACGATTCTCACAACCCGTTCGAGGACGAGATGCACAACGATGATGAAAAATCCGATATGTTAGTACATTGCAAACCAGAGCAGATTGTCCGCCTCATGATCGAACTATTCCCCGCACATAGCCCCCAACATGTACAACTGAGCGGAATGAGAAACGGAAACTACAGTCTTACACTGTTTGACCCGACGCCTCAAGCCCGCTGGTACACAATTACAAATATACGCAAAATATTCGACGTATGGATGTCAGTTCGTAACAAGCGAAGTGGCGATAGATACATCCTACGCGTCCTAGGGAAGTCGGAGAGGATGCATTACGAAGTAACCACCCTCATGTATGTAGCACGTAGACTCCAATACGCCGTACCAAACCTGGTGGCATACAGTAAGACGACAGACAATGCGCTGGGAGGAGCGTATATGCTACAAGAGCGGCTCCCGGGTCAACCACTGCATGAGCTATGGTCCGAGTTGAATACTAAGCAACGACAGAGTGCGATACGGTGCCTGGCCCGCGTGTTCAAAGACATACATGAAGTAACCAACACATGTGCAGGTGTAATCAGTATTCTGAACACCGCCCACGATATAAAAGTCGACCTCATCCGCGTCGAACCCTTTCCCATCTCTCCCCATCCCACAGCAACACTAGCCACTCCACAAACACCCCGCGACCTCCTCCTCTCACTGTGTGAACAACAACGCGGCTATGCTATCGCAAGAGGGGGCCCAACGTTCCCCCACATCTGGCACGGCTTCACTATTATGATCAACAAAATGCACGCCCTGGGCCTCCTCCCAGACGACCAACCCTTCCACCTGCACAACCCCTCTCTCTCGCCGCACACCCTCCTCCTCACCATCGTTGACGACTCCACTGTCAGTGTGTCCGGCATCCTCTCCTGGAGCGACGCTGTCTTTGCGCCGAAATTCGTAAGCACACTTGCGCCCTGGGATGCAGCGGTGCGGTTTTGGGATGTAATTGCGGCAGATGCAGAGGAGCGCGAGCTGCTGCGGTATATGCTCAACTTTTACGATATAGTGGGAGGGGATTATGGGAGGGGGGAAGAAAGGCGGGAGTATGTTCTCGCGAGGCGGATGTGGAGGGTTTTGGTGGAGGGGGTGCGCTCGGGCGGGGATGTGGGTGTTGCTGAGGGGGTGTTGAGGGAGTTTGAAGGGTTGCTTCCGATGAGGGATTGAGATCTGCGTGAACAGTGTGAGAGTGAAGTCGTGGGTAGAGTTGGTAGGATTGAAGGGCGAATACGGTGTTGTGTAGGTGTACAAACTTTGATTAGGAACGTAGAAAGCTTTTGTCAGTTAATCATATAGGTCGCTGTGGATCAGTTTCCATCAACGGGAGCAAGGTATGGCGTGCTAAGCGACTGAGATGTCAAATCTCAGTAAGTTATTGAATAGTATCATACTAAGCCTATTCCTGCGCCGCAACACCTATAATTCCGATAGACGAAATGCCATCTAGTTTTGCGGTCTAAAGCTCCCACGGCCTACCAGTGTATTCACGTAGAGGTTCAAGGCCTAATTTAACAAGAGTATCTTCGGGAGATGAAGGCTCGACGCTAGAAGAATATGGACTTGGTGGTGACGGGTATGCGGACATGGTCGAGTCGGCTTCAGGTTCCTAAGCCGCCGCCGTCTTTTGTGCGTTGACAGAGTACTGTGCCAGAAACTCGGGGTCGTTTTCAAACTCTTCTTTAACCTGGTTGTAATCAGTATCTGTTCACCTTGCATGATGAGAGGGAGGCGTACGATGTCAAGCCCACCAACTAGCTCCCCATCAACCCACACCTGCGGGAACGTTGGCCATTCGGCGAACTCCTTGAGTCCCTGTCTGACCTCGTCGTCTGCTAGGATGTTAAAGAAACCATATCTTATGCCATTTTCGCGCAATACGGCTACTGTCTGCCGACTGAACCCGCACTGCGGTGCGCTCGGTGTGCCCTTCATGAACAGCATGACCGGTGCGGCCTTGACCAGCTCTCCAAGCCTCTTGAACAGCTCGTCCGTATTTGTCTGCTGCTCCCCGTCTCGTAGTTCGCCTGAGCTGTACTGCGGTGCTGTCTTCTGGTCTTGCGCACTCGGCGCGTAGCTGGCCAGGTCCTTCGCGCCTGCACCGTTTGTGCCGTTCTCTACTGGAGGCCGCGTGACTGATTGTGCTGGAGGTAGACTCGATTGCGCATTGCCGTTTGGCGAGCCAGCGTGCTTTTCTACGGCAGCCCTGACCTTTGCGGTGGCTGAGCCAGAGATGGTCTCTAATGTGTTGCCGGCTTTCTGGATGACGACGTAGGGGACTGCTGTGACATCGTACTGCTCAGAGATTTCGGGCAGTTCTTCGGCGTTGAGAGAGAGGAAGACGATGGGCGCGTTATCGGAGTATGTGCCGGCGAGCGTCGAGAGGAACTGGTTCATTTGCTCGCATGGCTTGGCCCATGGCGCGTAGAAGTTGATGACAGCGAGTGTGGACGACGGGAGGGCGGCGATGGTCGAGTTGAACGCGGACTCTTCGGTGACTTCTCTGACGGTCGCCATGGTGGTGAGAGTGGCGTGAGTATCGGTGGGAGCAGAGTACTCGGGAAAAGACTGGTGATTATGATGATGCGATGAAATGGTTGGGCGCAACTCTGACGTGCTTTGCCCCGCCGATACGCGGAAATGCAACACCCCGCCGCCTCTTCGATTGCAACGCCAAGCCGTTATCACGTGTTTGACGGAGTGGGTCGGCGCGAAAGCCTCCGGATCGCCGAGAGCTGTCGAAAAAAAGTTCCATGGTCGCGCCAAGAGTTCGACATCGCATTCACCTCCGACCAGCAGCATCATGTTGAAGACAGTGTACGTTGCGCAGCCACGGCATTCGTATATGAATCAAGACGGCTGACAGCTTCTGCAGAAAACCCAAGAATGCTCGCGCCAAGCGCGCAATGGAGAAGCGCGAGCCGCAGCAGACTGAGAACCCAAAGACGACCCTCTTCGTCACCGGCCAGAGGACGTCGCAGATTCTCAAACTCGCCATCGCGGACCTGAGCACCCTCAAGCGACCCTTTGTCGAGAAGTTCACAAAGAAGAACGACATCCATCCCTTCGACGATGCCTCTTGTACGCCTCCAACCCACTCGACACCTCATAAGCTTTGACACAGCTACTAACGACAGCTTAGCCTTCGAGTTCTTCTCTCTGAAGAACGATACCTCGCTCATCGCCTTCTCCCTGCACTCGAAAAAGCGCCCGCATTGCCTGACCCTCGCGCGTACCTTCTCCCACAAGATGCTCGACATGCTCGAACTCTACATCAACCCCGACACCTTCCGTAACCTGCAACAGTTCAAGAACAAGAAGCCCTCGATCGGTTTGAAGCCTCTTGTCGCTTTCCACGGCACTGTCTTCGAGGACCCAAATCAGACCAAGTACACGCTGGCCAAGAGTCTGCTTCTGGATATGCTCCGTGGCCAGGACACCGATGAAGTCGACGTCGAAGGTCTCCAATATCTCATCAGTATCAGCGCCCAAGAACCGACCGACGCTATTCCAACTCCAGAGATCAAACTCCGCTGCTATCTCCTCCGCACAAAACGCTCAGGACAAAAGCTCCCACGCATCGAAGTCGAAGAGATGGGCCCCAGGATCGATTTCAGGCTCGGCCGCGAGCAGTTCCCCGATCCCGATGTCTTGAAGGAAGCCCTCAAGAAGCCCAGAGGCATGGAGACTAGGACGAAGAAGAACATCGATACAGACAACATGGGTGATAAGACGGGCAGGATCCACGTCGGTAAGCAGGATCTCGGCAACATGCAGACGAGGAAGATGAAGGGTCTCAAGAGGGCACGGGGTGAGAGGGATGATGAGGAGGTTGGTGTAGAGGATGTCGAGGGGGATAACGAGGCAACGCTGAAGAAGATCAAGGTTTAGCGCAAAGCCGGGAGGTTGAGATGAGACTGAGCGAGACGAAAACTTGCATGGGCGGCGTTAAGGCATCTTGGGAGTTAGTTGGGTCTATACCACTTCGCAGGCAAAAGGGCGTCTGAAAAGCGCTTGACAATAACGATGTTTGTTGTATCTACACCCTACATGCGATCTCGTGATTTCCAAGACATGCAATGCGTATCGTGCCTCCAGCAACGCCGTGTTCAACCGTACATCCTGTGACAAACAATCTCAATCATCATCACCCGCCTCATCCACCTCTAACCACTTCGCCCGACATTTGACTGCCGCACTCCGAACTTCTCTCTTCCGATCATCCAGCGCAGCTGTGAGTCTCTTGACAACCTGCCTCCTGTATGGCAGTACATTCTCCTGCCTAAACTTCTCCGGCACCAGTGTCAAGCACTTCAACGCCGCAACACGAACCTTTGGCGGAGTCGCTACGTCCTTGTCTTTCCCGCCTGTAGAACTGGCGAGTAGTCGTGTGATGAGGCTACCCGTGTGTTCTTCCAGACTCTTTGGTTTCTCGACGAGGGTCGAGGTGAGGATTTCGATCGCAGCTTCTTTGACGACATCAACCCCCTTCAAATCAAGCGATTGAAGGAGCAACGTGACCAGCTGGTCGACCTCTTCGACAACGATGTCAAACGGCATCCATCTCAGCGCGCCACTCAGCGCAATTAGGTAGTTGGGCTTGGTCTCTGCACTTGCTTCCTTAAACGCTTGCGTGATAGCAGGGATCAATAGCGCGAAACTCTTCTGCTTGTGCAATCCTGAGATCTGGCAATGATTCGCCTTGGTAAGCAACTCATCTGGTTGCAACAGTGTAGTAAAGCCGTACGCCACTGTGATGCCGTATTGTGGATGTGAGAGTAAGGACAGCAATGTCGGGTACAGGGTATTGAGTACCGGGCTGCTACGGAGTACAATGCCTTTGAGGCAGGCAAATATGACGCGTATCCGCAGTGGGTCGAGTTTCTCAGGGTTGAAAATGTCCAAGTTCGAAACCAGCGGGTCCATGCATGTCCTGAGAGCGGAGGCAGAGTAATACTTGTTGATGACGAGCGACATTTGGCGGAGGGAGGCCGAGCGGACAGGCAAAGAAAGGAACGGTTGTTGAGCGTAATCTGCAAGAGAGGAGACGAGGAGTTGAAGTTCGCAAGGAAGGGTAGTCTCTTTCCGGAAGGAAGCGAGGAGGTGTGTAGAAACGATCATAGTTTTGTGCGCTTCTGATGCTGGGCTTGTACTAAAAGGAGGCAGCTCGGTTTGCGGGGTACCACGGAAGAGTGTGTACAGTTCTGCAGCAACCTCATTTTGCTGTTCCATAGACTGAGACCTCACGATGAGGTTGCATATGCGTCCTACAAGGTCGAGCGTCGTTTCATCATCAAATGCTGGATGAGATGCATCGGAGCTCGACGTGTGTTGTAGGAGGGGAAACGCGATGTCTTTGTAGTAAGACGAGACCTCTGCGCTTTGCGAAAGTTTACTCTCCCCTTTGTTGAGCGCATACAACATAGCCGAGAGTAACGCAGTGATATAAGACTGGGAAGCGCCTTCCTTTACTGCTGTGCTGAACTTGTTCTTCAGTCGTAATATGACAGTGTCAAAAACTTTGTCCTCGCCCGCAAGTTTTGCAAAGGCTTCTAGTGTTGGTAAGTAGTCTTTCGAATCTTGTTTGTCAGAATCAGGAAGCTGCGCCAGGAACGCTGGGAATGCCTTCTCGACCACGACCTCGGGTTTCTGATGAGCGACCTCAACAATGCCGTTGATTGCTGCCTCTTTAACTTCGTCTTTGCCATATGACCCCTCATGTATGACAATAGCGTGCAAAAGCTGAATGATTTTGCCAACATCTTCGTCGCTTAACAATTGTCGAGTCTTCGACAGTTGAAGCAAACCATCGAGGCAGACCAAGCGAAACGAAACCTCTTTATTCGGGGCGGTCTCAAGCCCGCTCGACATAACTTCTAGAGCTTGATCGCGGAATTGGGCCAAAGCATTGTTTCCCGCTTGATCTCCAGCGGGACCAATCGACCGCCAGTCACCATAGACATCGATATTTGCACGAATTAGCTGAGCTAGAACCTCGAGAAGCCCTCGTCGCTTGGCCATAGTGTCCGCCGTTTGGAATAAGAGAAAGAGTGTTGGGAGAACTCCAGCCAAGAGGATGTTAGTAACATCGGATGACACATCGGCTATCTTGTGTAATATGCGTGCCGCTGCTTGTGACTGTTTAGTTGGCGCGTCTTCGAGATGCTCGTTGCATTCCTTGATTATGGGTTTAAGGTAAGCGTTCAACGGTCCGCTGCCTGATTGTGAAAGCGTTCTCGCGATTGCGGCAAGACCTGTCAACGCCTCTTCAGCAAGGTCTTCCTCCTGCACATTGAGTATTTCGAATTTCAAAGCGTCCCAAAGAGTTATTGAGTAAATCGCGATTGTTCGAGGCCCGTACTCGTTTACAGATGCAGTGATTGTTTGAAGCACATCCCGTTTCGTATTCATGGAAGTAGAGTCGAGCTTGTCCAACAGCGCCGGGAAGGCATACGGCGCAAAGTCTGGCGTAGAGGCAATGCAGTCTCTAAGCCTGTCTTTCAAATCTTGTGCAGTGATGCCGTAGGGATCGTCAGGCGGCGGTCGGAATGTGATCGGGAAGTAATTGAATACAGCATCGAAAAGGTCCTAAAGTGGTCAGCTATCGACAGGTCCCCAGATTTGGGGGAAAGAGGACGTACCTGTGTATCTGCGCCAACATTCCACTCCGTCATTGGCACTTTCAGTATAGAAAAGACGACCATCAAATTCCGCGGATCTTTTTCGCCGTCAAAATACGATATGAACCGCGACATGAAACCTGGTGTGAACTTATGGTGACTGCGCAGCACTTCGCGGTATTTTGCCATCAATGTATCAATCAACCGTAGAACGCCATACCGTTCGCTCTGCTGCTTGTACTGTCGCAGAGGATGGGTGTTGTTCAGTAACGCTTCCACGATACCGACAACTCTGTCGTCGTCCCATTTACCGAGCTCTTCCAATGCCAGCAGCGCCTTCGCGCAGGATCCTAGACCTTCCTTGTCATCTGTTCGGGAGAGTATGTAGTCGCAGAGCAGGCTTCCTACACGTCCGTCAGCCTGCCAAACTTGCGCGTTGTCCGAAGCTTTCGATTTGTCGTCTCGTTGAAGGTCGTGTGTGTGGCGGGTCCACGGTAGAACCCGAAGGACTGGGATGTGCGAAGTGGGTGTGAACTCGCAAGGCAGGGGCACATACGCTGCTGGAGAGACAGCACTTTTTGCGGAGTCGAGGCCAGAACCTCTGCGAGGTACGATATGGCTGCACCATGAGTTAGCTCGGTCAGATATAATTGCGTTTCACGCCTACTTTTGGATCGAATTGCGCCATCTTCGCTGTTGAAGTACTCTCCCAGCTCAGTTATGATGTCGATAAGCTTCAAATTGCCCTCTTTCAGTCCTGCACTCTATCAGCCTTCATCCCACCGTGCCCCTCCAATCGGCTAGCATACGCGTCGCGCTTCGTTGGGCTGTCGCTGTCGCCTCCTTCCTGTTCCTGTCATGGTCCAGCAGATATTGCTGAATATCTGACATTATCAAGACGCGTTATAGGAGTAAGAGGGTTATGTGGAGGTGACTTCCTACTCGGAATGGAAAGTCGCAGATACGCGATGACGTTTGTATTGCTAGGGAGCTGATTGGCGAGGACACAGTTCATCGGTCCATGAAAATACCTCGGCTGTCCATGCCAAGCACTTAAAGTAGCTAGCAATACTCTAGCCTATACACTAGTTAAAGTAATTCTAGACGTTTTCAGAACACATTTTACACTGTTAAAAAAAAGATAAAATTAAATAGATTCTTCTAACTCTAACCTTAACAAACCCTAACCTTAATCTAACCCTAACCTCCAATAAACCCTAACCTTAATCTAACTCTAATTATCCTTACTTCTGTAGAGATATCTTTAGAATATATTTTAAAGATATTTTAAATACTTTTAGAACTTGTTCCTAACTTGTTTTACAGCTATCTAAGTCTAAAGTAATTTAATAAGTTAAACTTATTTAGAACATGTTTCGCTTAAGTTCATCTGTCCATGCTAGTAGCCTTGGCGGGTGGCAATTGCCTGTCTACGTTAGTCTATGGACAGCCGAGGTATCTCCATGGACCGATGAACTGTGTCCTCCTGATTGGCCGATGTCGCATGGTGGGGCAGAAAAAGTTAGAATCGCAGAAGTGCGGCAGTTGCGGGAGAGGAGCGGTGGTGAAACAGAAACTGAATGATTTTATAAGGAGAGAAAGAGCGCGTGATTCGACACGTCCAACGCTCACGTCTTCTCGTAACTCTTGACCCCAGGGCTGTCAGTTCATCTTCTTTCCACTGCTTGTAACGAGCATCGTCCCCGCCATGGCCGACGAGAAACCCAACTGCAAAGTTATCCTCGCGAACAATATCGCCAAAAGTGTTCTCGAAGAGATCCGCGATGGTCTGAAGAGCATTGGACGCAAGCCATTACTTGTTGGCTTCCTGTCGAGCGCGGATCCTGCCGCAAGGGTCTACGCAGAATGGACGGGCAAGACGTGCACTGAAAAGTGAGCATGTTTTACTAATCCACTACAAGTTCTTGCTGCTGGGATGTTGTGGAAAAAACAGACATGCGGCTGACGAGCGTAGTGGCTTCGCCTTTGACCTGCGAGAAGTCGATCGCGAACTCCTCGAAGACTCCCTCATCGACGCGAACAACGACCCTGCCGTCGATGGCATCATTGTCTACTACCCGATCTTCGGCAACCGACAAGACCAGTACTTGCAGCAGATTGTCTCCATTGACAAAGATGTTGAAGGGCTCTCTCACCGCTACATCTTCAACATGTATCAGAACATCCGCTTCCTCGATCCCGCGAGCACCAAGAAGAGCATTTTACCCTGCACCCCACTCGCTGTCATCAAGATCTTGGAATACCTACGAGTCTACAACATGATCTTGCCATATGGAAACAGGCTGCACGGGCGCACCATTACCGTTATCAACAGGAGCGAGGTTGTTGGGCGGCCTTTGGCAGCGCTATTGGCAAACGACGGCGCGTGTGTGTACAGTGTGGATATCGCTGATGTGCAGCAGTTTACAAGGGGTGAGGGTTTGCGTAAGAGGAGACATGAGGTCGTCGAGAAGCCTGGCTGGACACTCGAAAACTGCTTGCCCATCAGCGACGTGGTCATCAGCGGCGTGCCCGGCGACAAGTACAAGGTGCCCTTGGAAAAGATGAGGGATGGTGCAGTGTGCATCAACTTCTCGAGCGAAAGGAACTTCACTCCTGAAGTCAAGGAGAAGGCGTCGATATACGTTCCTGCCATTGGCAAGGTCACAATCGCGGTTCTGCTGAGAAACTTGCTGGTAAGCATGCGACTTTCATTGAAACTTGCACTTAGCTTAACATATTCCAGCGTCTCGCACAGAACAAGATCGATGCGGCAGCACAAGGGTCGGGCAGTACTTCATCTGAAGACAAGCATGACCCCACAACTGCGTAAGAGTCCAGCGCCTCCTCATATTATCTTTCGCTGGAAAACTTTGATACCCTTTAGAAGGCGGCACTGCCAAATGAACCATGTTGCTTGCTTGAGCGGATGTATCGCTCTTCATGTCGTCCCATCACTCTTACTTGAAATGTGTGCGTCACCATAGGAACACTGAGTTCGGCCTTTTCTATCCAATCTCTAATTTCCAGTTTACGATCTATCCAACCGAGGGGCAGAGTCAAAAAAAGTGTCACCAATCGCAATTTCCGACAGAGGTTTCTTTTTGGAAGCACAACACTCGAACATCGCTAGAGTCAGTCCAACAGCCACCACCACTTGCTCATGAACACAATCATGCTCTTCAACTTCTTTTCTAAGTTCAGATCGAGAACCCATGCTCGAGAGGCTGTCACCAACACCGAGCTCCAACATCTTGTGTCAGCTTTTAGCCCCAATTCTTCAAGGCCGAGCACGCCAACGTCCAGCGCATATTCATCAACTTGTGCTACACGAGAGCGAAGGAATGATGCCATAAGCGAACTCTACTTCTGGGCCGTCAACGAACTTGAGGGTCAGATATACGAATATAGACGTCCAGGGGCATTTGTCACTACACTGTTGCCCCTCACTCAAATTGAGGTGGAATACAGCGTGCTCGCGGTCTCCACCACAATAGACGCGAAGCGCTTCGCCGAGAAATTCATACTGAGACGGGACCTTGCTGCCCGAGGAATAATTCAGACTTCCCAAGAAAAATACGACAACGACGTGGATGCTTCGAGCGTTGAGGGCCCTAGTGTTATCAGTATCTATGTCAGACTGGTCGGCACGCTCATCTTCGGTCTTTGCATCGTATTGTTCGGTCTAGACAGTCCTCTGTACTGGATGAGCATCCTCCTCATATTCGGCCTCTGCAAAGTACTCGCCATCAACGATTTACGAGGAAGAATCTGGTCTTGCCTCAAATTGTCCAAGGTTTCGAAATGGTTAGATCTCGATAAGAGTTCAACCGTTCGCTACAGCGCCCGGTTTATGCAATATACTCAGGCTTCCTTATTCGGCATGTTCGACGACGAATATTGCCTTCTGATCATGGTCGGTGCGTCTAATTTGGTCTTCTTCATGCTGGTGCCGAGTCCGATATCGAGCCAATTTGTTCTGGCGGCGCTTTCCCTCTACGCTACGTTGAGTTTGGTGAGAACGATTGTTGGGAGGAAGAAGTCAATAAGAGAACAAAAGCATTCGCTAAAGGCAAAAGCTGAAGAGTTGGAAACGGACAAGATGGTAATGCAGATGCATGCAGAAGAATACTGGGAGGACTATTGGGAGGACTACGAGTATTACTTTGGCAGTTCAGTGAACGAGATGGAGGTATGAGAGTAGCGTATCCTGTTGAGATGCGGAATGTTTTTTGACGTTGTTTGATGTGTTAAGATGTGAGTGTATTCGACAGACCATATGCTGTCTATATTATTATAGATATCGGCCATTGCGTCTTGGTCCTCCAAGCCTCCTACACCTGAACATTAAATTGAATTTCCGACACCTCTTGAAGATTCCCCATCAAAAAGTTACTTGCGAATAAATACGAATAAGATGCGGAGATACAATTGCATTCGTAAAGTCAATACACTGGCTTATCTTCACCATAGCCCAATGAAAGGTTGTTATGCGACGGCGACCAGGAAACTAGTCTCGCCCTCCTTTCTCTCGGTCCTTGCCATCCTACTCAACTCATCGCCCACAGCTAGTCTCAACCTCTCCGCCGTCGCGGGGCTGTCCAATCCCCACCCCACGTTGCTCGCCTTATTCATCTCTCTTGCGGCCTTCACCGCCTCTCTCAACGCAAAGAATACTGTACTACCCATGAACAGCGGCGGCTCCCCGATACCCTTACTACTCTGGACACTTCTTAAGTGGTTCCAAGACAGGGGTTTGCCTTCGTTATCGTTGCGTAGGAGAGAGGCGTTGAAGATCTGCGGGATATCGCTAAAGCCTGGAATCTTGTAGGTGCCAGGTCCGCGAGTAAAGAGTTGGCCATCTCGTGTCCAGAGAGTCTCTTCCATAGTGAAGAGACCTTGGCCTTGGACGAAGGCGCCTTCAATCTGACCGTAGTCTATGGCGGGATTTATGGAGTTACCCACATCCTGATACGTAGTTAGCTTTCCAGTTTTGATTCAATCTGAGACATAGGGCTTACCATCATAATGTCCGTTCTCAGAACAGTGTGATCTCCCGTGAGAAGATCAACTTCTACCTCCGAGCAGCAAGCACCCTGTGTCCAGTAATAGTACATAGGTTTAACAGTTTCGAGATTTGTATCACCCCATGTATATCCAACTTTGGGCATCTTCCAGAACCCATTGGCAGCGAGGTTGACACGATCCAAGTACGCGGCATGCGCGAGATCTTTGAGTGGTGCATCGGGACCCAGTTTCTCACGATACGGCTTCAACCGCTCGTTGATCTGGTCGCACGCATTCTTCACCGCCATGCCATTCAGATCTGAGCCAGAAGATGCAGCGGTAGGCGAAGCGTTTGCAATCTGGTATGTTTGGCTGTCTTGCGTGTAAATCGCGTCGAGCGGAGTTCCAAGCTCTTGCGCAGCGATCTGGCACATCTTCGTGTACAGACCTTGACCCATTTCTGTCCCGCCATGATGCAATAGCACACTGCCGTCATGATAAATCTTGATATACGCCCCAGCTTGATTGAGATGCAGGGCGGTGGCAAAACTTAGCCCGAATTTGGAAGGGATGAGGGAGATGCCGCGCTTTTTCCAACGATTGTTGGTGTTGAAATCTGCGACAGCTTTCTTCCTGTTGTCGTAGTCGGCGGATTTATTGAGTTGTTGGAGTAGCATAGGGACATGCCAATCTTCATCGATTTTCTGGAAAAAAGGCGTGTGTTCACCAGGCGTATACAAGTTCCTCCATCGCAACTCATCCACATCCATGCCCAGTCCATCGGCAACGTGGTACATGATAGTTTCGGAAAAGTACATTCCTTGCGGCGCGCCAAAACCTCTATACGCGGTATTGCTGTGTATGTTGGTCTTGCAGACATGACCTCGCAAGAAAACGTTCGGGCATTCGTACGAGTTATCGAAGTGCGTGAGACATCTGTCCATAACCGCCCCACTCATATCCTGAGAGAAGCCGCCGTTATTATAGACGTCGGCCTCAAGAGCGAGCAATTTGCCCTCATTCGTGACTCCGACTTTCCAGCGTGCTTGGAATGGATGTCGCTGACCACTCAGTAGCATATCTTCATCGCGGGTGAGCATGATCCGAACCGGTCTCTTTTCTTTCCTGGCGGCGACAGCGGTGTAGACAGCAAACGGAACACTGCGAGACTCTTTGCCCCCGAATCCTCCTCCCATACGTTTGACGCGGGCATTGATGCGGTTGCTAGGTACACCCAGGACTGAGCTTACAAACTCCTGCGTCTCCATAGTGTTCTGTGTTGAAGACCAAACCTCCATGGCACCATCCTCGCCTGATGGCACAGATAGTGCAGCATTGGTTTCCAGGTAAAAGTGTTCTTGACCGCCCATTCTGGTGACACCTTCGAAGATCTTATCACACTGTGCGAAAGCTTCTTCCATTTTGTCGTCAATCGCCAGTCCTTTCCTCAAAAACTTTCCATGTGCGAAGAAAGAATCTGCTGCGATAGCTTCGTCGATAGTCAAGATGGGTGGCAGAACCTCGTATTCGATCTTGACAGCCTTTGCAGCCATCTGAGCCTCGAGCGCAGTTTCAGCATATACCATACCAATGACTTGTCCGTGAGATAGCACTTTGTCCTCCGCAAAGAAAGGTTCGTCTTTCCTGATTGAGCCCCAGATATTCACGCCCTCGCGAATACTATTCCGATCGATATACCCAACTACCCCAGGTAGCTTGAGCGCTGGTTCATAGTCGGTGCTAAGAATATTCGCATGTGCCTTGCTTGACATGACCAAACCACCAAATAGCTCTCGGTCAAGACGTGGCATATCGTCAAGATACTCTGCTTCACCGGTACACTGCTTCAAAGCTGATAGGTGGGCAATTTGCTTGCCAACGATGCGTTGTTCGTAGGGATTATAATCGTCACGAGTACCTCCAGAGATGGCACGATGAATTTCGTCTACAGCCTGATCATCAACGTTGCCGAGACCAAACTCTGCGGCAGATTCGTGCCAGAAGCGAAAAAACAATGAAAGGGTCAGAGTCTTCCTGTAGGTCGGCATCCCACCTGGGACAGTGTATGGGAGGTCGTAATCCTCGAGTAAAGCGGTGAGAGCAGCGTCCAGAGTTTCTGAATGAAACCATCGCCTGCCGATGAGAGCTTTCTGAGTCTTGGGCGAATCTTTCGTGGTTGGTGCCATACCGCCATATGCTAAACAAACGTCTTCAACCACACCATCTGAGTCGAGCCTTACGCGAAATGCGGCTGTGACAATGGCGATATCATCGTCTTTTCTTTTGGCTTGCTTGTACGCCTTCAGAACTTCTCTTGAATTGTGGGGAGGAAGAGGTATACGAATGCGGCAGAGAGTAGCATCAGCAGGGAGGTTCGTCGTTCGGTAAGCAACAAAGAAGCTTGACATCGGGAGATCGATTTTGCCATCTTTCTTGTTGACAGCCTCGAGGGTCGCACCTGCTGCTAGCAGAACAGGATTCGCGTCGGAAATCGGCGATGCTGTGGCGATGTTGCCTGCCAGAGACGCAACATTTCGAATCTGACGGCCAGCAAAGTATCGAAGCTGTTTACGTAGAGCTTCAAGTACCATGGCGCGCTTGCCCAACTTGGCGTAGACTTCCTTGCAAATTGCCTCCAGTTCAGTCAGCGGAGTGTTTGCAGCAATGACAAGTTCCTCGGCAGTGTCGAGCTCTGCATCTGACGGGAGCTTGGTGTGTTTCAACTCCGCGATGTCTGACACGTATACAGAGACAGCGAACTCGGAATTGTTGAACCGTACTTCGATCTGCACCTCACTGGCGCCACCAACAAGCTTCGCGGATGGATAAGCATGTTTCAGCTCAACCAACTGCTCTAGCTTGGTTGGTCTAAACCAGATCTTCTTCTCGTTACCGAAACACAATGGCTGCTGCTCGTACTTCCAGAGTGCCGGTGGGAAAATGAGCTCTGTATCTGGGACGTACTCCTTGAGCTCTATCCTAGGTATTCCTTTCTCTGAAGATGCTATGGAGGTGTCGAGCGACGTCGAAGTCTTGGTCCCAACAAGTGCATCACGCTCTTTGCTCTTTATAGGTTTTGCGTAAGTTGCTCCGCTAACACTAGGGTCCTGGTTTGATTGACTTTTGGCATTGATAATTGCAACGATGTGTTCATCGTCCGAACTTATGGCCGGCTCTGTCATCTCTGTCAGGGGTGAGGACGCATCTGACTTGCTATCATTCGAACTACTGTCAGACGTCGTATCTCGACAGCAACCGCCTGGCCGTCCACAAGAGATCTTCGAAAGACCTACACAACCACTGCTCTTCATATGGTGGATTTCTTTCTCGAACTTTTCAGAATCCGCGACAACTCGCTCGTCTTCCTCAGCTAGCTGGCCCTTCAAGTCTTCTGTGACGAATGTCTTCGCAGCGTTCAAAATAGGTTTGTACCCCGTACACCGGCAAAGGTTCCCATCTAAATGGCCTTCCATCTCAATTTCACGTGCACTCAAATGGAACTTCTTCGTCTCGGGATTGTAAGAATTCCTGATCACCGCGTATAGACTCATCACAATACCTGGAGTACAGAAGCCGCATTGACTCCCATGCAGCTTCGCTATCCTTTCTTGTAGAGGGTGTGGCCTGTCAACGTTGCCAAGCCCCTCAATGGTGATGACATGTTTGCCGTCGACTCCCACCAGGGGAAAGAGACAAGCGTTCACAGACAGATGCTTGATCCTTCTCTTCTCTGATTTTACTTGTAGCACTACCGTGCAGCTGCCACAGCCGCCACTTCCACACCCCAACTTGGTTCCTTTGAGATTGGGCTGCGCACGTATGTAATCTAATAGAGTCCAAGTCGGATTTGGATTGCTGATAATAGTTCTCCTCCCGTTGATGTAGCAGATTATGTCTGGAGTTGTGTATGTTGTTGCAATAAGTGGCGTAAGTGCTTCGCTGGCGGATAGTGATCGGTACGGTCGGCCCGTTGCCGCGGACGAGGGAGGAATGGGGAGAGACATGACAGGCGTCGGACTAAGTATAGAAATGTCGTCTCGGAAATGATCGAATCGAAACAAGCTGCTACTCCTGCAAGAAACAAATCTAGTTGAGATATGAAAACGACTCTTCAGCGATATTTACAGTTGTTCGATGTAATACCGCCGCTCGTTGGAGTAAGCATACCAACCCCGCATCTTCCCCACTCTTGCCTTCCGACATGTGCATGATTACGGCGGGCCAGTCGAGCCGCCGCGCATGCATCATGTTCTTCTCAAGATTGCTGCTCCTCCCCCATTTTTGGAACACATCTTGCGAACATGGGATTCGCAATCATGGCTGGTATTAGTGTAGGTACAAGAGAGGACCTTGAGTGCGGGCGTGCAAAGTTGATAACCCTTTGAACTTTCGTATTTCAACTCTGAAACTTCTTCATAATTCGTCAAACAGCATTTCTCCAGATTTTCTTACCAACATGCCGAAAGCGGACTCTCCTATTGGCTTCAAGCCACTCAAGGACACTGCTCTCTTCACGCCGTTCAACCTGGGCCCTGTAAACCTTGAGCACCGAATTGTACAAGCACCTTTGACGCGGATGCGAGGTATAAAAGAAAGTGATGCTGTCTTTGTACCAGGTGACTTGCATGTTGAGCATTACAGCCAGCGTGCAAGCAAGGGCGGTCTGCAATTGACCGAGGCTACCGACATTGCGAAATATGTGAGGTTTCCAGTGTCTCGTGCTGTAGTGGAGCTAACCTCTCAAGGCGAGTGGTTATCCAGGAGTACCGGGTGTTTTCTCAGAGTCGCAGATCGCGGGCTGGAAAAAAGTCACCGACGCCGTCCATGCGAAGGGCGGTTACATATTTTGCCAACTGTGGCACACTGGACGCGCTTCTCCACCATCGTTCCGAGCTGGAGAACAGACAGTTAGCTCGAGCAATGTATCTATGGGAGGCAGCTGGTTGGATGGCACGGTATGTGCTGAGCATCTACCACGACCACTGACAGTCGAGGAGATCCAGGGTATAGCGAAGACCTGGGGCGCGGCAGCGAAGAAAGCGCGTGAAGCAGGCTTCGACGGCATTGAGATCCACGGAGCGAACGGATATCTGCTCGATCAGTTTCTACACGACAACGTGAACACGAGGACAGATCAGTATGGTGGATCCGTCGAGAACCGTTGTCGCTTCCCGCTCGAAGTTATCCAGGAGTGTGCGAAAGCTATCGGCGCTGATCGTGTCGGTATCCGTCTATCGCCATACAACTACTTCCAGAATACCAAAGACAGCAACCCGAACGAGCATTGGGAATACCTGTGCGAGAGGATCGCTACGTTACCTCAAGAGGAGAGGCCGCTCTACGTGCACATGTAAGTGCTGCGTGTTGTAGCCCACCGAAGTGACGCTAATGAAGATCAGGGTCGAGCCACGCTTCGATGAAGTTCTTGACGAGCAGGCCAAAATGGATGCACTTTCTGCTTACACCAAGAGCGGCGGGAAGGGCGTTGAGGCAGAAGCTACCATCAAGGCTCCCGGCAACACGCTCGTCAACTTTCGCAACGTTCTCAAGGAAGGCGGTGTCAAGTTCCTTGCCGCAGGTGGATTCAACCGGGACAATGCTGTGCCGAAAATTGAGTCTGGCGATGCTGACCTTATCATTTTTGGGCGGTGGTTCATCGCCAACCCGGACTTACCGAAGCGCTTGTTTGAGGGCTCGAGACTGAACCAGTACGATCGTGACACATTCTATGGCGCAGACCCGCCGTCGAAAGGATATGTTGACTACCCATTTCACAAGTAGTTGGATTCTGCTTGGTTAGGTCAACGTTCGTGCATTTGTGGCGCTAGGTTGCATCAGCATTCATCACTTCTAGAGTAGTCAAATTCAGCATAGAACATGATCACTTCCACTTCATCACGTTCGCTCATCAAATTCCAAGACCATAGTGAATCATCCACCTGTTGAGGTCTTTAAGACACTCAGAAACGACTTGACAGGTTGTATTGCCGGATTTGATGAAAACACAAGCGTGCGATCAGCTCAGATTGGTAAACTGGTCATGGCATGGTCTTCGTTATGAACCTCCGATCAGACTCTCATCCAGCAAATCAAAGACACTATTGTATGAACAGGATTGGAATTTGAGTCGACCC
This sequence comes from Dothidotthia symphoricarpi CBS 119687, assembly GCF_010015815.1. Taxonomy (NCBI): domain Eukaryota; kingdom Fungi; phylum Ascomycota; class Dothideomycetes; order Pleosporales; family Dothidotthiaceae; genus Dothidotthia; species Dothidotthia symphoricarpi. The sequence goes on from NW_022985011.1 coordinate 1,537,534, forward strand.
CGTCGCTTTGATGCGGAATATTACGTTGCATGCCGATTGTTGTTCATGCCGGTCAGGAGCCATTCACCAACTTAGTTGTGCACTTCATTTGTTCAATTATTACAATATAATACGTAAAGTCCAACATTCATTCCATGGCCTCATTAGGCTATATCATCACTACTACGAAGCGCGAAAAATTTCATATGACCACGCAAACATACTCCATCTGACCTTCTCTGTTCCCAACAGATCTTCATTCAGTCTCGCAACTAGGTTCTGTTCTTTGGATTGGATATTTGTTTCATTATGTTGCAAGGCTATGACACTACTATCACTACGCGCGAAAAGTCTGCGTCGACGACAACAACAACCCACTCCAGCCTTCCCTGTCCTTTCATCACACCCAGTAGGACACCCAGCCGAGGCACTGCTCTGGAGATGCTTTGTTTCTCGTCGAATGGTTCCCAGTGAATATTGCTGTTCGCAGAGGTCCAGCAACGAACACCTCTGACGCTTCCCACGCACTGAAGGAGTCCCACCATTGCCCTGTTGCATTGGCTCCACCACATGGCGCGTTCATGAAGTGCTCCTGAACGTAGTGTTCATAAATCGCAGCGAACCATCCTTGAACAACCCTATACGCTTCTTGGAAGGAGCTAGCGTGCGGCGATACCTCGACGTAGTGACTAGTCGACTTCGCGTCCCACACCTTCGTCTTGACTTTCCTGTTATAGTACTTGGCCTTAGTGGAAGTTGCCTTCAATAAGACATGAACAGGAAACTCCAGTGCATGAGCAGCGCACATACACCCGTGACTCATTCTCTCCTTGATGATCGCAATCTGCACAGACAGTTTAGCGGTAGTTCGAGGCTGTGTAGCAGGATAACCTACATTTGACTTGACGATGGCCTCAGTTGATGTAAGGTAACTGGTACCAGGCGGGTAGCAAGTTGGAGTGTGGGTGCATTTCGCCCGACGGGAGTTGATAAACGCTGCCTTATCCTGGCATCTTCGAGGTGGTCTGCACGTGTTCCGCGTGCGGTTATCTCGTGGACTCTCTCGTACGCCGTGGGCCGGTTGGGCGCAGTAGGGATGGTGGCATAAGTGGGTCCAGTCATCTTGTGTAGTGAGGTGCAGCCGAACAACGTCGAGGTCCCTTGTCGTCCCAATGGCCATTATAACCCCGTACCTTAACGTAATTTTCTCAACTTTCTTGTGTTCTGTACACCACAAACAAAAGGTACAGGAATCTTTATGATTTGAATGATCGAGCAACGGTTTAACGAAGATGCAACCTAGAGAGGTCAACGTTGTAAGGACTGACGAAGGAATGTCTCGCGAGCTGTCCCATGGTTCGAGATCTGCGACATAGAAAGACATGAATTGCCACGCAAGCATCTCGACGAGTTGGCGGAATGAGATATCGTACACGGCACCTTTTCGACAGGTTGCGCAGGCGTTTGCACATTCGCCATTTGTAGCTGACAAGCTAATTCGGGGAGTCACCACCTGATCATTGAAGAGTTGGTAAACTTCGTCTGCTGTTATCCGTCGGGTCTTGGTCGGCTTGACCGGGGTCGTCTTGGACTCGACTGGAGTCTTCTTGGACTTGACAAAGGTCTTCCTGGACTTGACCGGAGGCATCGCGTGGCTCGAGTTGTATGCAAAGTCGGAGTCAGGGTCCTCAGAGTCATCGGAGCTGGAGTTTGCAGAGTCATCAAGGTCGGGACCCTCATCTTTGTTAGGAGTAGGCTTCTTGACACCAAGTCGGTCGAGAATGTTGGCGGCTAGAGGGAAGAGGTCGTCGTTGCGGGCCGTTACGCCATCGTTGATGGCAGCAATGTACCTGTCGACAAAAGGCTGGTAGATGTTTCCCCTACCCAAGAATTAGCTGTGTGCTGGACTTGTGCAACTAGAACATACTGCTTGTCCTGCTTCACGAACTTAACGTATGCTACCCGTACTGTGTGAAGAGTGTCCAGGTTTTTGCGTTGCGTAGTCGGCGTGTGGCTGTTGCTGGTGCGAGATTCACGCTGCTTCTTCCTGGACTGAGGCTTCTTGCCTGGCGCCTGACGTTTCATGACGAAGGTTGATGCTGGCCTGATGTAGATGGAATGGTGAGGCTCAGGTGGACGAGGCGGCGGGCTCGAGTGGACAAGGTGGCGAACTTGGGTGGACAAGGCGGCGAACTTGGGTGAGTGACCTGGGTTGAGTGAGAACGGGATACGAAGCTAAATGGGAACGGAAGGTACAATTGAAAAGCACTCATTCCTCAAACGGCAAGTGCACTCAGTTAGGCAGGCACGCAGGCACGCACGCAGGCACGCAACGCAACGCAACTCAACTACACGATTAACAGGACCCATGTTGAAGGGTTATAACTCAGTTCCTCTATGCGTGTCAGTGTATGCGTGTCAGTGTCTGCGTAGCATGTCAGGGAAGCAGATGTACGTACCTTCAAGTTCCCGTACAGAGAATGTGAGCCGGCTTAGTAGAAAGCCCCAACACCACGACAAGGTGCGGCTCGTCGTTGGGGGGCAAGACGAGGTTCTGCGGACGCGCTGCCAGGCGGTCGCTACCAAGTAAGACAAGATACGAGGTTCTGCGGACACGCTGCCAGGCGGTCGCTACCAAGTAGGACGAGGTTCTGCGGACACGCTGCCAGGCGGTCGCTACCAAGTGCAATAATGCCAAAAACCACTGTGCCAACCACCTCAACATAGCATCCTTAAAGCCACATGGACTAGATGCGATGTCACAGCATAACCTTACAAAAGATTATGCTGGCGGTGGTAAAGAGATCGAGGGCCAACAGGCGCGAGGAGTGATGTACTTTCAACGCTAGCCACAAACGGAACTGCTGTCTTCCTGTCTATCACTTGACGCTTCCTGCTCGTCTATCACTTGACGCTTCCTGATCGTCTATTACTTGTCACTTCCTGCTCGTCTATCACTTGACGCTTCCTGCCCGTCTATTACTTGTCATCTCACCCGCCTACCGCTCGTCATCTCGCCCGCCTACCGCTCGTCACTTCCCTCGCCTACCGTTTGTCACTTCCCTCGCCTACCGCTTGTCACCTCGCCCGCCTACTGCTTGTCACCTCGCCCGCCTACTGCTTATCATCTCGCCCGCCTACCGCTTGTCGCTTCTCCCGTCTACCGCTCGTCACTTCTCCCGTCTACCGCTCGTCACTTCAACAATTCATCACTTGCTCTACTACACCCCGTCCGATCAAAATGGCGGAGAGCAAAAACAAACGCAGGATCCGTACTACTGGTACACTCACCACCACACAGCAGGACCGAATTACGCGCAACCTGGCCAAAAGAAACCTCGACTTCACAGACCGCACGCCTCGGGCTGTGCAGCGGGCCAACGTGCGAGCGCGAGGCCAGGAAGGAAAAAGCACGGTAGACACAGACAATGCTGCAAAAGACGCGTACACCAAATTTATCAAGCAGCTGCCAAAGATCAGCGAAGATGTTGTCCAGGCCACAGCTGGCTTGTCCAAATCTAAGAAGGCCAAGAGGTATAAGCAAATGCTGTCACAGGACAAGCAACACAGGGCGGCGTTGTTTGACCTGATCGTCAAGTATACCACGCAAATCTGTTCTATCCATCCTGACACAGTGTTACTGACCCTGCAGCAGGAAGAACGTCACGCCTGGGCACGAACGCCTGCGGGCGAAGTGGCTCGCCAAGAGACGGCGGTACGGATGGCTCACGGACGACAACGACGGCTACCTGGCTTTGCCGCTGGATGCTGATGATGATGATGATGATGAGGAAGAGCAAGAGGACCTGCCGGATGCCGACGACGAGGAAGAGCAAGAGGACTTGCCGGATGCTGACGAAGACGAGGAAGAGCAAGACAACCTGCCAGATGCCGATGAAGAGGAAGAGGAAGAGCAAGACAACCTGCCAGATGCCGATGAAGAGGAAGAGGAAGAGGACTTGCCGGATGCCGACGACGAGGAAGAGCAAGAGGACCTGCCGGATGCCGATGAAGAGGAAGAGCAAGAGGACCTGCCGGATGCCGACGACGAGGAAGAACAAGAGATCATTAGGCGCTACCCCAGTGACGTCGAGCTGCCTGACTCGGACGAGGAGATCCAAAACACAGGTGGTGAGGAGAGTGGTTTGGAGGACAGCGATGCAGATGTCGTCTCTCGCAGAAGCGCGCCGATCCAACGTCCGGAGCACCCAGTAGTCCCGGAAGAGAGTTCTGTCACTGCTGACGTTCTTGTCGCCACTGACACCTCTCCTGCGGACAGGCGCGCCACTCATTGGCAAATGGCGAAATCATGCGCTGAACGAGATGCTCTGGTATCCGCGCTTAAAGAGCTGATAACTCAGTTTGTACAAAAACACTTTGATCATACACTAGTTCAGCGATGTTGGGGCTCTGTAGACGTGATAAGCAAGGTACGTTGTGCTGCATTCTTGTGATCTTTCACTGTATAGTTCGGCATCATTCGTGTCGAACTACGACCTGCATCGACTCACTGCCACAGATCCTACTTCAGACATGTAAGGAGAACATTAAACATTAGCAACATGAGTTAGACCGACGACATACCCTCATCTACACCATAAAGAATGTCCCGGAGACAAGTTACTTGCAAATGCACCAAGTCAAAGGGTTAGATGTCCCTATGAACCAGTGCGCTCTTTGCCGCAAGTCGATCCACTATCCGGACATTGATGATGCGCTCGATCATCTACAACAAGCCCAGATTGCAAACGATGCCGATGTTCGATTGGAAGCCCGAAATGATTTGGGTCATTGGCTAGTGTCGATCTCCACACACGAGTGGGAAACGAGGTATGAGCGCCTACTTGAATTTGTGACAGCCATCCATCGATGTACTAAGAAGTTACTCGTCAAAGCCGTAGACATTCGAAGCAGCGTCGCAAACGGGGACGACCAGTGAAGTAAAAATTATCTGCTACCGACTGCTTTAGTAAAAGCTGCGGAGAATATTTTTCAGCTCATCTACTACTCTGCTTACAGTGTGCGAACACCACAGGACATCGGTGTCGCCCCGGCTGCTCCTACAAATGTACCAGCATTGTTTGGGGAACGGAAAGACGTCACTGGGGTTGAATACTTTGCGAAGGTTGCTGAAAACGCACTTTCTAGTGCTCGAGATGAGTTGATGCTTATGGCACATACTGGAGAAAGTTTGAATCCAGTACTTCACAAGCGTACCACGCCAGCGAGTACGATCCTCCTAAGTCTTTGCGTACTTGTAAACCGACCTCTATTACACGATCTTCAGATCCTGGAACTATACCGAGAATGACTGATCCGCTTGGTACGTCCATCTTGTTACAGTTGCCAGACTTGAACGTGGCTAACCCTATCAGCGTTACGAAGCTAGTGCAAAACCATCCAAGCGTGTCCTGAGAGAGCTCTACCTTCTAAAGGAGGAAATCGAGGTGGTAACTTCCGTATTTTCACAGCAGCGAGATGCCTTGAGTGCCTTGAGAGAGGTTCTCGACAGTAGCAGCTTCCGTATCACAAATCAAGTTCGCATTCAAGCATATGTTGGGTTGGAAAAGCCCACAATCAAAGGACCTACAGCGCAATATTTCCCAAAGTTTGAGGAAGATGTTCAAGACCTGTACAAAGAGGCTAAGAAACTGGCTGAAGCTCTTCGACACATTATCGACATCGCAGAGGAAGGCAATTTGAAGGCAATCCTAATCTTCACCCTTGTGACGATCGTATTCCTACCTCTGTCGTTCGTCTCATCCGTCTTCGGGATGAGCACTACAGATGTAAGAGATATGGATAGCACACAGACACTCTTCTGGGCAATTGCACTACCAGTAACTGTAGCCGTCGGTGGGGTTTCATTGCTAGCCACCTATGGTGGGCCATCTATCCAGCACCAGTCACATCAATTTATGGAGCTCAGAGATAGGATAAAGCTCATCACTTCCAAGAGACAGCGCTCTGAAGATGAAGAACAGATACGTCCGGTTGAGGATGGGAAAGTCTCCAAGCCGTGAATTGGCAAAGGACGAAGAAAAGCAGGGGCGTTCGTTATTTTAGCGAGCGAAGACATACTGAGAAACAGGTCTAGGAGGTCCTTGACGTCAGATCTTGCCGTATGATAACCTCACCCCCTTTCATTTTCAAGGGATACTACTTTGAAGATATGAAACAGATGCACCGGTTCAGAACGAGAAATTATCCAAGTTAGAGATCAGGAGAAAACAAAAGAAGATAGACGCTTCAGCGATGGAGTTCGTAGTCAGGAATGAGTCCAGAAGAGACGCGATGTTGAGACCCAGTGAAACGTGACTTTGAAGGATGTTTTCATCCGATGGACTCTGGCTTCTAAGGTAGATTCTTGTATTCTAAGGGGCGCTCGATACTCGATCTCTTGATTCAGCTCCATCAGATTAATATCACGATACAGAGAACATAAGCAATTCACATCGAGAGGATTTCCGATTTACCCAATACTTTGCATCACGGGAGAGAATATCAATGGGAGAGGGGAACGTTAAGATCGAAATACGTCACAAACAACTCGTGTATGTCAAATGAACATCTAGACTACAATGGTATACCTGGTGGAAGCTTGAGCAGTTCGCCTCCTAAGAGCTTTTCTGTCAAGATGAAGTCGACTGAAATTTTCCATCTAACTCTGCGGCACATCTCGCGTCACGAACCTTACAAATAAACATGACGTCACGCGTAGTGGTCGCGTAGTCTCCCCCCATCAAAGCTTCGCGTCTATATCCTCTCGATCCTTATTATGTCCGGTCTGCGCAAAGTTCAGCAGCGCGGCTTCTCTATGTATATCTTCGCTCGCATACCTATCCAACTTTCCATTAATTCTTCCATTACTCGTCGAACAACGGAAGAATGTACTCCAGAGCTCAAGCAGTCTATGTTATCAAAATAGGCGAAATGGTGATAATGCATCCCAAAGCCTTATAGGTAACCCCATCCTTATTGCAGCGGTCTCATCGCGTTGCAAGTACACAGTGACTTGGGTTTGAAGCTTCGCCATCGATCTCTTCGATCTTGTTGAATGTGGCGTATTTCTGAATCGACTAGTCGTCGGCTCTTACGACTCAGTTGTAAGTTTGGCAAATGCCCAAGGCGGGTACTGAATCGATGTATCGTGCGGGAAGATCGAGATGTTCCGCCCCTCAAACTAGCAGCCCGAAATGACTTGCATGACTCAGGTATGGCCACTAGAGTACCACAGCACCGCTATGTTTTGGTCAAAAAAGTTGATTGACGGAAAATCGACTGAGGCTGTAGATATAGCCATTGTGTCGTTTGACAGGTTCATCAACGGCGACGATGCGGATAAACGTGTAGTAACCAAGAACCTCTACAACGCATTTTCAACCGTTGGATGCGTCTACTTGAAAGACCATGGCATACCGCAAGAGTGGGTTTACAAGATCTTTGGCCCTCGCGGGATTTGTTTGCACTGGCAGACTTAGTTGAGTAGCTCCCCGTTGCACGTCGTCATCAAGTGGGGTTTTTCTGGAACCAAGATGGAGATATGGATGAGTTCATTGCTATTCAAAAACGAGAGGGCTTATTCTGGAATTGGCCCATCATACTCAAACGCCGAATATGCCTTCCCCTCCTTCTGCAACTTCAATATCTCTCCAACCGCCGCTGGCATCTTTGCGCCTTCAGGGACCTCGTTGTTCTTCTTGAACTCATCTGCCATCTGCTCCATAGTCACCCACTCGACGCCCTCATGCTTGTTGATATGCTCAATGATGCGTTCGTGCATAAACAGGACATGTGGTCGGCCAGACACATCGGGGTGAATGGTCATTGGGAAAACAAATTCATCGTACTCGCGGTAAAAGTAGTCGAAGTGGTCCATCCAGAGTTGTTCCACGTCGCGAGGGTTCACCCAGCCATGAGAATTGGGCGCGTTTTTGATGAACATCATGGGTGGGAGGTCGTCGATGTACCAACTCTGCTTTGCGTCAATAATCGTCCAATCGGAACCATTTCAAGTATATGTTTGGTGTAAACTTACACCTGGGATCTCCACAAGCCCTGTCGTCTGTCCCTTGACTAACGGTTTCATCCACTCTTCTGCTTTCTTCGAGTAATCGATCTTGGTCCACTTATCTTCGGCCCTCAACCAATAGCACTTGTGGTCCTGGTGGCTCATCGAATGATCGTATTCAATACCATACTGCAGGAGCAAATCACATCCCTCCTTACTTGTCTCCCACCATGGCGCCACACTCCCCCTCGGCGGCTTTCCACAAAACTTCGTCAATAATTTGTACGTTTTGTCGAGCACATCGCGCTGCTGCTCGAAAGTCATGTCCGCGGGGTTTTCGTGCGAATAGCCATGTAGCCCAATTTCGTGACCTGCGTCGCGTACCGCAGCGCAATCTTCGGGGAAGGTCTCAAGCGAATGTCCGGGAATGAACCATGTAGTCTTGATGTCGTACTTGGCGAAAAGCTTCAAGAGGCGTTGTGTTCCTACTGTACCTGCCCATAGACCTGGATTTTGTCAACGCAGGCTCAGGAGATGGTGGCAGCGCAAGCAGCAACGCAACACACCTCTGCTGATATCGCTCGTCGAGTCTTCCCCGCCGTACGAACCAAGCCAACCAGCTACGGCGTCAACATCGACACCGTAGCTCACGAGGACGCGCTTTTTGCCCATTGTGGTTGGAATCTGTGTTGAAGGTGAAGAATGTGATGACGATACTGAGTAGAACGTAGAGAGCGATGCAAATCAACGCGGGATGATCGAGGACGAACTCCAATTCGAGATAGATACAGCGTCAATCAAGCTCCAACTTAACCCCGCTCAGCCTTGGAGAGCATTTTCATGCAGGGCAAGAGGGGTGGAGTAAGCCAAATCGGAAGGTGGGGGTGGGTCAGATATCATCCGACGGCTGCTTATCGGCGCGTGTCGCGTCCACACGTGTAGTAACGCCCAATCTGGTAAGTGCGAAGATGAATCATAGTCGACAACAATGGAATTCTACAGAGATTGGAAACTGATCAGGTTGACGCTGTAACAACTCGTAACCCAAGTACAATGTTCACTAAGACATGCAGCGACCCTCTCTTTCGCCTACAGAATGATAGATTGTAACTTGGATGCTAAATACCCCTTGCATATGCCTACATTGCCAAAGCTACGTCAAGCCACGCAGTATTTTGTCAATAGACTTTGCTGCTCCAAGCGCCTTTTCCTCTTGTAGTCGGCATGTGATCACTTGCACACCAATCGGCATGCCATCCATCGAATCGACATCGAATAAGTTCCAGTTCCACTCGTCTAATGGATTCCGGGGTTGGTAGGTACCCATCTGCCCGGCAGCTGCAGTGTCGAGCTCCTTCGAGACTTGACCAGCAGGTAAAACTACAGAGGGGTAATCTACGAAGTTGAAGATCTTTGTGTATCCGACCCATCGGCACGTGCGGTGTGGAACTGCAGAATGAGGCATGACAGGTGCCAGCATAATATCGATCTGCTTGCCGGATTCTGGAGATTTTGTCGAATTCCAAAGGTCGAGGAATCGCTTCTGCGCAGCAAGCTTTTGCCTATTGAGCTGCCAGTAGGAGTAAACAGAGATAGGCTTGCCCCTGTTGACGAGGGCCTCGACGTGTGGGATGTAAGGTTCACCGCCTTCTTCCATATCCCTTCGGATGTCTTCGCCTCCATCAGCTGTGTAGTATTGATCCTATACATAAGTCAGCTATGTGGATAGAGCTTGGACTAGGAACTCACCATGATGTCGATGCATTCTTGGTGCAAACTTCCGGGCGTCCATGGCACAATTTCATGTCCAGCCTGCTTCAATTTCGCCACGACCTCCTCCAATACGCGTGTCACAGGCGGATGCGGCCTGACGACTCCATCATCTCGCATGACAGCAATGACCAAGGGCCGAGATTGCACGCCTTCGAAGATTGTGGAACGCCATGGCACAGGGCAGCATTTGGGGTCCAAGTTCCACGGGGCTCCATCAATAACGGCTTGGGTAGCAACAATCAGCGACTCCATGTCACGACTCATAGGTCCAATCACCGACGGTACATGCTCCTGGCCTTCGGTGGAGACAGCAACACCGTGGTATGGTAAGCGAGAACTCTGGGAAGCGAATCAGCAAATGCAGCTAGAATTACCGAGGCAGTTCATAAATGGAGCACATACACTAGGTTTGAAGCCGTACAGACCATTCATATGAGAAGGAATGCGAATGCTTCCACCTATATCTGTGCCCCATCCGACAGCAGTGCCTCCGAGCGATAGGAGTGTTCCTTCTCCGCCAGTCGAGCCGCCTGGAGTAAAGTCAGGGTTCTTTGGGTGGGTCGTGAGCCCCCATAATGGGTTCTCGGTTTCGCACCACTTGCCGAAAGTAAGCTTATTGCGACTTCACGCATCGCCATGTACGCATTCCTTACCATGATACTCTGCGGTAGATTGGTCTTGGCGAAAATCACCGCTCCCATCTGTTTCAGCATCGCGACCAGGACACAGTCCTGTGCCGCTGGCTTGAATGCACGCCCAACATATCCCAATGTGCTGTCATATCCCGCGATGTCGAATTGATCTTTGACAGTCATAGGAATGCCATGTAGGGGTCCCACGAGGCGGCCATGAGTTTTGAAGAACTTGTCGAGCTCATTGGCTTGCTTAGTTGCATCGTCGAACAGAATTTCCGTTAAGCTTTAGCCCATCTCGGTCAGTAATTTCGGTTACATCATAGGATCAGCGGGTGTAAACGTGCCAGTTCGTCTGTGCGCGTTAGCAAATTGGGTGCCGTGAATTCAAATGAACCGTCGGAGACTTTACATGTCTGTGAGCTTCTATCGCCCTGCGAAGAATGGTGTGAGCATGGTACGATGAGTGGAGCATGTACGTAGGGCTAAATACCGCCGGATGTGATATTCGAGAATTGTGGACGCATTAAAAACGCCCGAAGAGATCGTCTGCGGGATGGCGCCCGCGGAGAGCCGCGATTGATCATTGAAAGTGCCAGATCCGTCAAGCGGCAGCTGGAGCGCTGTCAACACGTGCGCCACGTGTGAAGATGAGGGGATGCATACCTTGCTTGGAGTTTGGAGAGTCTCAGCGAAGGTTTGAATGGCTTGGTCGCGTAGCTGGCGTTTCTTGGTGGCTGTTTGCAGCCACTCAGGATCCGGGACTGTCATGGTGAGACTGGATGTTGTGAAAGGGTTCTATCGCGCTCAAAACATGCGTGGTCACGCGACTAGAAACAGAGTGTATGGCCTGGAAATGACGGCCCTGTCGACACGGTACCTCGGATCGTTATGGGGGCGGGTGAAGTTTTGAGGGTCATGAATAGTGGGGGTCAGACAGGGTCTAGTGAACTGCGCGGGAGTGCACCTTCTGCCGGTGACCAACGTCTTCGCAGTAATCCCTAGCTACCCGCGAGTAATCAGCCCATTCGCTCCAGAAAAGAAATATTTGCCCACGGCAACTGGCGCATTGGCCTACGCCATGATAGTTTTGGATGATATGAAGATGGGGCAGACGTCAAGCAGAGGATTGAATATTTTCCGTTTCTGCGTCCCGAACCCCCATTTTCGCACCTTTAGCGGCCAGCGATCGATATCATAGGAAGCAGCAGGTTTATAGCATGGCTCCCTCAATATGGAGCCTCATGAAGCGGTCAACATCTGCCAGTCCTCCGACGTCGAAGCTGCACAAGATGGCTCCTGGACTGACGGCTGACTCCGAGTCTCGCACGCACACGTCTGGCAGCAGCACCACGACTACCACGACGACTACCAACACAGAAGCGGCCTCGCAATTCTCCTATGTGAAGGACGAGGACTACTCTAGCTTCATGAGCGATGTCTTGGTGGTGGGAGCTGGGCCCGCAGGCCTGATGCTTGCGTAGGTGTAGTCGGATCAAGCAGGACGGCACCAGCTAACCCAGTCAGAGACAACCTTGTGCGCTATGGCATTAAGACGAGGATCATTGACGACCGCTCCGACCGTACCGCCACAGGCCGCGCCGATGGCATCCAGCCCAAGACGATCGAGACGCTGCGCCAGATGCGCATCGCAGAGCCGCTGTTGCGCAAGGGCGTCAAGATCTACGACATTGCCTTCTGGTCGTCGACGCCGGATGAGACACTGCACCGCACTGGGCGCGAGATCCACTACCCGCCCGTGGTAGACCTGCTCGATCCGTACATCTTGCTGGTACATCAGGGCATGGTCGAGAACATCTTCGAGGACGACCTCAGAGAGCGAGGCACCGTCGTCTCTCGCAACACCGCCTTTGTTGATTTCGAGTACACGCCCATGTCCGTACGCCCCCTTACAGTCAATTGTTTGCAGAATGTGAATCATACCAAAAAGTCCTTCGCAACACGGTACATCGTGGGCTGCGACGGTGCTCACTCCAAGGTACGAAAGTGCATACCTGGCTCGACGCCCGTAGGTTCCTCGTCTGAAGCTGTCTGGGGTGTTCTAGACGGTGTACTTGATACCGACTTCCCCGACATCTGGAGCAAGGTGGTCGTGCAGTCGGAGGCGCTGGGATCAGTGCTGATGATTCCTCGTGAAAGGGGCCTCACGCGCTTGTACATTGAACTCAGACCAGAATCGACCGAGGCGGTTGGAAGAGAGCAGGCAACACAGGAATTTGTGCAGAAACGCGCTCAAGCCATCATGCAGCCCTACAGACTCGAATGGAAGTGTGTTGAATGGTTTGGTCGCTACAAAATCGGTCAGAGAGTGGCCTCCAAATTCACCGACAAAGCGCGGAGGGTCTTCATCGCTGGAGATGCGAGTCATACTCACAGTCCCAAAGCAGCCCAAGGAATGAACTGCTCGATGCACGATTCATGGAATCTTGCTTGGAAACTCAACTTTCAAGTCCGTGGTCTTGCCAAGCCCAGCCTTCTGGAGAGTTACGAGCAGGAACGCAAGAAAATTGCACAAGACCTTATTGACTTTGACTACGAACATGCGGGTGCATTCCATGCCGGTGACCCAGTTGCCCTCGCAGCCAACTTCGCTAAGAATGTTGCTTTCATCAGTGGATATGGCGTTAGCTACGAGACTAACATCTTGAACATTCAGCCACCCAACGGCCACTGTCGTGGCTCCCTCACGCCAGGTTTCCTGCTTCCCCCAGCTAAAGTCACACGTTATATCGATGCCAACCCCGTTGATATCCAAACAGACATCCCCGCGTTGGGTCAATTCCGGATATATTTCTTCGCGCATGACGTACACGCCGCAATGCCTTTCTTGGAAACTGTGTGCCAGCAGCAATCCGGCAACTCGTCCTACGTCGGCCGCATCACCGCTGCCGGCAACGCATCATATACTGTCCAACCACCTCTCGCTGCGCCCCACGACCAGTTCGTCTTGCCTGAGCGATATACACCTATTAGTGGTGTCTTCACATATTCTCTTGTGACAGACATGGACCGCAACAATATCGAACTCAAGCAATTGCCCACTGTTTTGCGCGAGTCGGCATTCACTTTCTACCTTGACAATATCCCTGAGCAAGATACCCGAAAACAAACTTGTATGGACAAATGGTTAGATGGCCTTGATAAGAGTGAGGTCGTCGTTTTAAATGTACGTCCCGACGGATATGTTGGGACTTTACGCCGGTTTGCGGATGGCACCCGAGAGAATGGAATGGCTGCTGTACAATGGATGGACGATTATTATGAGCAATTCATGCGAGACATGTAGAAGACCCTATATAGACCGCTACAGATTCTGTTCTTTGCATACCCAATAACGGCGTTTAGTGCAGGCTCTGGCGAGGGGACAGAGCTACATGGATAATTTAACAATTTAATACTTTTCATCTCGCACATGTTACCATCAGCTCTCGACTCTTTAGGTGTGCATACGTCAACTGATCAAAGAGCTTACACACCCTTTTGGGGGCGCTCAGCAAGCCAAGGTTTTCTGAAGTCTTGCAAGCTTATACGCCTAAGCAGATATTGCAAACCACGAACGATGCCAAACCTCAGCCATCCTGCTGCCCGTAATCGTGCTCTGCACTTCCAAACTAGCGTGCCACTCCTGCATTTTATGCTCCAGTTTTGATATGTAGTCTGTCTCTGTACTTACCAAAGCTGGGTAGTCACTTCCCCGACCCAATCGAAACCACGTAGGACCATCCCCCACTTTTGCGTCTTACACACATCCAGTCCGCCATACACGCTATTCCTAACAGCCCCCATCTTACCTGTAACAACATGGGCGATCCCAAGAACGCCTCCATGCGTCGATAAGTAATGCTAGAGCCGATCTACGTATCACGAAGTCACGCGTGTTAGATGCGATACGTAGGCATGGATAACGAACACTCTTCAACCTGACTTTATACATTTACTAGCTGACAATAATCATTGTTTAACTTGCTTCTCATTTCGCTATTTGCTACTGATCTTCATTCATACTTATCTCAGTGACATCATGGCGCCCAGCAAACCTCAAGTCATCCCTCAACAGCACAGAGACGCGTCAAGCAAGATCCACGTACGCATTCCTCACCCCCCAAACAAGCAGCGAACAACATAATCTAACACTCCCAGGTCATTATTGTTGGCGCCGGCCTCGGTGGCTTGGGCGCAGCTATCTCCATCTTACTTGCGGGCCATAGCTGCACCATCCTCGAAGGTGCGAGTGAAATCGGCGAAATTGGCGCCGGCATCCAATGTCTACCAAACTCGACGCGCGTACTAATCTCCTGGGGTCTGGAGGAAGAGCTCAGCAAGCATGCCACTTCACCGCGGTTATGCAATATGATTGGGTGGAAGGGCGAGAAGATATCCGACATGGATTTTCATGAGTATGAAAGAGAGCTTGGGACGCCTTTTTTCGATTTCCATAGAGCCAACCTCCACTCAGTTTTGGTTGGACGGGCGTGTGAGTTGGGGGCTACATTGCTGACGAATACGCGAGTTGTGGATATTGTTTGTGAAGAGGATGGTAGGGGTGCTACAGCGGTCTGTGAGAGGGGGAAAAGGTATGAGGCGGATCTGGTGGTTGGGGCTGATGGGATTAATTCCAAGTGTCGCGAGATTCTTCTTGGCAGGGAAGATCCGCCTGTTTTGACAGGGGATTTGGCGTATAGATTGTTGTTGAATACAGAGGATATGATGAAAGATGATGACTTGAGGAGCTTTGTGGAGGATCCGCAGGTCAATTATTGGATTGGGCCGGATGCTCATGCTGGTATGCTTACCCTCCCTCGTTACTTCATCTTTGAGATGACGAATACCAGATGCTGACGAGTGACAGTGAATTATGTTCTCCGTGGTGGCAAGCTTTTCAATCTGGTATTACTAGTACCCGATAATATGCCCGCAGGCGCCAATACTCTCGCTGGAAACGTTATAGAGATGAGAGCCCTCTACAAAGACTGGGACCCGCGCATCCCCAAACTCCTAGCTCTCTGCGAGTCAGTCTCCAAATGGCGCCTTATGATCCGACCTGGCCTAGATCCAACCTGGACCCACGAATCCGGCGCCTTTACCATGCTCGGCGACGCTGTCCACTCCACACTCCCTTACCTCGCATCCGGTGCTGGAATGTCACTAGAAGACGGGCACGTACTGGGCCTGTGTCTAGCCAGGCTGAAAAGCAAATCTACGGCTGAGAAAAAGAAAGCATTAGAGGTGTACGAGCGTTGTCGTCGCGAACGCACAGAACGCGTCGTGTCCCGCGGGAATAGACAACAATATCTGTACCACGTCCACGACGGGCCAGAACAGCAGGAGCGCGATCGTTTGCTTGCTGAATTTGCACAATTCAATGGTAAGGGCAAGGTTGGAAGGAGGGAATATAAGGCGAAAGGATTGGACTTTGAAGCGGATCCGTTGGCGTGGAGGTGGGGCGGTGTAGGGAGTTGGCTGTTGACGTATGTTTGCGAGGATGATGTTGAGAGAAGGTGGAACGAGGTGGATTCGGAGACGACAGGGATGATGGGGAAGGGCGTCGAAGAAGTGCGAGCAGTATTGTAGGGCACTTAAGGAGGTCATATTCTCGACGGGCATACCATTGATATCTGATTGTCTTAAACAATAATGCTGCATTCATGCCTTACATCCCGCCAATACCTCCACCCCCGATCAACCGCCACTGCACCAAACCCCTAAGTACCATCATCCCATCATGTACCACCGCCCACCTGACTTTGCTCAGGCACTTGCTGACTACTGCAGTCATCCCATTTATCCCCTTCTTCTCCATCCCTCCTGCAACACCTCCTGTGTACCCAACTTCTAGCAACCTCCCTGGCTCGCTCTTCGAGATTGCATCAAGTAGCGTCTTCATATCAGCGTGTGGGTCCCATATAATTTCATCGTCGTCCTGAACGTTTTCCGGGTCTCGTGATACAGGGCGCGCATGCCACACACCCCAGACAACTACAGTGCCTAAATACACGGCCCACGGATGATGCCAAAGGCGTCCACCGCCAACATCCGTAGATTCGAGTCCATCATCTAAGACTTTGACTCCTTGGTTTACAAGAGCGGCTGCGTGCCAGATTGCTTTACCTGCTTCCGGAAGGTTGTCTACTACCCACTTCTTCACTATGCGCTGGGAACGTGCATAGTCATGGCGAGCCACCGGGCGCCCGAGGATGTGGCGCGCACCTGCGTAAATTTGCAGGTCTAGGAACGGAGTATGAAGAAGAATATGTGCGGAGTGATAGAGAGCGAGTGTAGCTGCACGGAGAACGTGGAATTCTTTGGCGAGGTAGTGGTCCGGTGAAGGGAGGCGGCATGTATACTGCGTGCAAAAAGTTTCGAAATCCTTGTGCCAGGCTGTGTAGGAAGTTGCGAGGCGAGCTTGCCAGTTTCCGAGAGGGTTGGTATCAATTACGCCTGTCATTTGTCAGTCTCAGATGCCGAAGAAATGCATTCTTCACGTACCAAGAGACGTTTGGTCTCGCCGCTGCATATCCCAGGCGACAGACATCAGACCATGCAAAAGCAGCGAGCGGGAGAACACATTCATGATTTTGGGCAATCTCGCGGCTTCCGGGTGGAGGTACATCTTCAGGCATGTCAAGAAGAGAGGAGTATTGGGTTGCTTTCTGCGTAAGTGATGCCATGCCTCGGCTGTATCTGCCTCCCTGGGGTCGGTTAGAATGGGTTCTATGAGGGAGTTGAGGGTGTATGCACCAAAGCGATTGATCACACGGCAGGTCGGAACGGAGTTCGAACGCCGACATACAAAGAGATTGGCAAAAGAGAACCGCATGTTGCGTATCCCACATGAAACACAGGAAGGCGAGTCTGGCCATGTTCAGCAGTCGTCAGCTTGCATGGACGCATCATTGACATACCTCTTCTTCTGTTCAGCATTGCACCATGTCTGCCAATCATCCTCAAGATCTTCGGTGGCATCCTCCAAAGTTGGTGGGCGAACGCTCTGGCAGTCGCTTCGACGAATGAGATTGATCAGTAGACCGTGAAATAGATGAGACATGTCGTGTTGTTTTTGTCCTGCTCTGCTCTTGCCAAAGCATTCGACAAGTAATATTGTCTGGAGCACCCATAGATCTGGCTTAGAAGAGAAGCCCGCATTGGCAAAGATTTGTGGTCGAAGGACGTCGTGGACGCACACCTACTTGGTCAGCTGCATACGTTACTGTTTTCTTGAGATAATGGCGTACCGCAAGTTTATGTGTTTCTTTGTCCCCATAAGTTGCCCCGAGAAGTAACACCGATATGAGAAGCAATGTATCCGCCTCTGAGGGGTCAAAGGTGGACATGTGGATGAGTGGGTACACGGTGTTGAAGCGTGTAAAGTATAAGTCACAATATGTTTGCAGACACGACAGTGAGAGCAAAGGGTGATCTCGGGTGATGAACAGTGTGCTCTTGCCATCAACCATGGTGGGTTGCGTAATGTCGATAAGGTCAAGGATCTGCGCTCGAGCAAGTTCATCTATGACCGGCAAGCTCCGTGACGGGTACAACATCGACATGGGATGTTCGATGTCAATCACTGAATCATCTTGAAGGGGCTGGGATACAACCCCGAGTGATCTCTGGGTAGTGGTAGACTGAGATAGTAGCTGAACCGGACTGTTCCGAATCGATGTGGTCTTATGTTTGCTGGGAGGCGGTGTTATGGACAGTGCAGATGACAGCTGATGTTGTGGGGAGTCAGTATGCTGTGATTGTATCGAGTCATACTGACTAGCCGTCGACAGAGACCTGTCGACGTTCATGTGGTCAAGCTGGAGGTCAAATCTATGGCTTGTATGTGGCACGGTATGGGTGTTCAAGGAGAGCGTGGGGAATGGCTCCTGCATAATCTGGTCGACTTGTGCCAAGTTCATGTCAAACAACCAATTGTAGTTGCTCATTGTAGTGAATGGGTTGTTAAATGAGCTGGCCGTGTCTGGGTTAAAGATTTCGTCGAGGGGAGCATCGTCGAATGTCACTGGAAAGACGGGATCTGGCTCAGGCTGTGACAAGCTGGAAGACCAAAATTGCTGGTCGATGGGTGAGTACGAGCCAGATGCCGTGAGTACCCTTGGATCGAGAGCAATTGGAGGAAATCCTGATTCGAGGCTTGGGTCAAAATCTTCCAAAGGGTTCCTGAGAGACGGATTGTTCGAGATAGGTGGTGATATAGGAGCGTCTTCATTGTGGTATGAGAGAGGTATGAAGTCGGGTAATGACTGAAGCAGATTGATGTCCTGTGGTGGCGGAATAGGCTGAGAATCTTGGTCCTGCTTTGATAGAGCCGGCTTCTTTGTGACTATCCTGCCGGTACTGTCCTTCCACATGCGTTTTCGTGTGTTAAGGATACCGCAGCCTTCGGCACCAGCCTCTCCGTCCTTCTGTTGATGACGGAAAATGTGTCTTTCTACATGTTTTATTAGCGACGAGGTTTCATACACTCTCACCACTCAACCTCTGCCCGTGATGCAATATATGGGAGATCTTTTCTAGCATAGTTCTACGCCTCGTACTATGTAGAAGCTAGCCTTACTGGATCAATGTGACCTGGAACTTTTGATGCTGCCTTGTATTGCCTCAAGATGTGTCTGGAGTTGCGATGTGCTACTCCAAACAGAAGTTAAGAAAATCATTACGAATAGTGAAGTTTACAACATGAGAACGTGATTGATGGAATATCAACATGTATAGCGTACAACTGCCTCGAACATATCTTTCATTTAACGAAGAAATGTATGCCTTACCGAGAAGATCTCTTCGCTTGAAATGAGCCCTGCATCGACCACATGTATACTCTCCACTTTGAATGTTAGCAGTGAAACTAACGACGAAGGAAGCTAGGAGACCTACTCGGAGTGGTTTAACAAATGTCTTTGTAGATGCTCTGCCCTTGTGAAACTGCGTCCGCATCCGGCGTCCGAACAAACAAATATTTTCCCCTTATCCTTTGCCAGTACCTCCCTTCTCTTTCTTCCTCTCGTCATCGGATTCGCCTGATCGGACATGATAGGATCCATAGCGTGAACGGTCCAAAATATTGATGTTGGGATTTCAACTGAAGGTTGGGGGTGCGTTCAGGTGTATGATGGGGGTTTGAGGGGTACAAGATGAGCCATCGGATGTATACATCTTGCCGATCCGAAAGCTGCGATCTTATCGTGGTCACATTCGCTATCATGGTCCAGCCTTGAAACAGACTCAACATCCTCAAAAAGCGGGGTTGCGCGTAGTTACGCGTGTTAGCGGGCTGCTACGGCCATCGCTGTTTTTACCTAACAACTTCAAGAGTGGGGTGACGAGTAAAGGTTCAATGCGGGTGAGCGCAGCGGCTTGCCACAATCGGTATGCAGGGCATGAATGCTCATCTCTGTGGCGCTTCTCGGTTAATCGAAATACCAGGGATCAAGGGGCAGCGAAATCATGCAACATCTTGACAACTACAACTAAGTTTAGTGTAGGGATCTTGTATTAAACTTCTAGCAGTATACGCCTCACATGGGCATTAACGAATCTTAGATGTGTAGTTTTGCGGCTTATGGGAGCCACAGAGAACGCAACTTACTTCCCGTTTTTACAGTTTACCGAGGGCGCCCGCAGGGATGTTGTGCCGAACGATGCTCGACACACGAATGGCTCGAGCGTTAGTCACGACTGACTTCACCATAATTCACGATAAGGATGGACCCCGAGTTTCCCTATCTCGATCAATAATGATGGTGCTTTGAGGCCTTCGCGATTAATTTTCTGATGTCGGAAGCCCAGTAAGAGGCGTCACAATCTTCACCTTCAATATTGAAGGCCAAAACCTAGACACCCTCTACACAACACAAGCAGCATAGATCATGTGTCTAAAATGGAGTAAGTAATACATGCTAGCCCTTTGTCAACAGATGTATTGCTGCTATTAACTTAAGGCTGAGGCTTGGGGGCGCTTCTTGTGGTACCACAAGCTTAGTGCCCGTGTCCACGTCATTGTTCTGGACGGCTAAATGCATGAATGCGAACTCCTTATAGAAACTACTAAGCCGCTGTTCATCTCCAGTCTTCATCGTGGAAATCGGCTCAAGATGTGCCTCATGCATCAACTTTTTGGGGATCCAATGCTTCAAAATCTTCACAGTTGCAGTACTTGCTTTATGTATGAGCAGAGCAGATGACGACGACCTATTTCTCCGATCTTTCTGTGATTTGTATATCCGTCCCTTAATAGCAAGAAGCGTGAGCTGGATCCTAAAAGTTGCGTCCACTTCGGATCCCGATACAATCTTGTCCTTCGTTTTGGTGTGCCCATCTTTGTCAAGTTCTGTGAATGTGGTAGGCCATGCGAGAAAAGGTGGTACTAGTAGATCCGATCCAATCCGCTTTGTCACATGGTCTGGCGACGGTTCTCGCCGTAGAGTCTCTACATCATTGATGCTAATATTCCAGATACTCACCGAACTGTTTGTGTCTTCAGAAGCGATAGAGGTAGAACCCTCGAATGATGCTCTCGCACGAGTACGACTTTGTTGCGGAGGATATCGATACGATGATACTAAAATGTTCTTGCCATGCCCTTTTTTCCGTTGTCACGAGGTTGACGTGCATAATAGCGAAGAATTTCAACATCGAGACGTTCATCACTTGTCTTCGCGTACGATGGTTGTCGGACAAGGCGCGGTGGGATCAGAGGTGTTATGACTGGCTGTTCTTGCAGTATCCCTGAGCTTTCTGGGTCTAGTATTGCTGCGATTTGACTCTCTCGGTAGCCATATTTCGCGAGTTTGGCATGCGTCTCTTGCTGATGCCGTTTCTGATACTCACTTTCAAGTTCGTCGGCATTGCGCTTCAGGGCAGCAGTGATCTCCTGTCTGATGACTTGCTTCAGGTCTAACCCGTCCAGACTCTTGGGCGGCTCTTCTACTCTGTCCATAAATCCAGACTGATCTGAGACTTCTGGCAGTTTTGACTATCTGACTGCGATATTTTTTGATTCAGACTTCCAAGGTAAGTTCTCAACAGAGGCAGCCTCGGAACTGTAGATTGGGTTGTATTCGGGCTTTGACCTCAATCTGGTACTGGATCTGGATTCTTTACTAAGCATTGGGGAGTTGCTTAAACTCTCTCGCGAACGATCAACTGGGGCAACTGTTGGTAGACGAGGAGGATCAACAGATCTATCGTTGGACATATCTGGACTCGAAGGTATGGCTCCAGCAACTGTGTCATCTTCGTGGCTTAAGTCGATGGATCGCATACTTGGGCTGCCTGACATGACTTCACTTTCCCACTCCTCTTCTGAATCTACATACTGGAAACGCCCATATTTGGGCATGGATGTGGTTGGTTCGTCATTCACCTTCCTGGTATTTACTTCGCGATGGTCTTTTGTGGATTGTTCGGAATCATACCCTGGATCTACGGACGAATCGTCGCTGTTCAAGGTCATCATTGTTTCGGCTTCCGCTATCGTTGGACGTCTGAATATTTTCGGCTTCTCCTCGCGGGAGAGATAGGGATTGTGATTGATCAATGATTGTTCCTCATTGACCACATATCCTTGGTCTTCAAGGTGTCTTTTCATTGCACTGAGATGTCCCGATGTCTCTCGAGGGTCATCTATCTTTGCGAGGTCTTTGAATCTATTCAAGTTAGGTGTTGGCGATGTTGCAAATAGTCGAGGTAAGACCAGTACTTACCGGGATCTGCCAGAAACAAGCACCATCCGCTTACCCTTGTGGGATTCGTCATCTGAGCTAAGGTCTGCATATTCAATCATCCCCGGCATATCGGGTGCTCCAATCCGCAACGGATTTGTACCTGTATCCTCGGAATCAGGCGTGATTGATCCTTTGCGACTGATTCGTATATACATAAGTGCGGTGCTTGAGTTCTTCGGAAGTCCTGGCCATTATCCAGGGTCAAGCTCAGCTTTACTCTCGCCCAAGTATAAAAGACAGTTGTCGATATGGTCGTTGGTCTTCGAGAAACATTTCTCTTGGATACTCTGTCTAAGTGCGAGAAACGACCTGCACTGATCTGAGGGCAGATGGGTAACACGCTTGTAGAAGTCGGTTACATAGATTAGACTTGGACCCGTGGTTAGAAGACTGTTCTCTGCGATTATCTCGACGAAGTCCCCAAACATATGTGCAAAGGATGTCGGTCCACATGTGATGATTGTTGTAGAGTTCAACGCCAGTATCCAAAGCTGAGGTGTACGCAAGTACTGGCAAGGCTTGGCTTGCCTGAATCTTCGGAACTGTTGATCATCATCTCGGTCATAAGTAAGTTCCTGTGGATAGAACTGTTGGAACAGACTTCTGATCAAATGAAGTGAGTCTTCTATGGGCACGTCAAGCGGTTTTCCTTCACCAACGTCAAAGAAGGGAAAGGAGATAAATGTAGCAGACACGTCGGGCTTGTCGCGGTGGTGTCGTTCAGTTCCATCGCATCTGACGACAGTTCCTGGCCGAATGTAACTTCCGTAGGCCGGAGAACATTCATGGTTATCTTTGATGTCATCTAGCAAGTACATAACAACCGGAACCCAGTCGGCATGGTGTTCAAATGTGAGGTTGAGGGCGAGTCTCTGACGACCTTTGGTAAGTCCACATTTACACATGTTATGTAACTAACTGAGGCAAATTACCTCAAAATCCTCAAAATAGATGGCCTCCGTTGCGAAGTGTCTGATCATGTTTAGCAATTTCAATGGTACCAATCATTCCACGCCACTCACAGCCATCGCTCCTTATGTTGGATGTTGGCAGACTCAGGTGATTTGGTGATTATCCGGAGCTTTGAATCCTGCCCATTGCTGGGAAGATACAACATAGAAGCAGCAATGTCGAAGTCCTACCGCGCAGGTGGATTTTCGCTTTGGAGATGGGAGGTTGTAGCCCGCCTTGCCGCAAGAACAGTCCGGGCAGATTCGAGGCTGTCCAAATCGATCTCCAGTATATGCTCACTCCGGTCATTGTCACCACTCTCGAAGCTGGACTAAGATGCTATCGAGGCTCGCATATCAGCGTAGGTTCGTTCAGGGAGTGAGTGATCTGGACAGCCTGATGGGCGATTGCCCGCCTTTTTATAATCCCTCGAGATTTGGTCACCAACAGCACGCACCCCTCACCTCACTAAGCCTGCACATACTATTGGTAGCGGTTGCAGATGTGGCCTTGGGATCAAGGACGTATCGTTATTGCGCGTTGACCGGTGCTTGCAAGGGTGTAGCTCAGTCAGCCTTCCGAAAGTGGTTGCACGCATGGGGATCACTGTTCAAGATTTTCTTTTAAGTGGCAGCCAGAGTCTTGATGAATAACTACGACCATACTGAATTGTAAATAAATCTTTTTAGCTGATCCGTCGTCTAACCATAGTAGTGTTATGGAGAGCTTTGATAGTTAGAGGCTAAGTCCGTCGGCGATTTATGGAATATCCTCGCACCCAAGGAGTCTCGCACGCTCACACTCTGTCCTCTGCTAAGGCGTGATGACACGAAACGGCAGATTCTTCGTTGCACCTAGTGTTTTTCTCAAAGTCCTAATAGATCGTTGTTGTTATGTGATGCTGCTTTAAGAAGCTTAGTGTCGGTTGTTCCTAGCAAATTGGGTGGATCGGTGTGCGAACTCTTCTTTGGCACATGCGTGGTATGGTCGGAAACAAGCTATGCCTGGAATGAGGTGACGAAGGCATTTCGCAACTATGAATTTCTGGTACTCAAAAACCTGTCTTCTACCGCTGAGATGTTCGTCTACATGCGGATCGGGAGCAGAACGGTGATGGCAATAGAGGGAAGCTCCATGGTCTGTTCTTCCACATACGACCATAGGACGTTGAAAACAAGGCTTCCCGTTCGCTCAGCCCTATTTAAGCAACGTACCGGCGGATTAGTACCTTGGTTGGTGACAACAAGGGAATTCCCGCTGTTGTATGTTTTTGTCCGTCTTTTTTTGGTGCCTCGCGTGGGATCGGTGTTTTTATATACAAATGCGTTATCTTATAAATTAGAAGCCTAGTCTAGCTAAAATTTTAGCCCTTGCCTAAAGTCTTAACTAGCCTAGTATAAGGCTAGTGCCTTACTAAATCTCTTTCTAACTCTTTTAAACTTCTATAAACTTTTAAGCTAATAAAATAATAGTAAAGCTATTTTAGCTAAAGTATTTAAGAAAAAATAGTTTATAGTTTAGTAGTACTTTATTTTATTACTAAAAGTAATTCTATTTATCTTTAACCTAGTACTTTATTATTATAATATTACTATTTTAATTTAAAGATATAACTATTTAAAAGCCTAAGGTTTAATATATTATTTAAGTTTAGTACTAATAATTATAGTACTTTATAACTACTACTAAAGGTACTAGTAGAACTTTTAAGTCTAATTTTTAACCTACATTTTATTATACTTTCTCTATTTTTATCTAATAATAATAATAACTTACTAAGTTTCTTACTTTATAGTTAAAACTCTTACTATACTAATTATAATAATAAAGATAATATTAGTAATACTAGTAATATTAATAGTAATAGTAAAATAAATAGTAATAAATAAGAAATAAATACTTATAACTATATACTATACTCTTTATAATAAAAAAAGCTAAAATATATAATAAGTACTTTATAATATACTAGATTAATATTAGTAAACTTTATATAAGTATAGGTTAAGCTTTATAGTAAAAAGAATATTATAGTTAGTTATTAGTAATACTATAAGTATAAGAATAGGTATAAAATACTTACTAAAGCTATACTTAAGCTAAAGTTAGAAAAAATATATAAAGAAAAAAACTTAAAGAAATACTATATATTAAAGCTTAATTAACTAGTTACTTAATTACCTTTTTTTTAATTTAACCTTATAATAAATTTAAAGGTAATAAACTATATATAAGTAGTAAAAGTTATTTAAGTAATAGCTTTTATATAGTATAGTATTCTTTAATAAGTTTTTAAAAACTAGTATATAGAATAAGCTACCTATAGTACTTATTATAAGAGACTAACTCTAAGACTAGTTACTAGTATAAATTAAATAAATTTACTAAGAATCTATAGTACTAGTTTTTCTTTACTTATAGTTCTTTTAGTAGTATACTAAGAGTTTCTAAAGTATAGGTAGTAGTATAGGTATTAGTAGTTAGGCCTACTAAGCTTTAAGGCTTTACTTACTAAAGTTTTACTAGGCCTAGCCTATTATATAAGCCCTTCTTTAGTAAAAATTCTTATATTTTAACTTTACTATAATATAATATATTAACCTATTACTAATACCTTTACCTATATCTATATATATATTTTTAGCTTTAACTTATATATACTCTTACTTTTCTTACTTTTCTTTATTAATATAGTTAATACTTATACTAGTACTATTTCTAGTAGTAAGTAGTTTACCTTTACTACTCTTATACTTACCTAGTATAAAAGGAAGAAGGCTAAAATAAATACTTAAAGAGCTAATTTTACTAAAGCTAAAGCTAAGCTCTCTACTACTACTTCTATATTTATATTTAACTTATTTAGTAAAAAACCTAGTATAAGTTTCTTATTTAAGTTTTACCTATTTTCTTACTTATTTTTTAATATTATTTAAATAGATATCTACTTTATAGCTTACTAACTACTTTACTTTTATAGTTAATATCTTTTTTATTAGTAAGCTTAACTCTTTTTACTATATTAACTATATAATATATCTAGCTACTTAAAGTAAAATTTATAAGTTTAATAAAAGTAAAGCTACTTACTATTACTACTTTACTAAGGTAAATTCTACTTATTATATTATAAGTTTACTAGAATTACTTTCTTTTTTTTATTTATAGCTAATATTTTTATAAATTCTTAATAAACTTAAGCTTACTATTATTTATATTTATAAGCTTTTACTACTTATTAAAATAAACCTATAGTTTTTTAAGTTACTTAAGAATATTAATAAGAACTTTATTTAAAATTTAAAAGAGGCCTAGAATAAAGCTTAAAAGCTTACTTCTAGCTAAAAGAAGTACTAGAATAATTATACTTTTAACTTAGTTACTAAAAGTTTACTTTATAAAATTACTAATAAGTTAGGCTTAATATATACTAGTATTTAAAAGTAGAACTAAAGCTTTATAAACTTAGTAAGTCTTCTTTTTAGTATCTAAAACCTTATTTTTTACCTATTTTTTTAGCTAATTTATAGGTTTTTTAAGCTTTTACTATTAATAATTAGACCTACTCTATTACTTAGGCCTTTAAGAAAGTTATTAAATTCTAAATATTAAGCTACTTACTTACTAAGTTTAATTCTTTACTACTTTATAGCTATAGTACTAGTATTCTAGCTTTTAGTTCTTTTAATAGTAGCCTTTAAGCTTTTACTATTAGCTTTTTTAATTATTTTTTTTAGTTTAGATAAGAGGGTTTAGTCTTTATTATTTTTAAGTATACTATCTTCTAAGAACTTAAGGCTACTAGTAATAGTAAGCCTAATAAGTATATTAATAAGTAAAAAAATAGTTTCTAAGCTATAAATACTAATTAAAAATAAGTTCTATTAGTATTTTTTTAGGTTCTTTAGTATTTATAATATAAATACTCTAAATATTTACTAGCTTTAGGCTAGTTAGCTTCTTACTATTTCTTTCTTTTCTTTACTATATATAAGTAGTTAATTTTATCTTTATTAACCTATTTTTTTATAGCCTTTAATTTTTTTATTTTTTCTTAGCTACCTATATTCTTAGCTCTAGTAAAGGTACTTATTAGTATACTACCTATAGTTTCTAGTAGTACTATTACTAAAATTACTACCTTTTTTACTATACTTTACTATTACTAAAGCTTCTAGTATTATTATAGTTTATTAAAAAAACTTTTATAAAACTTTCTTAGTAGTTTACCTATTTTATTTTATTTATCTTTTAAAAAGGCTAACTAGCTATTTAGTACTTTAGCTTTTTTAAAGTTTTTTATAAGTTTCTATAAAGTTATAGTATAATTCTTTTACTTAACTAGGTATTATTTTCTATATTTTCTACTATAGTATTTTTATTTTTTACTTATAATTTTCTTAATTTTCTAGTAGTTTTCTAGTTCTTTATTAATATTTTTTAATATACTCTTAGGTTAGTAATTATTAGTATCTTATTCTACTAAAGAGTTTTTAAAGTATAGCTATAACTTATTTATATAAAATACTAGGTAGATACTAAAAAGAGTATTTAATCTTATAGTATAAAGAAAAATTACTTTCTTTACCTAAAACTTTATATTTTTTTAGTTTAGTTTTTTACTTAGCCTACTATTAGAGAAGTATTTACTATACTATAGTTATACTTAGTTTCTTTCTTATAGTTATAGTACTTCTTATTAATAGTAGTTAGCCTAGATTTCTTAGAGTTATTAGGCTTCTACTATTCTTACTTATATATAATTTAGTATTTCTATAAATTTTATAATAAGTATTCTAGCTAACCTTTCTAGATTATTAGGCCTTTAATATTATTACTAGATTACTTATTCTATATCTTCTTATACTATATCTATATTATATCTATATTATAGAAAGAATAGGCTAATACTAGTAGATACTATATTTCTTCCTTTAATAGTAATTTAAGTAGTAAAATATATTAGTACCTAGTTATTTTATTTCTAATTAATATAGGCCTATAAGTAAGATTTTATAGTACTATTTATCTTTTTAGTAATACTATTAGTTTTTAAATAGTAGCTAGTAGATACCTAATAAGTAATACCTAATTTTTTATAAAAGGTTTTCTAAAAATCTCTAATAAACTAGCTACTATAGTTAGATATAATAGTATCTAAGAGCTAATAGTAAGCTATAACTCTTTCTATAAAAGCTCTTATTACTATTTAAGTATCTAGGTCTTTTAATAGAATAAGTATTATATTTTTACTTAACTTATTTATAACTACTATAAGGTGCTAGTACCTATTACTTATAAGTAAATTAATAATAAAGTCTATTAAGATTTCTTTTTATACTTTATTTAAAAGAAGAAGTAGTCTTAGTAGTTTCTTTTTTAGTTTTCTCTAAGGCTTAGTTCTTTTATATATATTATAGTTTTAGATAAATTACTTTATTATAGATAATATTTCTAAAAAGAAGTAGTTATAAGCTAGAATTATATAGGTATTTTTATAGCCTAGATAGCTTATAGCTAGAAATTTATAAGTTTCTAAGATACTTTTAGTATATAGTTCTTTAAAATCTAGTACTTATTTTTGCCTTTAGTAGTATAGAAACTCTTTTTTATTAATAGTATACTTTACTAATAAGACTTTTAAGTTTAAGTCTAGAGAGAACTTTTTTTAACCTATTTCTATAGTCTTCTTTACTCTTCTATATATTAAGTTATTTTTAGCTATAACTTCTTATATTCTCTTAAGCTTCTCTAAGCTATTATAAGCTAAAGTAAAGTTAATAGTAATTTTTATAAGTATACTATTAGGTTCTAGTAAGAAGTTATTATTTACTAAAGGTATATTATTAAGTTTCTAAAGCTATAGACTTTATATTTAGTAGTAGAATAAAATACTTACTTCTTTCTCTTCTTTAAGTTAAAGTTAGCTTTTTATATATAGCTATAAGAGCTAGAATTCTTTTATCTTTATATACTTATTATTTTAGCTTATTAGTAGATCTTCTTCTTTTTAAAAAAGTATATTAGCTTTTCTATTAACCTTCTTTAAGTAGTATATAAAGGTTAAATTAAATTAGCTAAGTATATTTAACTAGTATATATACTTCTTAGATAGCAGCCTTATAATATAGAAATACTTTAAGTTCTTATAATCTATAATAATAATAAACTTTAGAACTTACTAGAGTTTAGTACTTTATTAATTAATATACTTTATAACAGCTAACAGCTCTTTATTATATATAGTATAGTTTACCTTAGCTACTATATTCTTTACTAAGTAGTATACTACTATATAAAATAACCTATCTTTTCTAAACTATAAAAAAACCCTACTAGTTACCTACCTAAAGGCATTATATTCTATTACTATTTCTAGGTCTAGGTTAAAGTTAGCTAATACTAGTTTAGAAATAAAAGTACTTTTAAGTTTAAAAAATACTATTTCTTAAAGTTTCTTTTATTAGAATACTACTTCTTTTCTAGTAAGTTTAATTAGTAGAGTAATAATTTCTAAGAATTCTTTAATAAACTATTAGTAAAAGTTAGTAAATCTTATAAAACTTTAAATACTTTTAATACTTTGTAGCTATTTCTAAGTATAGATTACTACTATCTTCTTTAAGTCTATTTAAATACTACTACTTACTTCTATTATAAACCTTAGGTACTTAGTCTTCTTAATACTAAAGTTATATTTATTAATATCTAGTTATAAGCCTACTACTCTAAGTTTCTAAATAATTATTTTAACCTAGTACTTATAATTCTTCTATAATTTATTTAAGTAGATAAGTATATTATCTACGTAGGCTAAGTAGTATATATTAAAGTCTTTCTAAAGTACTTAATTAATATATTATTAAAATATACTAGAGGCGTTAGTAAGGCTAAATAAAGTAACTAGCTATTTATATAGCCTAAATTAGGTATAAAACGCTATTTTCTATTTATTCTCCTCTACTACGTATATCTAGTAGAAGGCTTAGATAATATTTACTTTTATAAACTATTTTACTTTAGTAATTTAAAATAGTATCTTATAGATAAGTAGAAGAAGATATTTATCTTTATATATAATAGTATTTAAAGCTTAGTAGTCTACGTAGAATTATAGCTCTTCTTTAAGTTTCTTTATAAATAAGATAGAAGTAGTAGCGCTAGATTTACTTACTTAAATAAACCTATAGTTTAGGTATAATATAAGTTTCTTTTATAATACTAATAATTCTTTTATTAATATATTATATAGTAGCCTTTATAAAATTTCTACTAGCTTACTATCTTTCTCTATAGTTTTAATAAAGTAGTTAATAGTAGCTTCTCTTAGTAGTATAAGCTTATTAGCCTTCTTTCTTAAGAAAGTTTTAAACTTACTTTATAGATAGCTTAGTAATTTTTTTTAAAAGTTAACTATTTTCTTTTTCTTTAGTACTTTTTTAATATTTACTATAAAAGTAGAATATAGTTAGATCTATTTATTTTTTTAAAATTATTTAGCCTAGGCTAAATATACCTATATACTAATAGCTTTAAGGACTTCTATAGGTATTCTACTTTCTTAGCTTTATATTTTAGTCTAGCTACTATAGATAAATATAGATTTCTTTACTAGTACTAGCGTTACTTAGTATCTATCTATCTAGAGTTTTTTTAAGATAAAGTTATACTTTTTATTTTTTTCTAGTTTATAAGCTTATATTTCTTCTTTATAGCTATCTATATCTATCTATATTTAGATAGCTACTTTTATCTAAAAGGACTTTCTTTCTACTTTAATAATAAGTCTTTATATAATTATAGTATACTTTAGATTATTATTTTTTATAAACTTAGAAAAGATAACTAAATAAGTTAA
Source organism: Dothidotthia symphoricarpi CBS 119687 (assembly GCF_010015815.1). Lineage (NCBI taxonomy): Eukaryota > Fungi > Ascomycota > Dothideomycetes > Pleosporales > Dothidotthiaceae > Dothidotthia > Dothidotthia symphoricarpi. The sequence continues at coordinate 1,568,488 of NW_022985011.1, forward strand.
GTAGCTAGTATTAATTAAAGTAGATACTATAGCTATATTATTTATAATTATATAGATAGTTAATAGTTTCTTATCTAGCTAGTTTTACTAAAATAATAAGAACTATTCTTCTTTTTAATCTAGTTTCTTATACTTCTACTTATATCTATATATAGAAGTTTCTAGTTTTCTAAACTTACTATTTCTTTATCTAAAGACTCCTCTAGGTTATAAGTTACTATAAAGGTAGCTTAAGCTAAATAATTAGCTAGCACTAGAAAGTACTTATTAGTATAGTACTTAGATTTTTTATAATATAGATATAAGTTTTTTTCTTTATAAAGAGAGTACTCTTTTTTAGAAGCTTATTTAGCTCTATTCTAAGTTTTACTTATTACTTTAATTACCTAACTAAAGTAAGCTTTTAAGAGTTTCTAATCTATAAAGTTATTCTAAAAAGACTTTATATATAAGAAGGTAGACCTAATCTTAGCCTTAAAAAGATTTTTCTTAATAGTAACTACTTAAGTTATTAGTAACTAGATAGTTTAGTTACTTAGTACTTTTATAGATATTATTTAATTTTATAGGTTAAGCTATAAAGTACTAAGATACCTTATTTTTAAGTTATTAGTATTACTTTTCTTTTCTACTTTAAAGGCTAGCCTTATAAATTCTATATTAAAGTATTATAAGAAAAGCTTCTTCTACTAAAAAGTTTAGAGTTTTTACCTAGCTCTCTTAGTATATAAGTTATTTATAAATTATTTATTTAGAAATATTTATAAGCCTTCTATAGTACTTATCTTATTATAATTTATTTATAATAAAGTAATACTAGCTATTAGCCTCTTTAGTTAGTTAAAGATATACTTAGGGCCTAATTCTAGTTCTTTAATATTATATTCTAGCTTATAGTTTATCTAGGTTTAGAACCTTTAATAGTCCTTCTAGTTACTATTAAAGTAGTTAGAATCTAGTATCTTAAAGTTTTTTATATAGGTCTTAATAGTTACTATAAAAAAAGTTAGTTCTAGGACTACTCTTAGTCTACGTACCTCTTTCTTTAATTATTAAACTTACTATTTAGAAAGAGTAGGTACTAGTAGTATATTATTTTTAAAGAGGTTAATCTCTTAGGTTAGTATCTATAGTATATTATATAGTTCTTTTAAGGAGGACTCTTTATTAGATTCTTTAATTAGTTATTTCCTAGCTACTACTAATAATAGGCTAGCTATTAAGATTAGTATATTTATAAACCTTATTATTTATTATTTATTCTTTTAAAGACTTTAGAAAACTAGCTAAAGTTTTAATAAAACTTTTTATTTATTTAGGTTTTATTCTACTATAGTTTATAAGCGTATTTTAATTACTTTCTATATAAAGCCTATCTTTACTAGCTGTAAAGCTTTTACTTTTAGCTTAGTAACTATAGTATCTCTTTTAATAGATATACTGCTAGTAGTTTCTAAGGTACTTCTAATACCTAGAAGTATTTTTATAAGTAAATTTAAATATAAGGAGCTAACTCTAAGAGTAGTTACTAGTATAAATTAGATAAATTTACTAAAGATTTATAGTACTAGTTTTTCTTTACTTATAGTTTTTCTAGTAGCGTACTAAGAGTTTCTAAAGTATAGGTAGTAGTGTAGGTATTAGTAGTTAGGCCTACTAAGCTCTAAGGCTTTACTTACTAAGGTTCTACTAGGCCTAGCCTATTATAAGGTCTACTAAGCTCTAAGGCTTTACTTACTAAGGTTCTACTAGGCCTAGCCTATTATAGGCTATAGCTACTATACTTAAGCTATTACTATAAATTTATAAAACTTTTAGTAATTAGAATCTTTTAAGTAATAATATATAATATATTAGGTATATTAATACTTATACTAAGGCTTATTATTATAGATATAATATAGACTATAGATAATAGCTTTAAGAACTCTTTATATATAATATTATAATTATACTAAAATATATTTATAGTAAATACTTAGACTATATTAAAAATACTATACTTAGCTACTAATAGAGATATACTATACTAAAAGTTAGTTAAAAAACTAGTTAATATTTAAAAAAGAATTTCTATTACTTATATAGCTACTTCTTATATTAATATATAACTATTAATAAATATAATTATTTTTAGTATTACGCCTAGTATTATATCTTTACTATAAACTATATTACTAAGTAGAAAGTATAGTATATCTTATAATTCTAGCTTCTTTTAGGGTATTAGTATAATATATAAACTAATATTAAGCTAGTTAATAGATATCTAGATTACCTTAGTTTAGTATATATAGTTATTAACTTTATAAATTTTAGCTATACTTAAAACTTTATCTTTAGCTACTATATTAAGTATTATAAAGTATTTAAACTAGGTAATATTTTAGTAAAGTATTATCTATAGTTCTTTTAAAAGTATAAAGGCTATATAGAACTTCTTTTACTATAAAATAAAATAATACTTATTTATTATAACTAAACTAATCTTAGCCTAAAGATTTATATACTTAAGTATATTTTAAAATAACTAGCCTAATACTTACTTTAGACTTAATAGAATATAGGTAAACTTACTATTTATAACTTAAGCTAGTAATACCTTTTTTATACTTTGCATTTTTATATTAATTAAATATAAATATAAGCTATTAAGTTATTTAATATCTTTTAACTACTTATTTTTTAGCTTTATTAATAGTATTAACTAAAGAGTTATTAAACTTATTAAGATAAAATATATATAGAATATAAAACTCTTTCTAAAACTAGTTTAAGTAATAAAAAGTATATTACTTAAACTAAAGATAAGCTATTATAGTATATAAACTTACTAATTTTATAAAACTAAAATAGTAGTATATCTATAAGAAAGTATATACTATAAATATACTTATACTACCTTTTTTTATAATTAGTAATTACTATACTTTTAAGCTTTATTAATTACTATAAGTAATTTAGTAAGACTTATATCTAAAATATAAATAATATAAGTTAATAATAGTATAGTATTATAAGCTTTTATAGTAGTATAAGTAGTTATAGCTATATAAGTATAACCCTACTTTATTTACTTATTAGTACTTTTATATTTAGTTTTTTTTTTTTTTATACTTAGTATATTTTTTTACTTAAAGTTTATAGAAGTTTAAAGAAGTTTAAAAGTATTTAAAAAAGTTTAAAAAAGCTTAGCTATATACTATATATAAGCTTAACTATTACTAAAGTAAGTATCTATTATAGTATAATAATATTAGCTTATAACTTTAAAAAAGTTTAAATGTATTTAAGAAATATCTTTAAAGTTCTTAAAACTTTATAGAACTTTATAAAATATTATATTACTTATTTTTTAAGTAAGTAGGTATATATAGACTTAAAAATATATAGTTTTTAATAGTATATATATCTCCTTTAGGTATAGTATTATTTTAATATATATAAATAAAGTAAATAAGATTTATATTTATATTAATCTAATTATATACTAAAAGTAGAGAGTTATAGTAGTTATATAATAGTTATAGTAATTTAAATAAAAAATAGTATTTAAATTAAAGATATATTAAGCTAGAAACTATTTTTTTTTAAATACTTTATAAATATATTTACTATATATTATATAAGTATACTTTTATTAGTATAGAAGTTTAACTTTATACTACTACTATAATTAGCTTAGGAGTTTGTAGGAGTTTTGTTAGCGTGTAATTTAGGGAGCGCCTGATTTATAAGATAACAAATGCGTGCATGGTCTATGCGTTACGCACGTGCAGATCCCCATGCGCGCCACCTCAGACTACAACACTGTTCTACAATGAGCGTCGTTATTGTAGATGACTTTCCTTTTGATGTGGGGTGGTTCTTGCATCTGTATGATGTCCAGGTGGTCGCTTGGTCGTTGCAACGACTAGAGGCAGAGGTTCCAGGAACGATGGCAGCTACATCATGTTTTTAGGTAAATTGCATATTTGCTTCTGTCTCCCAATTCACTGATCCTTGCCTTCTTTAATCTGGCCTACGCTGCCTGCCATGACAACCGCTCAACACTCGTGACTCTGAAATTGCAGCTAGGGTTGGAAGAATTAACCAAGCACCACTTCTCAGGCGATAGTTTGCATGCATCGGTTGCCAGTCTGGTTTCTTCCAGTCTTGGTTTCGGGAAGATTGACATTCCTCGTGGAACAAGATCAGCCGCCTGAGGACAAGCACCTGCTCGTGGTTCACGATCGTATGGCTGAAGTCCAACGCGATGGCTGTCTACTGAGAGCATTAAGTATCCTACCACAACACCAACACCAACTGCGACGTCAGTCAAGTAATCCGTCTTCCGTATATAGACACTCGGGCAGACTGGTACTTGTCTAGCTCCATCGCCGCATCTGGAAGAATGTTTTGAATCACGGCAAAAGCCACGCAGAAGCTAACCCCTTGCATGAAAACGCTTTGTTTGCGTATACCACTCCCGCTTCATGTGGAAATTGCGCCTCAACGATGTCATGGCAATCGGTTAGACAAAAGTCCCCAAGAGCGTTCCCATCATGTCTCACAATCTGGCTCTCTTCTTCCACATCCTTGATACCAGGCCATTAGCCAACACTCGCCGAAACAAGCTCGCGCAATGCGCGCCGAAATACGAAGTACCGATTGTCCAAACGGAGGAGTCTTCTACAGCTGTAGTAATGGGTTTCGTGGATGTTGTCTGGAAGACCCGTGTATGCCGAACGGTGGCTGTCCCAAGGAGAAAGATCGTACTCCTAACAACTGTAAGTACGGCAAATCTTCTCCTCCCTGGTTGTCTTCGTGGAATGGCTGGGAATCAGATACACGCAAGAGACCAACAGAAACTCCCTCTGTCTTTAGTTTCGAACCAACCGTGAATTTACGTTGCCGATCCTGACTTTAGGAAGCTTTGAGTGCAAACCCTGTACTGTCAGTGCCTTCAACTCGCAGCTTCTCACGACCAGATTCTATGTCAAGTTCGTCGGCATCTGGATCTCGAACAAAAGACGCAGTAACAACATCAGCACCACCATTGGAGACCATCGCTTCGTTATCTGCAGGGCAAACAGTATTTGTCACCATCACCCATGACCCGTTAGAGACGTCCAAATCGTCGACAGTCACCCCGGAACCTGATACACGCGCTCAACACGGACATTCCATTCCTATAGCGGCAATCGTTGGTCCCGTCGTAGGCGTCGTCGTTTTGATTGCCACAGCGTTGTTGATTTTCTTTTGTCTACGGCGGAGGAAGCGTACGAAAATGCGCAGAGCAGCGACATTCCCTTCTCCATACGTTGGCAGCGACATGTCGAAGCAACTCCACAGTAAGTGTGAGACAGGAACCCAAACTTCGTATCCGAGATATGCCTTGACTGACGAGTAGTAGACAGTGTATTACCACAGCAGGAGGAGGAAGAGAGAAAACCACAACATAAGACAATTTTTAGTACCAGTCAACCACAGCCGCAGCAACTTGACAGCAGAGAGGTTGTTCCCGCAGCTGAATTGGGCGAATCACCAATCCGACACATTGCAGAGCTTCCTGCTAATTCGATCACTCCAATACATCTTTAGCCGACGGAGTACCTTGTTCCAATTTAAGGTCAGTATGCACTTGGAAAAGCCCTTTGAAAGAGTCGCAAACGTCATTAGCTGTTGATATCCTAGGTATGGGTACTTTATATGTAGAAAAAGCTTAACACAACAACAAATGTTGTCTCAATTACATGCTTGACGTTCCATATCGAAACAGGTGTTCGTTCTAAGAACGCAGTAGTTCGATTGGTCTCGTGACATGTGAATGTCCTAGGGCCGCGCTAACAAGCGTCTCGCGAATCAGAACTCGATTTACCCACTCTCTAAACGGCTGTAAGCCAACTGTCACCTGTGCGAGCTTCCTCTCCTCGATTTCCTCTGCTCCGACGTGATCCTGATCTGGCGCCACCTGAACGACCTAGAAACATTGCCCCGCTGACGTCATATTCGAGAAGTCGGGACATCTCACACTCTATCCTTCTTCTATCTTTTGCCAGCCCTTCTACAACACACTCCCGCCCACTTGGAACTGTTCAGCACGTTTTGACTACCATGCCTGAGGGGAAATCAGCACCCGCAGAGCAGGCGGAGCCGTCGATACCCCGCTATTTCCGTAACGACGCTCCGCTGGCACGAAGAGATCCTCACAAGCAATTGCTAGCATCTCTTGACCGACTAATCAAGAAGCATCCTCCGCATCATATATCGCCTGGAGGTGGCCTCTACTATGGGCCTATCTCTGTTGCCTTCCTCCTATACTCTCTCCACGACCTGTACCCGGATCTGAAATTGGAAGACTATCCTCTAAACACATGGTCCGCTGCTTACCTCGAGCAAGCACAGGCAAACATCAAGAAGTTTCCGGCACCCTCTCCAAGCAAATGCGGCGTGTCAAACGACATCATGTCGCTCCTTGCCCTGTACGCCGTGACGGCGAAAGATCCGGACACTGTCAGGGAACTTTGCGATCATGCCGCAGTCATGCTCGAGCCAGAAACTTCAAATGAATGGCTCTATGGCCGTGCCGGATACTTATACCTCCTTCGGTTTGTCCGCGGTGCCTTCACCAACAACAAAGAGATCACAGAGCTTATCGAAGACACTGCTGATGAGGTGATCGAGAACATCGTCGCAAGCCCTCGTCCTTGGAAATGGCACGGCAAGACTTATGTGGGTGCCGTACATGGCGCGATAGGAATCATCATGCAAATTGTCCTCACCGACCCCTCCTGGGCACCAAAGCTCGAGGCCGAGTTGGGAGCTCTTCTCAGCTACCAGTACGACAGCGGGAATTTCCCATCGTCACTTCCACCGGGACGCGACCGACTTGTACAATTCTGTCACGGTGCCTCGGGTGTCGTTGGCTCGCTCCTTCCGATCCGCAAATACTTCCCTGGCCTCCACGACCGCATCGACAAAGTGATTGCCAAAGCCCGGGATTGTATATGGGAGAGAGGTCTTCTGACTAAAGAGCCCTGTTTGTGCCACGGTATTACGGGCAATGCACTTGCCCTGGAAGGCAAACAATTCGATCACTTCATGACTTACACCACGGGCCACGAGATCAAGTCAATGGAGAAGGATGGTATGCTCGAAAAATCGGATGATCCATCAGCGCTATGGCACGGCGAGGCTGGACGTGCCTGGGGTTGGGCTGTCGCTGACAAAGGCCTGGAGAAGAGGTATCTTGGCTTCAACGACGTTTAGAGGTAGAGGATTGGCGCGAACAACATCGAAAGCGAAGCCCTCAAGGTTAATGATGATACGAATAGCACGAATCACGAACTGCCGAGGCGGGTATCATATCGGAGGTCCTTTTTGGGGTCGCACGGGCGTACAAATTTATCAAGCCGGCTAGCGACACGGTTGCGAGTAACGTTGCTAAGGGTTTCTTTTTTTGGTTCATACACTTCCACCCCCTAGCTTTTCACCTACAAGACATCACGTCTAATATCTGAGCTCGACCTTTTGGTCCCACACCATCGTATTGATCCAACCTGGTCATTTTCTTGATAACTCATTGCCAAACATGCTTTGGCATGCAAGGATGTACCACGCAATAGGCCTGTCTTTCCACGCATCGTGCAACACTACTTACTCGGATGGGACTGGTCACGAACAATCATTTTCTCTAGAAGGTCGTCTTGTGTTCAGTGTTCATGAGTCTAATGTGATCCCAGCAAACCCTCTATGCGAAGGCGGTATTGACTGCAATCCCTGTATTTCTTTTTTCGGTAAGATACACCCGTTCCTATAGGGCGCAAAGGTTATACAGTGGGTTATGCGCACAAGAGCTTCAGCGGACTAGCGCAGGGAGTGTTCCTGTACCTCCATGACGACTCACCGTCTATTAGGGAAGGAGGCACAAAGCTACAATTCGGAAAGCACGATCCCCTCCACGCCAGCGTTTGGCATCCAAGACCTCTTCACCGACGTGTCGCCATCTCAACGTTGACTTCATTTTTTTCTCGAATTGGGTTTTATTGACAGTACGTTCATTGGTTTGTTTCAGTTACAGTCTTTTAACCTTTCAGTCGGGGTCGTTCGCTCAGGAAGCGCACGCGTCACATATCAATCACCCGTTTCTAAATCATCTACTTTTATTTATATCTCAAGCCTTACCAGCTCATAACTCTGTCGCTCGTTTGCAACCACACACACTTCTAACAGGTACGTCCCACTAGCAATCAGAATTTCTAGTTCCGCGTCGCCACAGGGCGTCAGAGCCATACTAGATATAGAATGCATGGACTGGGCCATGCCTACATTGCAGATCGACACATGTCTTTTTTCTTTCACGAGCGAGTCTAAGCAGCTTTAGTGGTGTCGCGACTTTTCACTCTAGGCGTCCGTCAATGCACATTGGATATTCCCTACTGGTACAGCTCCACTTTGTCGTCCTGGTTACCGCTCTTGAACAAACATCACATCACGACATGACATGACTGACCCCGCAGTACTCCGCATATAGATCTCGGGCAGCGTCCACTCTGACCAGAATTCATACGTTATTCACCATGCGCGATTCGTGGTTCACCCGTTGCGTAACTTCGATACTTCTTGCTTCATGGGCAACTTGCACACCCACCAACCAGGGGCAAGGACTGTGGCCGAGACAGTCTAGTACCGGTGGTATAGTCTCAGGGATTGCGTGGCGAGATGCGAATGGTATCCACCTTTTTGCCATGTATATTAGGACACAGTGGAACTAATACGTCCGCAGGCAATGTTCCAGTTCGCCGCGATATTCGCGATTTGAAAGATAACTTTCCAGACCAATGGAATCTGTACCTGCGTGGACTGGATTCGCTTCAGCGGGCCAATCAGAATGATTCGCTATCTTTTTACCGCATTGCTGGTATGTCAAGGGTCTGATGGATTGGGACAGCCAAGACTAACTTCACTGTCAAGGTGTGCATGGCAGGCCTTACAAAGTGTGGGAAAACGCGCCAGGTCTAACACACAAGGTCGGCACTGCTGGCTACTGTCCGCATGGCAACTCCCTATTTTTTGGGTGGCATCGCCCATACCTCGCTCTGTTCGAACAAGAACTGTACAAACATATTCAGAGAATCGCCTTGGGAGCTCCAGCAGACCAAAGACAGCGCTACAGCGCTGCTGCAAACTCATTTCGCATCCCATACTGGGACTGGGGGTTGGGAGACAAAGGCGGCCCCGTGCCAGATTTCTTCATGACGCCCGCCATTACAATAGTCGACATGGATCGCATCACAAAAGTCATACGAAACCCGTTGTATTCGTACAAATTCCACCCTCTTGTCCCTGGGGATTTTGATTCAAAGGTACGTCGTTTTGAACTGGTATGTAGGGGGCTGTGGCTGACAAATTCTTGTAGTGGGCGCAGATGAACGAAACAGTTCGATGGCCGCAGACAGAAAATGACCCGTCTGCGCCGTCACGGAATTATATGTTTGCGGCTGATTTTGTAGATCTGCAACGTGTTTTCCTAGATGGGCTCGAGAAGGCCTTCAGGGAGACTACGTACAATTCGTTTGGACAGGCGATTGAAGAAGTTCATGGCTGGATCCATGGGACTATCGGTGGCGGCTACTCTGACAGTAACGGAGGGCAAGGGCATATGTGGCCTTTGGACTACTCATCGTACGAGCCGCTCTTCTGGTTGCACCACGCGTAAGTCGTATATCTGCAAGTCCTTCGTTGAGGGGGTCTACTAACGTCCACAACAGAAACGTAGACCGACTGTTTGCGCTGTACCAGGCGCAGGATCCCACCCGCTATCTAACACCACAAAACATCTTCGACTCAGGAAACGTCTTCCTCGAGGACAACACTGTCGTAGACGGAACCACGCCCCTCCTCCCTTTCCGCAGAAACGCAACCAGCTTCTGGACAACAAACGACGCCCGTAACACCGCCATCTTCGGCTACGCATATCCCGAGACGCAGCCGTGGAACTACGCCTCAAGCGCTGAGTACCGCGCAGCCATCACAGCCACCATCTCGCGGCTCTACGGCGGAAGCGTAAAGGCGATGCTAACAGACGAAAGCGATAGAGTCGGAACTCTTGGAATCCACGCCCAGTCCGCTAAGAACACTACTTTCACCGACTGGACCATCACTACGAAGGCCGCTGCGCTCGACCTGCCGCCTACTTTCGTCGCGCGCTTTTCGCTCGCGGGGGATAACTCGTCGGATCCCGTCGTCGATGTGGGCATGTGGACGAAACTCATGCCCATGGACCACAACAGGTCGAAACGAAAGATCCGCCAAACGCAGAAGAAAGCGAAACGCGCTCCTATTCTTGCAAAGACACTGAGAGGCAACGTAGGTTTGACGGCCAGTCTGCTGGATCAGGTTGCGGCGGGGAAGCTGGCGAGTCTGAACTCGACGGATGTTGTGCCGTACCTGCGGGACAGGTTGGTGTGGAAGGTGTACTCGGTATGTTGCTTGTCGTTTCCCTTGTATCAACGGATGCGTTACTGACATGATATGTTAGGGCAATGGGACAGCGATTCTGCAGTCGGATCTCGAGGCGCTGACCGTCCTGGTCGTTAGTGTAAGCGCGCGTATCCCGGATGATCATAGTATGCCCATCGAGTATAGCGATAAGGTTACTGTGCATGCTGACGCTACGGCTGGCAAGACTGGCGGCGCTATGGCGTGATTGTAGATTCTTTGTTTTACCCTGTCCTAAGCGTTTTTTCTTCTGTTCCTCCAGTTCCCGCGTACCTAGATGCTGTATAGACGTCCTCGTAATAGCAAAGTATCAACTTGAATAGCAAGAATATATGTACCCATCCTCACTGACGCTGATCCCAAAACAAGTGCCGTGGTTCCGATATGACTCATTCGTCTTGCATGACCTGGAGTCCCGATGGGTAGAGATGGAGCGAAAGTACCTAGGCTGCGAACCTGTGAACCCTGGATTCCCCCGCAGTAGACGCGGATATAAGCCAACCTCCGGGAGCTTTACCCCACTAGCTCTCAGGTACAAGTACCACATACAAGCCTCACCTTTCTCCACTGTCAAACTACAAGTAGGGGATTCAAGTTTTACCTACTGATTATTCAAGAGTATAATACCGCCAGACACGACATGATCCCGCGCTCTGTTCTGCGCATAACCCGCCACCCAATTCACAAAACTCCCATCCCAGCACCTCACCACCTCCTTCCACACTCCCCACCCCGCCGCCCCTTCACCACTTCACCCACCATGACGTCCCCCGCCCAAAAAAAAGACTGGTCCGCAGCCCAATACCTAAAATTCGGCAACGAACGCACCCGCCCCGTACACGACCTGCTCCGGCGCGTAACCCCCCACCTATCCACGCCCACACCACGCATCTACGACCTCGGCTGCGGCCCAGGAAACAGCACACAAGTCCTGCTCGACGCGTTCCCCGGGGCGCGCGCGACAGGCATCGACAGCTCAGCGGACATGCTGCGGCAGGCACGCGAGGACGCTCGTCTGACGGCCGCGGGCGCCGAGTTCGAAGCCGGGGATGTGGGGACGTGGCGCGCGCCTGCGGGGCAGAAGGTCGATCTGTTGTTTAGCAACGCGGTGTTTCACTGGTTGCGGAGCGGGGCGCGGATCCCTGCGCTGGCGAAGCTGTTCAAGGAGCTGCAGAGTGGTGCTGTCCTGGCGATTCAGGTCCCGGATAATTACGATGCGCCGTCGCATACGCTGATGCGCACTACTGCCCTGCTGCCCGGGAAGCCGTGGTCGAGTCACTTCGTGGATGCGCAGGTGGGCAATTTGGAGGACCAGGCGCGTCCGGATCTCGATCCTATTGAGCGGCCAGAGGCATTTTATGATGCGCTGGCTCCGCTTGCGGCGAGTGTTGATATCTGGCGTACGGAGTATTATCATGTTTTGAGCGATGCGGGCGCGATTGTCGAGTGGGTTAAGGGGACGGGGTTGCAGCCGTATTTGCAGCGCATGGGGGATGATGAGGGGGCTAAGACGGCGTTTTTGAGCGAGTATGAGGAGAGGTTGAAGGGGGAGTATAAGGAGTTGGTGGATGGGAAGGTTCTGTTGGGGTATCCGAGGCTGTTTTTGGTCGCGGTGAGGAAGTAGATCATCGGGGTGTAGGGGTGCGGTGGTTTGCCGTACTGGGGCTTCGTCTGTAGATGTGTTGTGTGCAGCGCTTGGTTGCTCCGCACGGCTTCTGTGAGGTAAAGCTTCTAGGGGTTGGCGGGTCCTCCGTGGTTGAAAAGAGCGCGAGGGACACGTGAGTCTCGTAGGGCCACTGTTGTGAAGCTTGAAAAGCCATGCGGTATGAAGCCATGCGTGGGGACGAGGTAAGAAGAAGTGTAACGACCAAGTGAACGAGGTGTATGTAATAAGTAGTAAATACGGTAAAGTATACAGCCAAGTAAACGCAGTACCGCAAAACGGACATAGCAGGCCCTGCCAAGAGCAATGAATATGAATATGAATATGAAGCAGAAAAGAAGAAGGAGCGCCTCAAATCCCAGGCTAACAACCAGTGAAAAGGGTACCACAAAGTACGCACATGCAGCGAGATAGGCTCCTTGAATGGTATGTAAACACAACCCTCCCATCAACGTCACGTCACGTCTCCCAACGACTACGACCCCAATCCCACGCACATTATCCGCATCCATACCCAACCCGACCCGGCTTGTCCAACCACCCGCGTCTCTTGTCCCTCCTCCCCTTCTACCCACCCATTCACCTCTTCCTTCCATGCATACATGCAAAAACAGGCCCAGCCAAGAAAATCATAAGGGCAGCCAATCAATCAACCAACCAGACATGCACAAGGTAAGTTCAAAACGCCATTGGATGCCAAAAGGGGGTGCACGCATCACCTGCCGCCAACCAGCCAGCCAGCCACCCAAGCGTTGAGAAAAGCCGTCGCCACAAACCAACGCGGCACAAAAAGAACATGGACCATCAGGTCCGGGGAATGAATGGAGAACGCGGCACAGAAAAAAGAAAAAAGAAGAGGGTTTCCAGGTATATATATGGCCGGAGAGAGAAAGAAAAGTGATGACGCTTTTCTTTCTGTCTCTTATATATATGCTTGTGGCTCTCGTTGTTTGAGAAGAAGATGGAAAAATGATGGGTGGAAAGCTGGTCAAACGCCTGTGTTACTCCAATGTGTTGTGCAATGACACAGCAAAGACAAAGCAAAGCCATCGGACGGTTACCCCGCGCCTGCGGTGCCGATTTGTGATTGTTTTTGAAAGGCGGGAGAGCGGTAGCTGTGGCGGTGGGGTGAAGCTGTTCGATGGCTTTCTGTGGATGCCTGTGGATGTGGGCCGTAAGCACTGCTTGGCGTGCCCTCTCTCTGCTGATGGAGGGGACTGTTGCTGGCGTTGGGAGGCGATCCGAAGCTGTGGACGCCTGGCCCGATGTGTCTGACGGACGACTCGCCTGCGTGGGCTTGTGGGTTGTTATCCGCTTGTGTGATCTGTGGTGCGTTGCGCTCATCCTTTCTCTTCGCCGGTCCGTTTTGGTTGTTTGGCGACGTCGAAAGAGCGGTTGTGGCAGGGGCCTTGCCTCTCGATTCCCATTGTCGCATGATCTCTTTTGCAGACATCTCAGATGAGCTGTCGTCGCTAAGAAGTTCCATGATCTCGGGTGGCACCTAATCCAAGTCAGCTATGAAAAATGTCGAATGTGATCAGCGAGTAATACCTCTGAAAACTCATCGTTGTTCTCGATGAGATCAAACACGACCTTGACTGCGCCTTGGTCGACGTTCCTCATCTCTTTGTCGTTGTTCTCTCGTAGGATGTTCGGCGCAATGACCGTAGCAATATTCCACGTGTCCATCTTGTTACCCGATTCTTCGTCAACAGTGTGGAAGGATGAGACCCAGTTGAGAAAGCAGAACAAGACCTCCATGGTATCCCGGTGAGCCTTGGGTAATAAGCACAGGATCAGGTGAAGGACCTTCTTTCTTTGCACCTCGTCCTCGATATCTATATATGTTAGTCGACTTCAAGGAAATTCCAGTCTTAATGCTCACCGTTGGCTGTCATGAAGAGCCGATATAGTTTCAACGTCATCACCGGCTCTGGCATCAATCTCAAAAATCGTTTGAGGAGATTTGCCAGCATGACAGGGTTCTTCGTGTTGAGGTCGATTTGTTCCACGCCTTTCGCGTCAACTTCCTCTTCTAGTTCTCGCAAAGCCTTCAAATTTCCGTTCTTTCGAAACACGCCTTCTACTGACATATCCATGCTCCTCATGGCAGTAGTGGCGTCTTGTAGCAAAGCCGGGACTTTCAGGGCACCCGGGCCCACACCCTCTGTGCATTCCGCCGCGTATTTTTCTACAAGGTACTCGAGCGGCTGTCTGAATGTGGCTCTGTCGGAAACCGGCTTCTCCGTGACGGGATTGCCTTTTTTCGATTTGCCCTTATCGGCCTTGAACGCTTTTCCAAGTCCTATTTTGCCCCAGAAGTTGTTTTTCTTAGTTTCTATGAGATCAAGAAGTTCTCCCTGATTGTATTGGTTGTCATCCAGAAGGAGGCCTAGCTGGAGCACAGCAAGACCCTTGAGTTTGAAGTACTCCAAAGGTGATAGTTCGGAGAAGTATGTGCGCGATCGAAGCTCAGACATCTGTTGCAGTTCCTGAGCTCCGGAAAAGTCGCGACGGTGACCGTTCAGGACCCTTGCCTGATCCCGCCCAATCAGAGCATCACCACCCGCGCGAAATGCATTGGGGCGTTGTTCACGTTGCTGTTCCAAAGCCGCCATGCGTGCGATATCATCCAACGCGAGCGAATTGACAGCAAGAGTGACATTGTCGAGATCATGTTGGCCGTCGCGTTCCTGAACGATTTGCATACCACCTCGTGATTGATTATCGCCTCCTATTTCGAAGCCTTGAGGGCCGTCGATGATTCGCGACGCCCGTGCTTTCTTCATTGTGTTGGACAGATGCTTGTCTAGCCGTGTCGACCGCAGGCGCTTGATGTCGGACATGGATTGCTCGTAAGCAGCATTGGAGCTTACTTGACTGCCATTCGTAGTTGAACCTCCGTATGACTTGGAACGAGCGTCAGCTCGCAAGTGTGGCGGCTGGAGGTCGGACTCGGCATCGCCTAGACGATGCCCTTGTGAGGAGTCGTAACCGCTCAAATTAGGGTCATCTACAAGTCATTAGTCGGACGAATGTAATCTCGGAAGCGACGTGAGAAATCTGAGTCGTGTCAAGATGAGAGGTGATGATGAGCAATGTTTTTCGTGAAGAGGGACCAACTTACCAGAAGTGTGAGGTAGCGCACCACTGGAGCGCAGCGTTGCCATGAGGCGGGCATGAGCCACCTTTAGCAAATGGATGTACTGCCGCAGTTTTGTGACTTGCTCAAACCCATTTACTGCATCCGACGTTGCGGCCGCGCAGGCTGGACAGAACATTCTGTGCTTGCTCTTGCTCCAATACGCATTGTGGACATTGTTGCGTAGGTCAGCGTTGCAACCACGACAGACCATGCAGTTGTAGTTGAACGACATATTATCCAGGTGTAAGCACTTGTCTTCGACTTGAGCATCGCATATTGGACACGCATCAGCCCATCTGGGAACCAGCAGCGCAGACTCGGCTGCCTGGTCTTTCTGTGCTTCGTCTTCCAAGCGGGCATCGAGCGAGTTGACCTGTGTGAGGAAGTTGGTTAGGCCGTTAGAGCTCCGTGTTTCGCGTTCTAGCTTCAAAGCACCCTGCAGACAAATCCGGATCAAAAGCTTCAAATAATGCGCCAGACCGGTAACTAGGGACAGCAGTTCTTGGGTAACGCCCAGGCGCCGGACACCCGTTCCTTGAGACTGCGTGAGGAGTGCAAAGAAGGCGACCACTTTCTTGCATAGCAGCTTTGACTCGCGGGAGTAGGTCAGACCTTTGGGGGTCTTCGCAACCAGTTGTGCGTCGAGGTCGTCTGCGGCGGTGAATAATAGATCAACATGAACAATGAATTTTTTGGCAGCCATGACGCCGTCGACATATGCACCGTTGCTCACGTGGAGCAGCATGTCGGAAATGCATGTGGCGGATTTCTCCTCAAAAGCTGAAAGCGTCTTCCAAATCCAATTGACTTTTGCCTCGATTTCCTCTTCTTGCTGGCGCACAGTCTCGCGAACTGCATCTGTCGCTTCGCTATCGGCATTATGCATTGATTCAATGACAGGCTGGCCTGTCGAGTGGAGGCGAACATTCCAATATTTGTGAATCATGTAGCATTCTGGGTGCCAGTGCTGGTTCTGCCCATTGCGGAATATTTCCACAAATTGCTTCAGAATGGACGTCTGACAGCCATTGCATCGCTGGGCAAAGGTGGTCGAGTAATGGTAGTGGCAGTAGACGCTGCCCTCGTGCTCGTAGTAGCTGTCGGAGGCTCCAAACACAGTGGGGCATACAGAGCACGTGAAATGCTCAATGTGGTATTTGCGGTCCAAGGCCGTGATGTAGGACCCGCGGAGGGCTTGGCCGCATTCGAAGCAAAGCAGATCGAGGCGTCGAAAGTAGTCGGTTTCGCACAATGGATATTGCCCTGGCGGCTTCTCGGGGACGGGGAAGAACTTGGAGGCGACAATCTTGCTGCAGTCCTAGACGCCAGTCAGTACGATTGCTTGTTTCGTTGGGGGTTGCATAGAACACGGCAAGCTTACGTGACAAGTAAAGCACTCCAAATGGAACGTGTCGCCCAGCGCTCTCACAAATTGTCCCGTCAGTCCTTCTCCACACTTTCCGCATATCTTCCCACTGCGCTTCGGCTTTGGTATGGGCAGGTTCTGCTGGTGCTGGTCGGGGTCAGTCATGGACCTCGCGGGCGCGTCTGTGCGATTCTGCGGGGCGAGCGTCTGCGAGGAGTGCATGTCGAGCGGGTTGGTTGGCTGTCTCTCGAGGCCATTGTGGCGCTCCTCGTACAGGTGCTGCTGAGACGCGTCTTGGTCGTCCATTGGTGGCGGTCCCTCCGCCGGAGTGCCCATGTCCAGTTACGCCAGCGCTGGCGATTGCTTCCTCGGTACAGATGTGCGTGCGCGAGTGTGGGCCGCAGCCGAGAGTCGAGGAGCGCACGGATCGGCACACTTTGGCGCCGGCTGGTACCGAGAACGCGCCACGGATGCGTGGAGGAATAGTATAGGAGCGCGCGGGGGGAGACCGTCGAGGACGTGCAGCGATGCGAATGTCGGCGTTGGCGGGCGACGAAGAGGCGGAGGTGGGTTGGCGACGGCGCTCTGCCAGGGGGTCGTGCTGCTGGTGGTGGTGTCGAGGGACTGCAGCTGGGTGAGAGCGGCTACTAAATGCGCGAGTGAGAGCCCAACAAAGTGCGTTCCTTCGGCGCGCAGGATTGCGGAAAGGGGATCGAAGTGCGGTGAACGGTACCCGGCGAGCCACGGGGGAGTCGAATCAGTCGAATTGGGGCCCCTGGGAGCGACGAGATGGCGGAGTGGCAGGTCGTTGCAGCGCAGTCAGGACTCGAGACGGCGAGGCGGCGTGAGGTAGCACTCGTGGGGGGCGTAAGGTATCGTCGGGAGTGTCACTGTGCACCTATGTCTACGAGGCTACCTAAGTCCACTCCACGTCTACATGAGCTAAACCTCTTTCGCGCCACTCCACTCTTCGACGACGCCGGCAGCATTGCCATGGCCATTCAGGCCTAAACGCCCCGTGAACCTCGACCTTGCTCTAGTCAGAGCTTCGGGTGTGGGAGCATCGAGGTCAGCAGAGCACCTGCGCCTTATTCGCCTTGCTCGCCCTGCCTTGGTCATATCGTCGTGCTGCTACAGACGAGGGCAGCCGTCACTTGCGCTCGCCACACATTGCATTTCAGCATCCCACTCCACACAATGCCCCAACGCACACGTCATAGCGTTAGCCATCTGCCTGAGGCTTCTCGCAGCCTGCGCCAGACATGCCTCCCATGCGCCGCGTCTCCTCGCCGGTCCGGGGAAATTCAACCCAATGCTTGCCGTGGGCGCGTGCTCAATGTCTTGGCACGCCGTATCCAGCCAGCTTTGGACACCTCCAGAACGCCCTGCGCAAGCCCACCACACGTCGTCCAAGACCGCACCACCTGTGTGGATGATAGAGTGCTCTTGCAAGTGTTGGGATATACGCGCCGTAACTGAAAATAAAGAAATCCACTAGACAAGGCCTCTGCGTCACGACCGCGTCCTGCCTTCAATCAAATCCAACATCTGCCCACCATGGATGAAGAGAGGCAAGAGGCGCCTGCCAGAGCGGCACAGCCTCCCGTATGGATCGCCCCGCGACTCGTCTCGCGACCCAAGCCGCCAGTGCAGCAGGAGGAGGAGATGGGCAACGAGATCAAGCTGGGTGACGACTTTGAGGATGTGCATGCCCTGTCCGTGTCCGAGGCGCGTGCCGTCGTCACTGCCGTTCACGAAGCCAGGAAGAAGAAGGACCCCGAAAACAATCCGTTGCGCGATAGAATCTACAATGACAATATGTAGGTCGAGACAAGAAGGGCTTGTAATAGCTCCACAACTAAACTCCACGCAGAATCATCACGCAATTCCTCGACTACCTCGACAACTTCTCGCGATATAAGCAGGAGGAGAGCTTGCACTCCATCGCCGCGCTCTTCGACACCCACCCCGAGCTCACAACTGTCGAAAAGGCACTACTAGGTACATGATGGTCGCCTGCACAACCGAGCAGCATCTGACTGCATGCTAGGAACACTTACCCCCGATTCAGCCGAGGAGGCGACAACCCTCATCCCGTCTCTGGCTGAGAAGATGGACACTGACACGCTCCAGTCCATCCTGGACGAGTTGACCAAGATGCGTAAGACAGACATGCTGTCCCTGCAAGATCAGAAAAGCTGACTCGACAAACAGAGGACCGACTTCGATAGACGCGTATTCACAACATGTAGCGGGGGACCTGCAATCTCCTCGATCGCGTCAGACCCTGGCGCTGATTTATCCACGATCAACATGACAAGGACGATACGGTTCACCCCACACACTGGACAACGCGTTTTGGATCACCAAGGGAACATTGGGCTGGCGTACGTGCATGGGAACGGAGCTTTGAAAATTTGCGATACCAAAAAGATAGACGAATTGGGCTCTTTGCAGCACCAGGAAGTACTGACAATTGATTCATTGCTCTCCGGCCGGAAGTCCCTTCAAAAGTCTCATCTTTGTGTTTGTTATCTCGCAGGGTTACTCTGGGGAAGCCGCGACCGCATTCTCTTGGCGCTCTGCACCTCTTATCTCAATTCTTGAATTTCACCCTGCCATACACGACAAGCATGTCTGTTGTCTTGATTGCGAGGTGACTGCCTTGTGTTTTTTGTTGGCTCGAGGCGGACCATCCTCACGGCAGCCTCGCCATTGACTTTGAACAGGTGCGAGTATCATGCAACATCACGCTCGGCCCATCCGGCAACAGGGACTCGGGTCCAGGCTTGTGGGGGATTTCAATCGGGCCGCATGGCTGCTCTGTTCGCGTTCAATTCATGAAGGTGCTTGCTAATCTTGAAAAGGAAGATTTGCTGAGTCGCATCGTGTGAGACGGGCCGATTTGCGCTGTAAACCCTCAAGCCATTGCAATGAGACAATACGAGTTGAGCTTCATCTCGTGCCCTCTATATTCCCTCACGTGGTGAATAAGTGCTCGTCTAAAAGAATATCAGCACCATCTTGGCTTGATTTTGAGGCTGCGCAAAACGTCAAGACATGGACTCCGCCATAAACCACGTCAACCCTCTTCCGTGTTTCATCTTTGCTCTCGACATCCTGGCCTGGGCCTGACACAATGACATTCGTTGGCAATCTGACATGCGGTTTAGCGTTCAGGCTCAGATTACCTTCACATAACAACCACGCCTCCTTGCATCTTTGACCTCGAATCCAGACGTCGCCTGCCTATCCGACCTTGTACGTTCTTTACCTTTTATGTTCATGTATTGACGAACATCAACTATGAACCGCGCTGAGCGTGACGTTGTTCTTTCACCATCAGACAGTCTGGTCTGGGACCCGGCGAGTTCCATTCCGACTCTGATTGGCAGTCTTCTGTCGCTGGCGGCTACCTCGACTGTCATCTTGCTTTGGATATTTGCGGGTGGGAGGAAGAGAGACTTTCGATATGCGCTGATACTCAATCTTACAGTTGCTGGTATGTTTCTTTTATCGGTGTTTCGGTACGTTGGATCGACTGACTGATGGATCAGAGTTTCTGAACGCGCTGAACAACTCGGTCTCGGGAATCGCTGCCAATGTGTTGAAGAAACCGCTCTCTCCAGGCGCAGCGTGCAACTTCAATGGATGGGCAGGGCAGTTTTCGGTGCAGGTGAGTCTGTGAATGTCAATCAATATACACACATACTGACGAATCGCTCTAGGCCGTTGATTTCTCCATCCTGGCCATCTCCATCATCACACTCCTTACCATTCAACTTCGCTCCTTCATCATCTACGCATCGACTACAACCAAAACGTTGATATGTCTATCGATCTGGATCATCCCTTCTTACACTAGTGAGCTCGCCAAAGTACATATTCCAGCATGTCGATATGTTTATTAACACCAATCCAGGCATTCACGCCTGGCGCAAAGAATACTACGGCCCCGTGTCGGGGAACTGGTGTTGGATCACCGCCCACCACCCCCGCCAGCGCTACACCCTATCTCACGCCTGGCGCTTCGCCATCCTCATCATCACATTCTGCACATACATCTTCGTCTTCGTGTACATGTCGCGCCGACTCAAGCCGCAGGAGCTCTCCAGATCAGCAATCATCGACATAGACGAAGACGACGACGACGACGAAGAGTTCGCAGACCTAGGACGCGCACCGCACCGCCGCGACAACGCCGTGCTGAGTGGCTGCAGCACGCCCGCCATCTCAATCCACGCCCGCCATCCATCCGCCTCTCATGAACCGCACGCTCATCGCCGGAACAACAGCAGCGTACGCCTCTCAGCCAGACTATCCACGCACCTCAACCTCTCAAGCCGCACTCTCGACCGCCCCTCCCCATCAGGTTTCCAACCACTCCCGTCCTGCCCCTCCCCCACATCCCCAACCCTCGACTTCGAAAAATCATGCCCACCACCCGATGTAGAGAAACAACCCCTCGCACACATACACTCCGAACCAGCATCCCCCATCACCACCACCACCACCGCCCGCCAACAAACAACACGAACAACCGCAACAGCCTCCCCCCCAAAATCCAGTCTCGACCGCGAGATATGGCGCATGACCCTGCTGAACATGTACCCCGTCACGTATTTCATCCTGTGGATCCCGGGTATTGCGAATCGTGTCGCGGAGGCGATGGGCGTGTCGAGTCGGGTGTTGGTTGTTATGCAATGTTCTACGCAGTTTGTGGGGGTGGCGAATGCGGGGGTTTATGTTTGGAGGGAGCATTGGGGGGGTGGGAGGGGGTGGCGGAGGGTGAGGACAGGGGGGTAGGCGCTGGGTTGGTGGGTGTTTATATTTAGCTGTTTATTTATCTACGACTATTTCTTTTCTTCCTTTTCTTTTTTCTATATTCACTTCAATCGCGGAGATGATATGTGCTTTTTGCTTGGTTGGTTTGTTGGTGGGTTGTTGATGTGTTGTGTTGACGGAAATAGTCGTCAGGTAACTGTTTTCCTTTCTTCCTTCCTTCCTTTCTTTCCCGTTATCTTTCTTATACGGGCGCATAAACGATTAGAGAACAAATTCACACCTCTTTTTTTCTCTTGTCTCGCCCTACCTTACCTTAACTTACACTCCTGTCTAAACACCCCCTCTCCCTCAATACACTCCATTCGTCTTGTGCTAAGCGTGCAGGCGGATTAATAGCATACCTCCTCCCAGATATATAATCCAAGATCAACACCAACGTTTAGAAAGCGCTTCTCTCTCAGATCATTACTGTGCATTGACGAAAGATAACATGCCGGCAAAAACGAGCCCTCGATTTGCCTACCAATCGCCTACCAGATCCTCTTGTCTTTAAGCAAGGGCGTGGTGTGTTCAACCAACCCCACCTCCTCTATATCACACATCACACATCACACGTCCAACCAACCGAGCATGTACCTCCTCCCCAACACCGACACCGCGTTGCTCAGGCAAACACCACGCACAGCCCAACATTCCAGCAATCCTTATTCTCCACGTCTTCCGTTTCCTTCCCTTTCCATTTCATTTCATTCAGTATCATCGAAACATGAATAGGAGTACGCAAACAAACAAACGAACAAACAAATCAAGCTGTGCGTTGGATGGGGTGGTATTTCGCACAAGTTGTGCAGAATAACGTATCGAGGTGGAGATTCAAAGTATTAAGGGGGAAGTAGGCGTTTTTGCTTGTCTTACCCATCTATCTCGCAAACACATGCAAGAGACGGAAATACACATGTTGTCTTGTCTTGTATTGCTGAACTATGCAGAGAACGGTAAACGGTGAACGGTGAACGGTGAAGACAGAGGTTGTATCTATGCTATGCTATGCTATTCTATTCTGTTCTCTTCTCTCTTTCCTCTCTTCTTCTCTTCTCTGCTCTCTAAAAAAGAAGTAATAAATGGTGTGGTGTGGAAAAGCAGACGGGACTGAACTAGATCGGATCAGATCGGGCGGCTCCACCCTTCCACGAACAAGGATAGGGGGTATGGGCAGGGATAAGGACAGGGATGGCCTTGCGCGTACCCTTGCATCGCAGCATGGCATCGCATTGCATCGCACCGTCGTACATCCACGGACGGTGGGTGGTCTCGGTCAACGATTCGCATTACACGCTGGAAATAGTAAAGACTTCTACTACTGTCTAGTCCATACATACATACATGCAATACATTCACATCCAGGAAGATATGCCCAAAGCAAAGCACACACACGGTATAAAAGATAATTCTAAATTCAAACAAACTATTTGCAAGTATCAAAAATGCGGGTATCATCAAAAGTGTGTGGACGGCTATTTGGTACAAGAGTGAAACGTGAAGTCGCCAACAAGGCCCCCCCCCCCCCAAAAAAAAGAAAGATCGCTCGCGATGGCTAGAACTGGACAAGACGATTTTTTTTGTAAGGTCAACCGGAGAGGGGTTTACGACCGTAGACGACGGTGCCGGGGAGGTAAGCGTGAGTGCGGTAGCTTTTCAATTCCCTGCGCATCTGGGCGAGATGGAGTTGAGCGCGGGCGACGGACCACTGTATCAAAACCCAGTTAGTATACGCCAACACAATGAGACGGGGGGGGGGGAGTATAAAGCGACGTACCCCACCAACCTGCGTCAACAACCTCAGCATAAACCCCTCCACCCCATCCATAAGCCTAAGCTGATTCCACCGTCCAATATTCCGCATCTTATCGTTTTTCTTCGGCCACCCGTTCATCGGCCACTTATACGGCACCTCAACGACATCCACAAACCCCGCCCTCTCCATACGCTCCCTACTCTCCTCCCAGATAGTAAAGCTCTTGCCAAAGCGGTCCCCCATCTCGATGACGACTTTGCCCCACGTGTGGTAGAAGTGGTCTGGCCCCATTGACCCGTCGTCGCAGCGGGGTTGCACGCTGTGCTCGACGATTTCGATCCAGCCGCCCGGGGCGAGGTGGGCGTAGGCCTGGGCGAAGAAAAAGTCCCAGTCGGGGATGCAGCCGAATAGCTCGCGGATGTGGATGAAGTCGAAGTGCGCGGGCGGGAAGGTCCAGTTCAGGGAAACGTCGTCGATTTCGAAGTGGCAGTTGGGCGGGACCCATTCGGGCTGGATGGGGGATAGGTCGGTGCCGGTTACTTCTGCGGCGGGGTACTGGTCCGCCATGTCCTGGCAGGGTGTTAGTCATTATAGAAGTAGTTGTCGGATAGTGAAAATGTACAATCGCCCAGATGCCCGTCCCCGTGCCGACATCAAGAATGCGCTGCGGGTTCTGCACGGGGGCCAGGTGCAGCTTCTGGTCCAGGGTCAGGAGGTACATGTGGTGGGCAAAGTCGAGGATCTCCTTGGCCAGCTCGTCGTTGGGGCCCCAGTATGCGCCGTCGCGGTAGGCGTGGTACTGGCGGCCGTTCTCCATGCGGTGGTTGAGGATGCTCGAGGCGAGGGTGTCGGTCTCGTCGCCCAGCAGACTGCCACTGTCGAAGCCCGAGTCGGAGGCGAAGTCGTGCAGGCCGTCGTCGTCGTCGTCGGGGGTGGTGGTGGTGCTGGCGGAGCTCGCCGTGTCGCCGAGGGCATCGGCGGTGGCGAGGGGAGCGTGGGCCGAGGTGTAGGCGGCCATGGCGGAGGGGGGATGGGCGGTCAGGGAAAAGGAGCGTGGGCGTGGAGAGAGGGTGGCATCTCGCGGGCCACGCGGGCGGGAAAGCACGACAGACGGTCGCTGACGGTGGCCGTGGTGCAAAGACGGCGGCGGCAGCGTGGCAGCGAACGGGTAAGCTGGCCGTCCCACCCAGGCGTCGATCCGGTCAGTTCTCCGCCGCCGGTCTGCCGCCATGGGCACGCCGCCCAGCTGCTACTGCACCGCCGTCTGCATCGAGCAGCCAATCTGGCCGGACGGGCCATGCCTCGGCCGCTGGGGCGTAACACGGGACAGAGGCCGTCGCTGTGCCGTCTGCGGGCTGCCAAGCACTGCAGGAGGGCCGGTCTGCGTGAAATGACGGCGACGGGCGCGACGACGAGCTGTACGTGACCCTCACTGCGCAGCCAGACGACTACAAGTAGGTCCATGGCGCACGGCGACGAGTGCACCAGCATGCAAGGCACGGCGCGTGGCACAGGTCCGCGCCTGCCCGTCCTCATCATCGGCGCTGGTACGTGGAACGGCTGCGAACCCCTCGTGCATGGCACACCGACTTAACCTCTCGTTGCAGGCAGCACCGGCCTGGCTCTCGCGCAGGGTCTGCGCAAGGTAGGTGACGCCATCGACGCCCCACCGCGTCCTCGCCGCTGAACTCGTCCAGGCCGACATCGCGTGCACCGTCTTCGAGAAGAACCCCGACCGCCACGGCGAGCGCGACTGGAACATGGGCCTGCACTGGGGCGGCCCCGCCCTGCAGAGCCTCATGCTGCCCGAGTCGTGGGCGCGTCTGCAGGAAGTGCAGGTGGACCCGCATGTGCCCACCAAGGCCCTCGACACGCTGAACTGGCTGCAGGGCGACACGGGCGAGTCGCTGGCCGCCTTCACCTTTGGCCCCTTCTACCGCCTGCGGAGGAGCAAGCTGCGGGCACTTCTCTCACAGGGCCTCGACATCCAGTACGACAAGCGTCTGGCCAGCATCACGTACGCGCACGACGGCCAATCAGTCACGGCCCACTTCGACGACGGCACCTCCGCCACAGGACGGCTGCTGGCTGGTGCAGACGGCGCCCGCTCAGCAACGCGCAGCCTCCTGCTCGGCCCAGACCTCGGCGCCATCCACAGAATTCCCTTTGCAGCCACCTTCGTCCAGCGCAGCTTCACCGCCGACCAGGCCCTCTTCCTGCGCAGCTTCCACCCGCTCTACCTCGCCTCTGCCCACCCCGACAACAAGTTCGCCTTCTTCGGCCTGCACGACGTCGCAGACGCCCACGACCCGTCTTCTTGGGTCTTCTTCTTCTACATATCCTGGCCCAGCAGCCTCGACGAGCAGGACCGCACCCAGCACTGGACCGACGCCGAGCGCCTCGCCCAGCAGAAGGAGTACGCCAAGTCTTTCTGCGACCCGTGGAAGAGCGCGTACGAGTGGACGCCAGACGATGCGCCCGTGTGGTACATGGGGCTCACCGACTGGGATCCAGGGAGGGACGCCTGTCGCTGGGACAACCACGGCGGGCTGGTGACGATGTTGGGTGACGCAGTGCACCCGATGACCTACCAGCGAGGGCAGGGCCTGAACCACTCCGTCACCGATGCTGGCAAGCTCCGAGACGCCCTGGTCAAGATTGATAGAGGGGGGGATCAGAAAGAAGCCATCACCGCGTTCGAAGACGAGATGATTGCGCGGGGAGGGAAAGAGGTTAGGGATGGGACGGCGAACACGATGCTGCTACATGACTGGGAGAGAGTCAAGCAGAGTCCCCTCTTCACAAAGGGCATGAAGAAGGGCGATTGATGCATGCAATCTACAGCATGGATTTATGGCCCTTATCTCCGACAGAAAAGGCGGGGCAAGAGCTAGGGTCGAGCTAGAGCGGACATGTCGAGATACCTCGGATAGATTTCGACCTCCAAATCAACCATTGCACTTGATATGTTCTCAACCGTGCTCCCCAAACACACCATCTCCCACGGTGCTTGGAAAGGATGACGTCTCCCGCCCAATTCCACGGCTGGCTGGGCCACGACGCCAAAGCGGCAGAGGGCAACATGACATGGTCGCCCTTCACCCCCAAGCCCTTCAACGCAATCGACATTGATATCAAAATATCGCACTGTGGGATTTGTGGAAGTGATGTAAGCAAGACTCCAGTACAAACACCCTCCAAGACATTTACTCACGTCTCCAGATCCACACGCTGCGCTCCGGCTGGGGCAAAACCCACTACCCCATCTGCGTCGGCCACGAGGTCGTCGGACACGTACTCCGCGTAGGCAGCGCAGTGACGAAGTTCCAGCCCGGCGACCGCGTCGGCGTCGGCGCACAAGCCTTCTCCTGCCTGCGCGCCGACTGCCCAGAATGCACACAGGGCCTCGAACAGCACTGCCCCAAGATGGTCGGCACATACGGCGGCAAGCACCCCGACGGCAGCTGGTCCATGGGCGGCTACGCAACACACATCCGCGTCCCCGCACACTTCGCCATTGCGATCCCGGCCTCCCTCCCCAGCGCTGCAGCTGCCCCCCTCCTCTGCGGCGGCATCACCGTCTTCGCGCCCCTGCGCAAACACCGCGCCGGCCCCGGGAAACGCGTGGGCATCATCGGCATCGGCGGCCTGGGCCACATGGGCATCCTGTTCGCCGCCGCACTGGGCTGCTCCTCCGTCGTCGCCATATCGCGCCGCGACGATAAAAAAGACGACGCCACCGCTATGGGCGCAACGCACTACATCGCCACATCCACAGACGCAACCTGGGCCCGCACACACGCCCGAACCCTCGACCTGCTCATCTGCACCGTCTCCTCGCCCGACATGCCCCTCGACTCCTACCTCAGACTCCTCCGCACAGGCGGTGCATTCGTCCAGGTCGGCGCCCCTGAAGATAAACTCCCGCGCGTCTCGGCGTTTAGTCTGATCGGCAAGGGCTGCAGTATTAGTGGCAGCCAGATCGGGAGTCCGGCGGATATCGAGCATATGCTGGGTTTTGCGGCGGAGAAGGGCGTTAGGCCTTGGGTGCAGGAGAGGGGGATGGGCGAGGCGAATAAGAGTGTGGTGGAGATGGAGGGGGGAGGCGCGAGGTATCGGTTTGTGCTTGTTAATGATGGGGGGGAGAGGGCGAGGATTTAAATTCCATATGTAAATTGCTAGTGGATTGATGGTGAAGTCGTACTTTTCTGATGTGATGGTTGGTGGTGGTAGATGTAGGTGTTTGATTGTAGGGAGACGGAAGTCGGGAAGTAGTATTGCGAGATGAGATATGAGGTGCTTATATATATATATGTGTAGAGTAGAAATACGACCGTAAATAATTGGTTTGGTTTGGTTTGGTATACTTTAACCTCTATATATTAAGCGGTGCACCCCGTTCTACACATTCTTAGGTGACTGTAGTGATATTGGTTACACATGGCTTCTTCACTCCTAGACTGTCACACACGACCTTCTGCTTCATCCTTTCTCTTTCTCTCCATCAACCCCCTTATCATTCTCACCCCAGCAATGCAACATACCATTCCACCAAAGCCCTCCTCCGGAATGGCAGATATGGGGGGTGAGGGTGAAGGTGGTGGTCGTGTGATGTGATATGCCAAGTCCAGTCATCACCACAGCCATAGCACACTATACTTCTTCTTCTCTTCCTTCCTCCCTCCCTGTCTTTCCATATTCCACATCCCACTTTCCTTTCCCTTCCAACCAACCAACCAACCAACCAACCAACCAACTATCCAAACTGTGTAGCTTCTTCATAAAAATCGGCATCAGATTAAGAGTAGTTTCCTCGCTCATACTAAGCGAGGGGCCGATCGGTAGCCAGCTGTTCTGTCACTATCCTGTCCTGTTCTGTCTTGGTTTCCGATTTGCGGGTGCCTTTTTTTAGCTGTCTATAGGAAAGAGGGGAGGAGGGGAGGAGGGAGGGAGAGAGGGAGGAGAATGGAAATAGAGGTGCTGACTTGTATTATACTATACATATGCCTATTCTTCCCCCAGCCTGGTACGAGATGTATGGAGGAGTTTTCTTGGTGTGGGGTTGAGTTTTTATGCAGTGGGTTGGAATTAAACTGAATTGGATTGGGTAGACTGGTGGGTGGGTGGGTGGGGACTGGGAAATCTATATGCGCTTCTGGTTGGATTTTGTGACGTTAGGGTAGTGCTCAGCGCGCTGGTAGATTGCGGGGAGTGTGGCTGGCGATGTTTTGTAAGGGGCGAAAAAATAAACGTTGCGTGGGAATAGACTCGTGCGAGGTCCCTGCGACGTCCTGGATAACGGAGGGTTTGGGCCTCAGCTTGGGTTACCCTTTCCACTGAGTTGGTATGTAAGTGCAGGTGGAAACGCTCGACCGGATGGGCTGACTACTGAATTATTTATTAGCTGGATACATGCTGTTGACTGATTATGTCGGCGAGAATGCATACAAGAGAGTCTAAGCCATTGGTCATGGCAAAACGGGATTCCCGCAGTGACTCGGCGGTTCAGTCTCCATCTGTTGGAATGAGATGGTACTGTGTGTGTGTGTGTGTGTGTGTGTGTGTGTCGATGGTCAGTGGTGTGGAGGTGTCAGCGTTAGGATAAATACGTATACCAACGGTCAATAGAAGGAGGGCTTGAAACTGAATAAGCATCTCTGCTCCATAGTGACCCTCGACAAATTAGACAAAACATCAAGATAAGTGAACGAGGCACTCCGAGCAAATCCTCCAAAGGCGAGATAGCCGCTTCGTTACGCAAGTCCCTAGCTTGAACTTATAAAGTGCGTACATCCACCGTGTCATCTACAATCTCGATACCAGCCAACCAGCCAGGCAACGAACTCTCCAAACACGCCCCAGATACTGCAAAGGTAGCTGTCGTCCCTTACCACTAAGCTGAGAAACTCGAGTATTTAGTTCTGAGGAAAACTTTGATCATCTCGCAAAGATGTAATGCTCTGTATGGGACATTGTGTTGTGCTGTGTTATGTTATGTTGTGGCGTGCCAGGATGATGTGGTGGTTTATGGTGGTTAATGGTGGTTATGGATGGGATAAGCAGGGGGTTGGTGACGGGGCATAAGGAGGTGTGATTCTGTGGAGGACAGGGTTGTGGAAGAGAGGGATCACGGTGTGTGAGAGATGCTGGGGGATCAGAATTGGCGTGTTTTGGAGGCTGTAAGTTGCGAGTGCGAGGGAATAGAGATATGAATCTTGATGGGAGCATGTTCAGAAGAGGTAAGTGTTTGCAATTTCTTTCTTCTTGTGACTATGTCTTGTTCGTGGGGCCGGGCTTGAAGTTGGGTGTATGCACCGCTCGACGAGTTTGCGGTTATGTATATGTCCTATACGTGGGCGTTGTATTTATCGAAGACACTGCCGTGCACAGTTGCAAGATCAGAGGCGATATGCTATACTTTTTACATCAGAGGAGTCTGTGTCAAGCGTTGCGTAGAAAGCCAAGGAAGAAGAACACCACAAAGACCATATAGAGCAAACTGTGCACACGCGTAATTAGCTAGTACGTATACAACCCCAAACTCCACTGTCACCCCTCCTAATATCCTGGATGCCATTTATCAATTTCATCCACAACATACCTCCATGTTATCCTCACCCCATCACATCACACCCAACCTCAGTGCCGAGCAGTGCTGCACCTCCGCATCGGAAGGTCCTTGCGATTACGAACCCAGATCAGCAGCTGCTCATCTATCATCTTGCTGTCAAATATGATCTCATGGACGCGGGTGGTATGCTGGACGCCGTTTTCGTCCGGGTGCGGTGGAGGCGGCTCCCAGCGCCAGAAGCGCATACTCACGCGTTCGAGCTTGTGATCGAGATGGTGACCGGCCTTGTCGTTTGTGTACATGGACCACAACCTGCGGATGGCGCAGTGAGCATGGCGGACGACGTGGGAGTGGAAAGACGGGGTCTCGTAGAAGGAGAATTTGAAGGAGAATTTGAAGGAGATTTGTATCGTTGTTAGTAGGGGCAGAACCGGCACTTCTCCGATGTAGCACGTGTTCTGTTCTAGGGTCAGGCTTCTCTTGCATTGCATTGCGTTTGTGGAAGCTTACTAGCCAGTGTCTTCGGCCTTCCAAACAATCAGAACAGCTAGAATTATCCCACCAGGGATGCATGACCATTTCCAAACTTGTCAGGCTGGGGAAACAGCTGAGTGGTGCTTGCCTTTTGTGATCGGAATAGGGAAGTTCGAGGCCTTCGTTACGGGTCTGGATAGACAAACGTTGGAGATGGGAGCCGTGAGTTTCGGCCAACGCTGTCCAGAATGGTTCGCGCGAATCCGTGGCATTACAGTAGACAACAACCTCTTTCAGCTTAACGATCGAGGTGATGAATCGTGAACATGCGACGGAAGTG
The DNA here is from genome assembly GCF_010015815.1 of Dothidotthia symphoricarpi CBS 119687. Taxonomy (NCBI): domain Eukaryota; kingdom Fungi; phylum Ascomycota; class Dothideomycetes; order Pleosporales; family Dothidotthiaceae; genus Dothidotthia; species Dothidotthia symphoricarpi. The sequence continues at coordinate 1,599,109 of NW_022985011.1, forward strand.
GCAATATAGCGGTTTAGAGAAGATTGCCAAGTCCAATGAGTGTCAAATTCGAGGATTTCCAGTTGCGGTGTCTTGTGTGTGAAGGCTTCGAAGAAATGCTCGGTACTTGAGGAAGCAATGCGAAGGCGCTTCAGCCTTCTCGCGTCCATGCATTGGATTAATCGAAGACAATGTTCTTTGTCAAAGCTGTATGTCCTCGCATCAATGGCTAGATACTCGAGAGCGGGAAGCCTATCTCCAGGTTCGAGGGGAATTTGTATTTTGTGGATATCCAAGTTTTTGTTATCCAATCCTGTTGCGGTTTGAGTAAGACTTTGAGTCAAAGCCTCTTCCTGTAGCTTCCACAGACTGTGGTCTCGATGGATGTTCAGAATCAGTACCCTGAGGTTGCGACTCCTGAGAAGTACATGTCTTAGTTCCCCAAGTCGAGCTTCTGTTTCAGGATGGAAAGCATCTGCACATGGCACCGATATTGAGAGCGTGTGGAGTTGAGACGAAGACAGGAGAGCTTCGTCAAGTGATCTGGCGGTGGCACATAGCCGTGCTCTTGGATACAGTTGAGACAAAGTACTGAGAAGCTCATCGGGTAGGGGTATATTGCAATCCCAGCTACATGGGAGTAGTTAGTGAATTTATGTGATTTCGAAACGACGATCCACTACCCCATGACAGGTGGTGGTTGAAAAGATTAAAACTAAGGAAATCACTGCACGATGACTATCGCTGTTGGAGGAACTGGAGTGATATTTAGAGATAAGTCGGAATTACGAACCTGAAGGAGTCAAGCTTATGCAGACTGTGTAGGGCTGCTATCAGAAGTTTCGAGTTCAAACAATAGCTGCCGTCATCACCTTTGAACGATTTGATCTGCAGATCGCGGACGTTTCTGGACAACGTGTCGCTAGAGTCTACGAGTCGCTCGATCAGACGATATGAACTATTCTCGCGTAGCGGCGTATCCTCAAGAACTATGGTGTTGTACAGACATGACTCCGCGAACTGCTTCAATCGTTGTGAAACAAGACGAAAGCAATACAAAGAAGACAGGCGCTCAGATCTCAACTGTCAGGTGTTAGTGATGACTTGCAAGGCTGAAGAGGATTTTACATTTTGGAAAATCAGGAACAAAATATCGTCGTCGATATGTTCGAAGTGCGCCATTCTAGAGCTGACATTGCATGGCGTGGGCAGATCCGGGGGCCCTGCCAGTTATACTTCCTCAACTTCTGACAAACAGTAATAGAGTTGATGGATTGATGTGATGAGGAAGGCGCGATGTGGGTCCAACTCTAGCGCCATGGTACGGTGCCAAGACGAGGTGTTCACGAGCATCGAAGTCGCAGCTCATCGCCGCAAGCTCCGACGTCCTACGACAACCCACCCCACACGATGCAGTCACTACGCAAGACAGCAGTAGTTGCTGCCCGGGCGAGCCGAACTACACTCCCACGCCAGCCGCGACGATATGCGCACGACGAGCACAGCCACGGCCACGGCCACGGCCCTGTCAACGAGCCCATGGGGGTACGTCAATCACCAACTACCCCTCGGCAACACGCCTGATATGATGCACGACGTTGATGGTGGTTTGGGGGCTTTTCGCTGACTCAATTGATGTGTAGAAAGGCTTCTGGTTCACGATGCTGACCATCCCCGCTGGTTGGGCTGTGTACTTCGTCTCGCGAAACAGCGATGATAACACACAACCCTTCTTCACCCGTATGATCGAAAAATACACAGACGCGCAGGACAAGTGGGCGAGGAGGAACGACATACACGTTCGCATGATCGAGCAGGCGGGTGACGACAGGGTGCTGTTCATGAACACCAAGCCGCAGGAATTTGTGGACATGAAGTTTCCCGAGTACGTACTCGAACACGCATCTTTTTCGATTCCACCATAGCAGTTTCTGGGCTATGAGCTGGATTTAGAGTTGGGCGTGGGGTGGAAGTAGTGACTAACGATGCGCAGGATCATGAACGTAGGATCGCCATACAATGTCCCGGCCGGCAGCCAGGTCCAGATGGACAAGGTCATTGAGAAGTACAAGAAACTAGCATACGAAGAGAACGAGCGCAAGCTTGAGGCGTTGAGGAACAACGAGATCAAGAGCGAGCAGCCGTTCAAGAAGAACTACATCAGGAAGGCACCTGATGCGTTGTAGAGCATTGTCAAGATTGATACAACCGTATATGTACATACTCAAGGAATGATATCCGTTTCATTTGTTTTCAGTCATCTCGGACGTTCAACTTGGTTTCTATCACGTGTGATCAATAGCACACAGAAGCCTCTACCTTTTCGTTCTCCTTCTAATCACATCTACTGATCTCCACCCCACCGTTCAGACTCCACTACATCACCTACCTCTTAGACGTCACCAAGTATAAAACGTTTCAAAAGTCCCACTATTTCGCATCTAATCCTCATCACTACCAGTCTTTGATTTCGAGAGATTGTCATGTTCACAGCCTGGTAGCTGCGCCACACCCTTCGATCTGACAGCACGTACACCTGGTCATCGAAGACTGCTCTACAACATCAGTATGAGTGACGTAGGATATGTGAGGAATACGGGACACGCTCTTCGTTCTCTCTTGCGACCAAGTCGAGAGAGAGTAGGATATGTTATAGAAACAATCTAGGTGTTTTTATACACCCATTATTTCGTAGGATCTTCCCTCCAGAAGGCCATTGCTGCTTAGACAGGAGTACGGTGTTACATTATGTATACGCTAGTATATCGTCATTGATGCGTTTGGTGGGTCCTGAGCTATTGGTTGCGTTATGTGAGAGGATGGTGGGAAGGCTGAGATGTAGTGCTGATAGGGAAGTGCCGAGTTATCTGGACACTCCATGTAAGATGCGGCTGTGCGAGCTGTCTTCCGTCTGCGGACTTGGAGAAGAGAATCGACTCGTTCCAACAAGTCATGCAACTTTGTGCTGGACTTGGAGGATACCATGGGCTTTGTCTATTGATGTTGAACATTTATGTCTGCATGTGGAGTTTCTCAATGCGCGTAAAACTCAACAAGCGCACTGAGATGCACACTAGAAACAGCAACTAGAGAGTTTTCATTCATAGTGAATGTCATGTTCTTGGAGAGAACCAGTGTCTTCGATCAAGTAGATTCCAGTACCCTTTCCTCTGTTAATGCAAAGCACCTGTCAGAGTGTTTCACGACTGCACAGCAGCTAACCCTGCACAAACCCATACGCCTTTGAAACCTTTGATCTTGAACCTCTCACTAGGTTTCAGCCTAGATCTGATACGACATCACCCATTGACATGCTGGGACTGCAAGACAAAGGCTCTTCAGAGATGGCTAGAGATGACGGGCACGTCACTGCTCATAGGGCTGGTTGCTGTGGTTTCCGCCCCACTTCGCGACGGAAGCGAAACGGCTGTGATCGGCGCCTAGCACTGATTGGCTGCTGGGTTCACCACCACTTTACAGCAGTTCATGGAGAGTCCTCATGGTGAAAGTGAAACTGCGGGCTGGCTCTCAGAGATGACTAGTGCGCTCGTAACTGCTACAAGATCTCGCTGTTGCGCACTGCTCGCCCGCCAACTAACCTCACTGATCGTGGACAGGCTAGAGCCAGCGAGCAGTGTGCAGTACTAACAAGCAGGGCTCTGAACCACAATAAGCTAACGAACTGCAGTCACGTTCAGTCGCGTCGACGCGTCGAGACCACAAGGGTACGTATTGCTGAGATCTGAACAGTTTTGGCATTCCCTCGGCAAGCAGTGTTTCTGGCTGGCTGGCAACCGTCGCTAGTTGCATGGCTTAGCAGCGCCTTGTTTTTGCCTATCAACGACGCATCGACATAGCCTCTTCTGCCCCAATGTTGATTCCAACGCGCAGCAGATGTCTGACGACAGAGAGAACTCGCCGAGGCAATCATCGCGGCTCTCTCCCTTTCGCAAGAGGAAAGCGATCCCTGCACATCCTGTGCGAGGTAAGTCCACTAGCGCGATAAGCCCCTGCATGCCAATTCTCAAAGCGCATTCACTCGTCACCCTTTGCTTACCCGAGCTCGCGGCATAAACATCACTTTATCCACACCGTACATTTGCATTACTTGCCATCGCTTGTCATTTCTTGACAAAGTTGGGAGAGGTTCGATGCTGACGCCATACAAGCCGCTACAGCACCTCTGCTCCCAGAACTCGGCTTCAACTCACACAGGAGGAATGACATGAACGGCCTTGTTAGCACCTCAAGCGACGCTCCGCACACTGCGCATACAGGCCCTCTCCGCCCTATCAACAGCAACAGTGTCATGCCCGCCTACACGTCCCCGCGCAACGTATCCGGACCCTTGGCTGTCGAGTCAGCACTCATGGCCTCCGATCCTCTTGCCCCAGGCTCGCAATGGGCTCGCCCAAACCCTCACGCCAACCCTCTCAGCTCGCAGAACAATTCGAAAACCTCACAATACATTGATAAGATCACGTCCGAGAACGACCGCCTGCGGAGAGAGCTACGAGCGGAGAAACTCGCGAGAGAGGATGAAACCAAACGCGTATCTGCCGCGCGATCGAAGGCCGAGGACTCCCGAACCGAGCTGCAGCATCTCCAAGTGCTCGCCGATACAAACGAGAGAGCGATTGAGCGGAAGGACCGGAAGCTGGAAGAGCTGAAAGCCACGTTGGAGGCCGAGGCAAACAGACGGAGAGTTGCGGAGCAGCGGGCTGAAGAAGCGCTGAGGATGTTGGGCGACACACGATCAGAGACGCAACGGCAGCTCTCGACAGCATACGAGATGCAACACATGGCCGAGACGAACCTCGAGACGGCGCGCGAGGGCTTCAAGCGCATCGGCGAGGGTTACGAGAAGAAGGTCAGATACATGACCGAGCAACTGAACGAGTTGCGACAGTCTCGCAACGAAGACGCAGACAAGATAAAGCGGCAAGCCATCATCAGCGACCAATTAAATCACGAACTGTCGCGAGCCGGGCGAACAGACCAAAACCGCCAAAATCTGATGGTCTCCTACAAGGAGGAGCACCAGAAGCAACTAGACGGTCTCGTCGAAGAAGCACAGAAGATGAGACTCTCACTTCCAGAGAAGGAACGGGAGGCGGAGAAACTCATCCAGTCCCTGAAGGAGACGCGTGATAAGATGAAGTGGGTGATGACTCAGCATCGGCGTCAAGGAGGCACTTGAGTCGTGTCTGCCTGACACACACACTACGACCGTGATGATCAATATTTCTGGGTTACAAGGCGATCTGTACAGTATCTGGATACGGCGTTGGAGGCTCCCCCAGACATCAGCATGACAATCTGGGGGGACACAGGCGTTACTGGGGTATTGAGGGTTTTACTAAGGGGGGAGCGAATGCGTAGTTTCTTTAACTTGTTGCGATCCGGTCCTGCAGTGTCGTTGCTGTCGAAGTGGCGGTGGCTTGAGCAAAGTGGAATTCAAAATACTCGAAGCACCAGCGTATTGCAACGGCGTGTTGCTTTCTGCATGTCGCAGCCCACATACAGCGGCCCTTGTTCCGGGTTGAGTGGAGTTTTGCATAGCTAGTATCTAGCTGGATGGCCGTATAGAGAATGTCCGGGATATCGGTTTTTCTTTACCTGGATTGTTGGAATAACAGAAGCATCCGTATGTCATGGTTTTCTTAGGACGTAGGATGTGATCCACATTTCGTGATGTGACGTCTACTCGAATTTCCTGAAAGATGTGTTTCTCAACGTCATAGGAGGTGTTGATGGGAGATGGCTCTTGGTTGGTGGAAAAACCGGGAAATGGCAGGTACGAATTTCTACTCTCAATCATAGTACAACGCATACCTCAATGCTGGGGGAGGGTCTAGACGTCTAGATGCTAGGGACATGTGCGTGTGACGTTGGGGGTTGATCCTAAGCAAACCCTCCTACCCCGGCATGTGATATTGAGTGGTATGGCATTTAAGATGGCAGTCTGTTTGTGTTACTCTTCAGCGTATCAACCCGTTGTAGAAGCAGATAGATAAGACAGAATACCAAACCTTATTTTCTGACGCAGCATGGGAGCTAAGCCCTAATCTTTCTACACACAGTAGCTGGTAGTGGAAATACACAGTAATAGTGATAGAGAAGCTGAGCACATTAATTGTCTTCTGACGATTGGCTGCTCAATGTACAAAGGTGGCAGCTCACCGTCTGGTAATTCGAATTAGTTATGGTTCAGCTACGAACCACTACACATCGGTTACGTTGGACGCGTTGTTTATTGTATGACCATATAAAAAACCAATACGCACAAGCCATGGTGACCCCGCGATTATGCCACAGTGAATATAGAGTCATTGGTTGATATTTTTAGGTGGTTATTAGATAGGAAATGCGTTTCGAGTGAACATCTTGCTAACCGTCTCTTCTGTGTAATTCCAGCCTTCGGGTGCCATACCGTACAGTAGGTTTACTACTAGCAAGGGTTGCGTGAACCAATCTCTAAACAGAACATCGAAGAAACTATGGCTTAGTGACTGCGCCGCAGCTTAATCCTTGCTAGCAGCAAACCGAGCAAACCTATCGAGCAGAACTCTACCGTAATAGGTAACAAAGCAGAATACTTGTATGCCACTTGCGCCCGCACCCACGTGCGGTGGTGACGTAAGCGGATCACATACAAACGCGACCTCCAGATACGACACGAACTACTTTTACACGTCTTCACACGTCTCCATCTACTTCATCACAGATGTTTCCAATCTTATCTTGCCAGGAATGGTGCGCGTCGATGTCTCGATTTCTTCAATGAACCCATGGACTCAGTTATCAAAGACGCCGCGTGTCTCTCATTCCATCAAACACCCCCTAGTCGTTCTTTGATCAGGGCGTTCTTTCGCGGGGAAGCCAGCAAGCTTCCATTGTTTCGAAACAGACTCCGCGTGACTCCATACCCCTGGGGGTTGTCGTACTTGGCGTTTCTTTCCATTGGCCGAAGAGTAAGCTTATTCTCTGATCATCGTTCACGACAAATTAGGGCTGACCTAGACGCAGACCCATCAACGGGCGCCACCAAAGTATAACAACACCACGTCAGAAAGTTCAAGACAACACTACCCCACTCAAGCTATAATTGTGTATTCCAGAATGCGCAAAAGACCTGATTTATGTAATTCGTTGCCTAAGAATGACGCCCCATTTAACTCCAGTAAATGCAAGCAGAGGTCCACCCAACCCAAGATACATGGGTTTGTCGACTCATACCACACAGTCGCCGGCAACCGTGCACTGCTCCAAGGTCCAAGCCAAGCCAATTCTCGAGATCGAGACGTGTACGATATTCACTTCGTCAAAATGTCAGCAACTTCGCGTAGTATTGAGGAGGATTGAAGACTGTACTCACTTTAAAGGGCCTGTCTAGTTGACCGGTGTACCACACTGCGGGCAGCATTTGCCAGGGATCACCCATACAGTATCCCCACGTTCGAGGCAAGCAGGGCAACGGCGGCCAGGAACCTGGAAATATAAGCAATTGCTGGTGATTGGTTTGCTTGCGCCGAGTTTAAAAAGTGGAACTTACCGGCATAGACGTTATGCCTTCAACGTCCCACATGCAAGGAACAGCAATCTTCTCGATGGGAGTATTTTGGCACATTGTTGTTGGTGGTGGTGGAAGTCGTTGGTGAAGAAGTATGCTAGACAGGAGCAATTTGAAGACAGAGTGAGTATGTTGAGTGGAAGTGATCTGGATTGTTTGGAAAGAGATGGGATGAAGTGCCTGATGGTTCACTGGACGGGGAGAAGCCCGGCTCTTTATACATCTCTGTAACATCAGAAGCACATGGAGCCAGAGTACCTGTTGTGCTATGCATAGCGCTTGTGGCGCGAGCATCTTGACGCATATTCCAGGACTTGAAAGATCATCTCTAACCTACACCATCCATACGCGTTCCCATCGACCATCGTGATCAACTTCCGGCGGTAAGTGCAACAAACCTGCACCATGTGGTCCCACCGGGCTGCTGCGTCATCACGGACGGTGCACTGTAACCTTCTTTTAACGCAGGATAGGGAGTCATTGAGCTTGATCTTGCCTCTTCCAAATGGTCCGGAGAACGACCGAGCAACTGCGTATGGATAATCCATAAATTGCAGGAGGGATGGGAATCATGGGTCATGGGTCTGCTGCATGCGCCCTATCACTTCGAGAAGTGTTTAATGTAGGTAAATGTCGAGTGTTTTTCAGGTACGAACGAGCCCCACTGGCGAACATGATATCCCATCCTGGGCCTACATTCTCTGCGGTCAATTTACAGCTCGGTTTCGCTTTAGTGTTGTGATCACTGCCAAGTGCAGAGTAGCGGCAGATGCCCTCAAGCGCAGTTCTTCCGTGGAACCTACGGTGAGCTTAAGGCGTAAGCCTTGTGGTGGTCGGACTTGATATCGATCTGTGTCGTTTTCTCGCATCTTCGGATCCGCGCTAGGCAAGCCACCACGCTCATGAATATCGGTTGCATTGCACCGTACGCGATACAACGCGAGAACATGCATCTCGCTACCTGGATGTGAAACATGCCCTGTTCGAGCCGTTGAAATGCATGTCCTATCCGTGTCTTTTTCATGAGTCGAGCTCGAAATCTTGCTTCCGGATCATCTCCTGCGGCCAATCACTAGTGACTGGGGCGCAACGCCAATAGCCGTTATGGTACCACAAAGTTACAGCCGTTGCACCTCAGGCCATACTTGGCTCATTCGGGGTTTCTCCGGTTCTTGACATCAGGCTAAGCATTGATCGTCCATATCTGGGCGTTGTGCCACGCACGATGACCGTTTTCAGCATGGAGATCCGTACTAAACTACATTTTCCCACAACTAGCAAGGTTTATCTCGCTTAATAGTCCTTCGGAGGTTTGCTTGCGAGTGGTGGTGGATGGAGGACACGCGCGTCTTGTCCCGCGCTCATCTCATGTCCAGGATTTATGGTGTTGCGAAAATCTTGGGCAAGTTGCTCACATGGTCCGTACACATCCTAGCTAGGAGGAGGTGGATCACCCTAGAGTCTACACTCCGCCGTGTTCCCTCCGATGAACAAGCCTTACTCCACTCTTTACATCCTAAGAGGTCATGCATCCACCAACGTTGCTTGTAACATGCGCCTTGCTAGCCTGAAGGGACAGCAAGTTGTTACAATCTCCAAGAAGTACCACAGTAGGTCGTACTTTCCAAACTCTCCTGTTGGAACATGCCGATGTTGCGACTCACCTACACTTAGGTTGTCACTGCCACAGTATGTCTTCCTGGTGCTCAAACGTGCACGCACAAACCATTCGCCTCATCAATCTTCAGCTTAAAAAATGAGGCTCGCCCTTATCCATCCACTACCCCGGCATTTGTTTCGGTAGCTGGTACTTGAATAATGTCTTCGCAGTTTTGCAAGGCATTCCCATCCGGCACATCATCGTGAAGATCAACCTCAGCCCCACAAGGAACTTTCCAAAACACGGGGACTAGGGTATGTCATTGAGCCGCCGGCTCGGTCTTCCGTTTGGCGAGGCCACATATCGCCGATGTCTTGGACGCCACGGACAAAAACCAAACAGGCACTATTTACTATCAAACCATCTAGAAGCAGGATGTTGTAGTAGGGACTGTGATGAGAGTCTAGAACCGAAGATCCTGTCGTAGAAGTCACACGTCCAGAGACCAGGACTGAACGCAAAACCGCTCGACCGGAAGTTATGCCGGCCACAAACAGGACCCTAATCTCATGTACAATCCTACGCACTGACCAAAGGTTTCATGGAGTCTACTCCACGCCTTGTCATTGAACCGGGGATCAGGAAGCCATGACAATGACCTTGTCGTCCTTTCTGGCCATCGAGTCAGCCTGTGAAGCGGTCATTCTGAGCAGTGGAGCCAGAGCTGGTAGGCTAAGGGCCGTTCCGTCTGTTAGACCCTACCCGCGTGGTCTGATACAAGGTTCTTGATTGACATTCCACCGGTGATCGCCTTAAGCGCCCCACACAATGAAATGACACCGTTGATTGCTAATCTTAAGGCCTGTGTGACTCAGCTGTCCAGGCGGTGGGCCTCTTCGCGGCCACGGACAGGTCGGTGTTCTCATCTCGATGCATTGGGGGTTGTAGCGGTTGTCGTCGGGTCTCTGTCCGATGACCGTTGCCGCAAACGTTGCCCGTTGATGCTTGCATGGGTACAGCGCCAGACGCGGACCGCTCCTTGGGATGGCAAACTTGCTTGGACTTCTGTTGTGACGTGATAAGCAAGTATGATAAGTCCCAACGGGCGTTGTTGTACCCCCATTGAAGTGCAAGCTATGCTCTACTACTCCGATGGTAGGAGATTCGGACCTTCGACATCCTCCGAAGCCACCGACGACGATCTCCAAAAACAGCACGCGACTCACACTCCACACAACTTACCATAGCACACACAAGTCTCCTCGGTAGACAGATATATTTGCCCACTAACCCCCCACCAAGTTTTGCCAGAACACCAACATCCTCTGCATGCCACACAATTCCTTCTCTTGACCATAAACCAGCGTCCCACGACCCAGGCAGCTCAAGAAAACAAGCGTGTCACAATCCCATCTGAACCCGCACAAACAAACCACAAATCACTCACCCGGGACGCATCGCACCTCGAACGGAAGCGAGGCTGCCGTGCTTCCCTACCGGCTCACTTTAGCCTGGGACTCGCGTCGGTTCCCGAATCTGTGTCTGTCTATCTGTTTGTATCGCACAACATCTGAATATCCGTGGTGTGGGTATAGAGATCCAGGTCAAGGACTTGTGCTGCGCCGAGGGGAGTCTTGCATTCTTTACGTCGGAGAGATGTGGATGACTGTTGCGTTGCCAATGCTATGCAGTCTTGACCAATTTGGCGGCTCGCTTGGGGAGGTTGGGTGGTCATTCGTATGCTGATTGTTATTTTGCTACACGTAGTGGTGCGTTGAGAATAGTAATACAGGGGTGAGTGCATGCGTATCGCTGTGCAATGTCTGATATGGTGCATGGAGAGAATGATTGTGTTACTCCATCTCAAGTCAGCGCGTGCTTGTAAGCGAACGTTACTATCGACTGCCAGTTGTAATCACGAATTGAGCACGCTGCGCATGCTTCTCGCGTGTCTGCTGTTTGCCCATGCTAGCTTCATGTGTGTCACATCCGTATTCACGCATGGTAAGATTTGCTGGTTCGGGACAAAGACACGAGGTTCAACTGCTAATCCTAGATGTGCAGGCTAACGTGCTTATCCACGCTACGAAAAAGAAAGGATACGCCGCAGAAACGATGATGTATACAAAAAAGAAACACCAAGCAATACATCACGATACACTGCTCCACCATCCAACAATCCAACCCCTCAAGGCTGCCATCCCCTCCAATGCTGTCCTCGCCCCACATAGCGTCGTGAGCCATAAGGGCGAGGTAAGGCATGCGGAAACCCGTCTCCACGAGCCATTCGCCGACCCACGGGGAAGAACTGCACGCCCACTCATCAGCCAGACTCACAAACGAGATCAGCTAGAGTCCCCGAAGTGACAAGAAAGCGAAATAGTCGGTCAGTAATGGAGAGAAGAGGACAGTAACGATACAGAGACAAGTCATAGCAATCACGCCTGACTAACCGTCTTCCTGATGCGCACCAGCAGCACACCCTTGGTAACGACTCCGTTCGAGTCGTACAAGTGTACTAACCGAACACCTGACTGCAGACGATCGAGGCGGACACACGCCCACGCTGCTAGGTCGTCACTAAGGCGCTCATCGTCCATGATCTTGAATCTGCAGGACGGGTAGTTAGCATAGTGTCCTGCGTGCATGAACGAGTGAAAAGACGACCAGCGAGTGCGATTGGTTAGATGGACGAGTTTGACATCAACAACGGGGAAGTATCGATGCGGATAGATGCGAGTGGCCGGAGTATGTTTCCGTAGTGGGGAGATGCAAGCACGTTGTTGGAGGCGTCTTGCAAAGGTACCGTCGATCGATACCCGAGAAGACGGGAGATGCGAAGATTGGCGAGGACAAGTTCGCCGTTACCATTGAAGATGTGACGTGGCGCCGCAACCAAAACGGGTATGACGGCAATATGCATGACATCGAAGCGCTGTTCCTTCCGTCCTCAACGCCATATCGCAGGGGTGGTGAAAAGCAAGATGCGCCATATTGGTCCGTCGGTAAAACGTTTGCAGTGTGCAAACGGTGTAGTGGTGGCTGTATCTGGACCAAGCCGCGTCGATTATCGAATGTGGACTGGCAAACAGTTTCGGACATGGACATGCTGGCAATGACCCCGGTACCCGGGAACACGAGGATCCCATGGCGACCTGCATCTCCTGCGGGAAGAAAAAAGAAATAAGACCCACTTACCTCACGAATGTCAGCTCCTCTGTCACACCTTGTATACCCCTGAATTCAACAACCTCGCGTCCGAAGTCAGGATCCGTGCTCCTGTAGGTCTTAGTCTTCACCTTGAGGTCGCCTTTGCTGCTTCGACCATCTCCAGTCATTGGCTCCGAACGGAGTTCTCCGTGCCTCTCGGTGTGCAGTTCGACTTTGACATAGGGCTTCAAATGGCTTGGGTCAGTCTCCTCGGGCGGCAAGGGAATATCCTGCCCTGCAAGAAACTCGATACTGAGGTCCAGGTTGTGATGTGGAATTGCTGTTCTTGGTGTTTGATCATAACTGGCATTACGGTAGCCTTCTGGCTTGAGGACCCAACCGCCGGTACCTGCAAACATGGCCTCGTTTTGCATCATGCCACCGTCCCAACGCTGCCAGTTGAGGGCCACTATCTGGACGCCTGCACTCCAAAAGACAGCGGGTTTCAGGTTCGATGAGGTTATGCGAAGGCCCTTGGGATATGCTCGCATGAAGAAGTGCTTGTTATGGTGGAAGAGCGCAGCGGCGTTTGTTTCGTGAACTTCCATCAGAGTTTTCTCAGATAGAGAGAATATGTGGGTGGGTATCGTCGCCTCTGTGTAGTTGTTAGCTCGCAGTTCATGGATTCATGCAATGACCAAACACAGGCGTGTCGAATTGATACGCATCACCGTGTCTCTAAAGCTCTAGTGTCTAATTGCTTACCTGGCGCGTCAAGACTTTTGAAGTGGTAACCTCCGAAATACACACCAAGCATCGACAGCGTGTCGATAAGCTTGGGTTTGGGTTTTGCCTTCTTCCCTGTCTCTTCAGACTCGGTATCAGTCGAGATTGTAGATTCAGCACTTGTCGTCTTCTGCAAAGAAGCTGGTGCTTGAAGAGTAGCTGATTGCCCGTCCGTAACCACAGGCTTAGTATGTGCGCGCTTGACTTTAACGAGGATTTTGCCTTCCAGCTCTTTCAGTGTTGGTAGATCGATAGAGTTGTAGTCGTGAGAGGGGTCAGTAAGAGGGCCAATCAGCATTCCCTGCCAGTATTCGTTCATAAGTTCCACCATGATCTCCTGCTGCTCGTAGTTCGCATGTACTTCGATGCTGACAATGAGCGGTAACTTCGTTACTTGGAAGGCGTAGTCCCTGATCGTAGCGCATACTGCTCGAAAAGGCATATCCGATGTCATGGTGTAGCCGTGGTATACTCTGGGTTCCACTCTGGCAGATGTCGTTCTCCACGGCTCAACTCCGTGCTCTGACGTGGTTGCTGTTGTCTCTTGAGTGTGCGATTCCTCTTTCTTACTGAATCGAGCTTCGAGTCTTTTGCGTATGCTCAACCCCGTTCTTGACTTTTTTTCTTTCTTCACTTTCGGTGCTCCGCTATTTATCGCATCTTCCTCATCAGAGCTTGAATCTGAGCCATCATGGACATCGATTTCGACGCAGCGACAGCCTCGAAGAAGGACATTCTTGTATGCATCCGCGCTTGAATCGCTCGCCAGCTGGTTTCCGGTCAAATATGTATTGTGGCTCGAAGAGATGAAGTAATTCGAGAGTGGATATGACTCGTCGACAGGCTGCGCAGCCCTCACAGCATTCGCCGAACCGGATAAGAAGTAGTCAGCAAAGTGCGGGAAAGAGCCATCCATCAGAAGTTCAGCATCACGTTCTGAGCATTGCTGCTCCTCCGCGAGCCACCGGATCTGTCCCTCCATCGACTCAAGTCTGTAATTTGTCTCGAGCTCGCTGTGAATAGCTCTTAGGTGCTTGACTAGAAGTGGAGATAGTGCATCGATCTCGCGAGCTTTCGTGGTGCCTGCAGCTATACCTCCACCTGCCTGAAGCTGTGGTACGTCGAGCTTCGGGACACCAAGCTTAGGGTCTTTAGTCGTCATTGTGCGGGGAAGCTCTCAGTACAGCGGGGTCCTGGTTGTAACGTCGTGGAAGATTTTCAGGCTGTGGAAGCTGGTGGGGACCACAAATAGACTGGAACGCTGGACTCCAAGTATGATCTGGAGTTGAGGTTTGAATTGACAGCTCAGCTCTGCTTACGCAAGTTAGTGTTTTGTTGTGCAGTTGCTGCCCCAGGTGGTAAAGTGCTTAGGAGAGACGGAGCAGCTAGTTTGGCGGCTCGGTGACGACTCACTGTTTAGTCAAAGCAATGGACAAGGAACAAGATCCAGAACATGTAAGACATGAGCGACCTGCGACATTGAAGTAGTTGCTACCTAGCCGTGCCCTCTGCTTATCTTGGCGGCCGCATTGCCGTTTGATCGACCAATCGAAACATGACAGCACTCGAGAACTTGCTCAGTTACTGGGAACCCGGCACTGATTGCATAACAAACCGTACTGTTGTATGAGGATCTGCCCTGCTTTGGTGGTGCATCCATGCCAAGCCGTCGACGTCACTTCAATTCAGGGTCCATCTTCGAGCATTTCCCGTCAAGTACACTAACAGCGACAACAACGACACCAACAGTTCCATCACGATGCCTAGATCACGCAAAGAAGCAGAGTCCGAAGTGCGTTCCTGGGGCTTCAAGCACGTCTTCACATGGACGGACAGCGCGTATGTCGTCCCCTGTCTGTTCCTCATACATGTCTTCCATCCTACCTTGCCACCGCTGACTTCTCTTGTCCAGAAACGCCCACTACTCCCCGCACTCCCACTCCGGAAAAACGACACATCTCGTCCTCAACGGAAAAATCACATACACCTACCCCGACGACCCTGACGCAAAGAAAGAGACCATAGGCCCCGGCGCGCGATGGGACGTCGATGCGCGCAAGATGCATGAAGTCTGGGTCGGGGAGGAGGGGTGCACGTATGTCATTGGAGAATGAATATGTGAAGATTAGGGATGCACAAGATTGTTGATTGGATGCCAAAAACGATCCAATCAGGTCGCAACGCGTCTGGCCCCGACGGCTGCCCATGTTCTGCGGGTTCTGGAGAGCTGGACCTGTTCAGCACACACGGCTCCTAGCACAACGTTCACCTCACCATCCACCAGTCCTATCAGCCTGAATATGATGGGGAAGAGGAGCGGACTTCTCTTGTGCTACTGCTCGTATGGTAACTGATCAGACAGCCATCAGAGTCCGTAAATGTCTCTCAAGAGGACTAGATGTTGTGCCGCGAGCAGATGATAACACGTATTTTCACAACTTCCGATTACCTATGGGTGGTGCAGGAGCGTGTTAACCTCGAGTGGGTGCACATGCGATATGGAGGCCCGCCAGTATTCCTTGGGCAAGGTATTGGGCCCGATCCCCAAGATCGGCGTGATGTCTGAACATAATGACTGTCTGTAGATACTATAGAATAAAAAGCTGTCTCTATCTGGGGAGGAAATCGGTATCACTCAACAATGTAGCAACTTCATTTTGATAAGGCTTAATTCTTCATGTTTGGATTGTTTTTTTTTCAACAATCACAATTATTACACTTGACCGATGTCTTTTCCATCAACCGCAGCAACACAGAACTAACAAAGCATCACACACCACGCCAACATCACCCAAGAAACCCATGCCGACCCAAGTACTTGATAGCTTCCAGCGCCAGCCCATCCGCCTTGACACGCTCCTGTTCCACCATTTTCTCATAAAGGCCCACGCGCTTCTCGCTCTCCCGCTGCGGATGCACAAAGCGACACGAATGCCCATACGCGCACTTCCCATAGCGTTTCCACTGCACGCAGACGCGCTTCTCAGGCGCTGCGCGCTCAGGTCGCGGGGCAGGCAATGGCGGTGGCACGTTGATCGGCGGGGGCGCGAGTTTTGTGGATTGCTGGACTGGGGCGGCATCCGAATCGGAGGCGGAGTCTTCGTCAGACGAAGATTCGTCCGAGGGGGAGAGCACGGAAGAGTCGGATAAGACGGAGCTTTTGCCGTCTGAGTCGGTTTCGCTGGTGTAGCCTAGGCTGAGGTCGACGGGGCGGGGGGTGGATTGGAGGGATTGTTTTGCGAGCATGCTTTGGTGGAGTTTTTTGCGGAGGGCAGCGAGCTCTTCTTGTTTGCGTGCAGATTCGTGGGGGTTAGTTTCTTGACTTTTATTGTTGTTGTTTTTGTTCGTCTTCTTGTTGGGTTTGGCGTGGTTGTCTTGCGTTGGTCTCTCATGTTGCATCTCCTTTTGCTTCGGTGGTTTCCCCTTGATTCTGTGCAGGAATTCCAGTTCGCTCTCTCGCTTTGCCGCAGTCTCTTCTGCCTTCTCCACGGCCCGTTTCTCGGTCGGAAAATTCCTTTTTCGATCTTTTCTCCACGCTGCGACCTCGGCGGGCGTTTGTAGGGATATCGTTTCTCCGTTGTGTTCGAATGCCACGCCCTCGAATTTGACTTTGTTTGAAAATACTGCTTCCTCATCAACGTCCTCTTCTTCGCTGCTTTCGTCTGGCATTGGATGATGGGACAATCCCAGGTGCAGCTTGCGTTTATTCTGCTGCTTATCGTTTGACTTCGATGCTGCTGGATGCGACGCAAACACGGGTGTTGGTAGTGAGAAACCGAAGCTGGGCACGGGAGGAGCGACAGCGGCTTTAGCGCGTGGAGGTTTCGGTTGGGGAGGCTTTCGTTGCAGTTGCGCATTGTCACCATAGTCGTTCAGTTTCCTCTTCTGACCTGCCTGCTGAGGAGGCGAGTACCGAGCCTCAGGCTGCGTATACTGGGGAGTGGCAGCTACTGGGTGGGACATGTGGTTAGCAAAAGCGGCCATTGACTGCACGCCAGCTGGTGTCGTCATGAATGCCATGGCTTGCGCGAAAGCATTTGGGTCCACTGGCGCCTGCGCTGGAATCGTGGGTTGCGGCTGGTTTGCGAAGAGCGGAGTATTTGTTTGCGGTGGAGACTGTGGCTGCTGCTGCTGGCCATAGCCTGGGTTTGAGCCGCCTCGTAGATGCCCTCCACCTCTGTTGTTTTGATGTCCGCCTCTCGAACCACCTCGTCCGCGCGCATTCCCACGCCCATCGCCCTGCCCGTATCCGCCCCGTGCATTTGCGTTAAATGTGTTGTTGCTTCCACCTCGACCACGGCCACCTCTTGAGCCTTCCGTAAAGCCATTGCTGTTGTCGCCTCCTCGCCCTCGACCTCGTCCTCTATCTCCACCTCCTCTATCGCTACCGCCCCTAGCGTTACCACCTCTTTGGCTTGGATACGGCTGTGGATTGTTGGTTGGAAGAGCTTTCGGTGGCGGTGGTGGTGGAGGCGGGAATTTGAACGACGTCATCTCAATCGGCGGTGCATCGAAAGTCAATGCGCCAGAACATTACATGCCGCGAAATAGAATGACTGGGAAGACGAGAGATGAATGGTGTGCAAAGTCGAGCGCAACTGAAGAGACGCGACTCGGAGGTCCGAGCGGGAGAAATTTAAGGTTATCGATAAGCCGACAAACTAGCGCCAACGCGTCGCTTTTCACGTGTGTCGCTATGCTTTTTTACACTCACCAGTCATGTCCCAATAACGACTCGTCCTTTATTCCTGTCATTGGCTCAACCATAGCATGAAGCTTCTAAGACTGCAATCATGTTCATTCTCGTAAGTGACGCATGCATACTGGCGCAAAAAATGCAGCAATCACTGACTGCTGCAGACGACGATTGAAGACTTGATCCAAATCAAGCCGCAGGACTTCGAAAAACCTAGCGCTCAAGCTATCAAAGATGCAATCAACGAAAAGTACGCGAACAAGATCGTCCCAAACGTTGGGCTGTGCATCTGTCTATGGGACCTGCTTTCGGCGACTGAAGGACTGATTGGACATGGGACTGGACTTGTCAATGTCAATCGTAAGTCCACTCCATTTATCCTTTTCTTTCTGCCACGAATGATTCTTGGTTATGTAGCTTGTTGTTACGAAAATATGCTTGAATCCTATCATCGGTCGACTTTGTCTCAATCCTCTTCTCACATTCCACAGTCGAATTCCGCATGGCTGTCTTCCGTCCCTTCCGCGGCGAAATCATCTTTGGACACATCAAGAACTCAACCCCAGAGGGCATAACTATCGACCTTGAATTCACTTCCGAAGTTTTTATTCCTTACCAGAACATCTTTGAGAATTCAGAGTTTTCTCCGGCTGAGAACGTCTGGATCTGGAACTCTGATGGCACAGAGCTCTTCCTCGACAAAGGTGAACCGTGTCTTTTTAGGGTCGAGCAGGAGGAGTGGATCGATCAACGGCCGACCATCGTGCAAAAGGACGAGAAAGGCGAGATTATCGAGGAGAGAGGAACGGCCTGGAGGGTGATTGTGAGTTTACGAGCTACAAAACGTCTGGAAACAACGTGCTGATGTGTGACACAGGGCTCAATGAATCAGGCTGGTTTGGGACCGACACTCTGGTGGGGTGAGCAAGAAGAGGAAGAGGGCGAGGAAGGTGATGTTGAGATGGACGGCACAGAAGAATGATTTCCGCATATACCTCCAACACAATATGCACGGGCGGTATACCGGATACTGCAATTCATTCCAAAAGTCTTGGTTGCCTCGTTGTACACGGCACTGCTCGAGCCCAGTCCCAAGTTTCGCATATACTCAAGAACCAGTCATAAGTTTATCTAAACTCTTCCTTCAAACAACTTACCCCTTAGTCGCCATTCCCGACGTATCTGTAACATACTTCTTTACGTTCTGGTTCCTGTACAGAATATACTGCGCCCACGTCGACGCTGTTTGGGTTAAACATAATTCGAGTGATCTAGATCTCACGCGGAATCACGTGCTAGTTGAAGTTGGATCACCACTTTCTATTGATCAATCGTTTGTCTAGTGTTAGAACGTTCCAATTGTCGATATTTCTTCGGAGGCTTTGCATTTGCGATGTCAAGTTCGATGTCGAGCAAGCGTGCTGCACGTGATGAGACCTCAGAATAGGAAATGGCTCGCCGAACCGAGGCACGCTACTCCGCGTTTCGACTCCACAACTTGTCCCGACCGGTAGACGGCGCGATCAGGTAAGAGGACCGAGAGAGGTACGAAGCCATCAAAAGTCTGGGACGCCCGCGCACTCTCTCTGACATTTCCCTCATCTTCTCGACTACCATTGTACTTGCTAGAATTATTTCGTGTGTGACGCTTAAATCACATCCAGAGAACAGCAGACTGCTCTCCGTCAACTCCCGAACACTATCGAACGTCTGTCCTCAACTTGAATACATAAAGCTTCGCGACGCCTGACATGCCTTCCTACACATCCATTCACCTTGTCGAACGGCCCCAAGATGCCATCGTTCCTGGCAAAACATTCACCTCCAAACAACACCCCATTCCCTCTGCCTCATCCCTCCAAGATGGCGAGGTCCTCTTCCAAACACTCTATGCTAGCCTCGATCCCGCCATGAGAGGATGGTTGAACCCAACGCGCTCATACGTTCCTCCTGGTATAATCCTCTACCCGCAGAATCTCAAATTTGAGGCCTAATATGCAATGTAGTCGAGATCGGCGCCGTGATGCGCGGAAACGGCATCGGAATAATTATCGCATCTAAGAGCTCCAAGTTCCCCGTGGGCTCCTACGCGCTCGGCATGTGCGGATGGTCCGAGTACGCGGTGCTCCAGGAGAAGTTCCTCGAGTCTCTGGATCTGCCTTCGGGCGCGGTTCCAACCGACGCGCTTGGCGTACTCGGCATGACTGGCCTGACGGCGTACTTTGGCATTCTAAACGTCGGGCAGGTCAAGGCCGGGGATTTTGTTGTTGTTTCGGGTGCGGCAGGCGCGACAGGGAGTGTGGTGGGTCAGATTGCGAAATTGAAGGGTGCGACTGTTTTGGGGCTCGCGGGCGAGGACAGCAAGGTGCAATGGTTGAAGGAGGAGTTAGGCTTCGACGAGGCATTGAACTACAAAGACCCTGAGTTTGCGAAGAAGTTCAAGGCTGCGACTAAGGTAAGCTAGTCATTCAAAAGGCGCTTGAGAGACGATGGCTGATTTGTTATAGAACTTGATTGATGTATACTTCGACAACGGTAAGTTCTTCATCCTATACGGGTCGAAGTCTGGCTAATAGAACACAATAGTTGGTGGCGAAATCCTCGATCTCGCGCTCTCCCGCGCGAAACCCTTCTCCCGCTTTGTAATGTGCGGCGCAATCAGCGAGTATAACAAAAAGAAGCCCCAAGGCCCCAAAGTACGCATCTCATCTCCCCTATTTTATGTCTCTCTTCGTTAACGCACGTAGAACTACCTCATGATCATCTCCATGCGCATCCGCATGCAAGGTTTTGTCGTCTTCGACTACGCCGACCAGTATGCTGCAGCTCGGAAGGAACTCGCGCAATGGCTGTCGGAGGGGAAGCTCAAGAGGAAAGAGACGATCGTTAAAGGTGGGATTATGAAAGCGGAAGAGGCGTTGTTTGGGCTGTTTGAGGGCAAGAATACGGGTAAGTTGGATGTGGTAAATCGTGGCTAAGATGATGCTAACTTTCACAGGTAAAACAATGGTTGAGGTTGCGACACCGGAGGATGTCAAGGCAAAGTTGTGATCCTTGCAGGTGTATGTCGGTGAGTGAATGTGGCTTAGACAATAGGGTTGCAAGAGATGAATGTACTGCGGTTCCTCTGAATGTGTCATAATTTACCCAGCCTACATCGCGATCAGAGATACATGCTCCTTGTCGCCCCAAATTAGGTCTTGCGCCTAAGTCCGATTGCAAGTCTATTCTAACGATGAGTGCTGTCATGTGTCTAGAGGCTGTAGTCGGTAAGGATCCTTGAGGATCATTGAGTTGCGCTAACATGAGGCTCTGATTAAGTCCTCACGGGACAGGCACAATTTTTTCAAACCCGCAAGTATCTGGTTCGGTAATCTCTTCCGAGACTTTACACAGCTAACCGTGTATGCAGTCAGCCGAAAGCGTCATGTTGCATACATGTCAATCTTCGTTTGCGCACATGAATTTCAGTCCAACATGTTACCATTGTACCGAGTAAGTTGTTATAGCTTGTTCTGGAATACTAAGAACGCCTTACACATGTGATTTGCAGTCTAATTATCCCAGTCTCGTTGTCGTCTGCCTTGAATCCTCGCGTTTACCTTCAATTCAGTCAACTAATTCTCAGAGTCGGTGTGACGCAACGTACTATTTCAGCACAGCCTGGTCTTGTCTGACGTGTCTGGCGATTTCATTTGGTAAGATGGCCATCCCAAGAGTTTGGACCTGCCCTAACCCTTTGCAGTCATGTATTCCTGTGCAATTTCTAGGCGTATTTTTCCAACACCCACACACCCACACAACAGTGAATTATAAGGATCGCTTTATCAGCCAATCGTCGCTATGTCACCACAACCCTTCTCGGCAAAATTGACTTCTAGTCCCTTGCTTGTGACCTGCCAGCTGGCGAAAGGATGAGGCAGAGAAGGTAGGTGAATGACCACCTTCTGAGTGTAGCGAATGCATCAATCCTTACGTTCGGCCACATGGCTGTTAAGAATTGGCTGCGGGAACTATCTTGTTGACTTTGGGGTCCAAATACACCACACTTCAGCATGTGTCGAACGCCTAGCTTTTGAGCCGCATCGAGTTGCGAGCGAGAAGTTGAGGTTGCATAGCCCCTTAATTTCAAGGAGTTTTACTCGTCGCTTGCTTAAGTTGAGCATACGATGCACAGTCGCCCGACTTCGGCGCTCTCGTATTCTCCGCCTCTTGTATGGTTGCGCATAATGTTACGTGGTCCTCTCTATGTTCTATTCGCTCGCCTAGCGGTTTGAGCCTCAGTGTGCTTTAACCCTTGAAGATCTGCGAAACCACAATGACCATCGTCTTCTGTTCTTAACTCAACGTCCAAATTTCATTGGGTCCAGTATGCGAGGACCGGAGCCCACTGCATAGGGGATAGGTATCATCCACGTGGACAATATGCAGTGGAAGCTGGTTCCAGGACCGTGAAATAGGGCAGCGACATATTACAATAGTAATTGCTATGCATGTCAGAGTACATACTACGTGACTTGATTCCACTCGCCAGGTCCAGTCATGCATATGCATGTTGTAAGGCAGCTCGTTGGGCATTTTCTCTTTTGACTGATGAGATATGGTGTCACAAAACCATGGGATATGAGGTCAGTAGTCCCGGAGGACCTTTGTCAAGCCAGGGAACTATATGGACTAAGATGAAGACTCATGCCTCCTATATCGCAAATTAGCGTTGCCTCCAATCTTTCTGACGAAATTCCATCTCGCTAACATTATGGATGACGACGCTCTGGGTCTAACTTGGTGGGAGGCCTTGTCACATGAACAGGATAGAAAACATGGTCAGGTCGATTTTGGAGTGGCTGATGAGCAATTTCGAACATTCGTTTCGGTAGCACATAGCTCGGTGGGTAAAATTCTAGACGGCATATGATTTACATTCCATTGAACGAAAGGGTTGAGTCGAGCTGATATTGAGACCTGAAGCAGAATACAGCCCACATCGAGCATACTTACAGTTTTCACCAGTCGCTGGGTGATATAGAAAACTACAACGTCTCGTCAAACGGAATGTCAGACCAATTTTTCCCCAGCCAGGCCCTACCGTACGTTTCTTAACAGAATAGCATAAATAGGTTTCGGCGAGCATAACAGTGACCCTAGGCTTCATGAGTATCCCACCTTGTATGATGTGATCGACAATTCGAACGCTCGAGGACCCAGTGATACTCCAGTACCATATTTAGTTTGGACGCCACAGTTACTACAGTACCCTGATCGGGCCAGTAGTATCGAGTTAGGTCTTCCCAACTGCGAGATAATTCAGTAAGTACACTTTCACTCAAAACATGAAGCCTATACTGAATAACCATAGCAGGGATGTCTCCAGTCTCTCTGCCGAGTTTGGTTTACCTACACAGTCTCCGGAACTGAGAAGTACATACCAGACGATGGCGTGCAGGCAGTGCTCCAGTGTGTACCGCGGCGAATGGGCCAATCACAACCTCGATCGCCATGTTAAGAGCAAGCACGGACTAGATGGGCCTAAGGTTGTGCGATGTGAGATCCTTGGATGCGGGCGGCAGTTCCGCCGCGGCGATGCACTCCTCGTCCACCGGAGGAGGCACCACTCTCACCTGAAGATCGCGCCGCCGCAGGCTCGACGGAAGAGGTATGGAGAGAGATGAGTTGGATGTCCGAAACTTTGATCAATGGCATTGTTGGCTGCAGACAGAAAGACACGCGGGCTGAGTGGAACGGCGTTTTAGATCAAGTGGAGCTTGAAGTTTACATCTGCGTTTCAGCGACTGACAAGTTTGTTTAACTGTAAACGGCTTCTGGGCATATATATGATGGCAATTTGTTTTCGAACGACGTTGAAATAAGCCTTGTATGACAAGCCTGTAACGTTACATGTCATATTATAAGCGGAGCCAGTCTTCAAGCACCGGACTGCATGATTGGCGCAGCAGTCGGATGCTCACCGCTAATCTTGTCCGAGACAGCGAGTGAGCTGGTAGTAGAACGCTTGCGCGGAATCTTGTGAGAAAATTCTTTGAATCAGTCACTCATTTGATCTCTCTAATTCAGAGCCGATGTTTGGTAGGGGTGACTATGTCGGAATGCGACAGTGATAATATCTTGGCCTCGTTTTCGCATATCTGATCAAGAATAGGTCAGTGCAGCCATCAGCCAATCGCTGTGAAGTTACTACCACTCATACTTGAACGTGTTTATGAACATGATCGATACCTATGTACTATTGGAGCGAAGTCTTCCTGTGAACAACTCAGTTGAGTGTTTGTTTGATCAGGGCCTCTTGTTGGGATCATTTCGGCGACTTAACAAATAACTCGTGAACGGCATGTAAACGTTTCGTGGATCGAGATGTTTTGGGTAGTGTAAAACTTCGATGTTGACCGCCTTGTCTTACTGACGACTAACGCAGATAGTATGGTTAGTGTATTTCGAAGATTCGTTCAATGTCAGACCGACTAGATGAAAATATTAATAAATTTCTTTTCTACAGAGAACGTATGGGATTTTTCGACCGGTCGAGGAACTGGTTGGGGTTAACAAAATTCGAAGTTCTGAAGTTATCTCTACACGACGATATCAAACTCGTGATATCGTCGATCAAAAACTAAATTGTTGGATCATTGTTTCTCTAAGCATTTCGAAGGCCAGTAGCTCGATTTGCCAATGTATAGAGACGTATATTTCAGTGCTAATTCATAACAGTGACTATGCCAGAAAAGAACAGCAGCAACAATTCGGAATGTCATCGGAGAGCCAAGGAAAAAGCAACCCACCATGCAGCTGTAGATAACAACAGCTCGGGCCGTAAGGATAAAAAAGTCAGCCTTAAAGCAGCCACATGACGTTATTTGTCGGGCAGCCAAGCTCTCCAAACCCGCAAGCAAAGGTTCATGCTTTATTGGTTCGTCGAGAAATTTTCCAGAGCGACGTTCCCTGCTTTGGGTGGGTGACGTGGTGTTCTTGATCCGGCGAGGTGTGACGGATCGAAGCTCAATATACGTCTTGTGGCGTTGAGGGGTTAGGCTCAAAAACAAAAGGAAGGAATGAGAAAGCTTCACGTGTCGGTTGGGCTTGTTGGACTGCAGGATACGATTAGGAGCACAATGATGCCCGAATTACTTGAAGATCAAGTATAATACTGGTCGCCGCTACATTCCCAGAATTTCGGTTCAAAAGGTTTAGCTCCCGCCCATGTGTGTCCCTCGGACTGCTGGGCGAATCTTTAACTCAGCTGCGCCTGTCCGAGGTCCTTCTCTTCTACCCAATCTTTCTTTATATTGCCTCATACCGTTTGCCTAGTCTGACGTCGCTATTCTTGGCAATTCGGTCAGTGAGCTCGTGACCTTGCACGATTGCGAGAAATCATTGCGGCGGCTTCCGAGTTCAATTCGTCCAGCCCTGTTGTCCCCCGCAATTGAACAGCCTGATTGAGGAACACTCACGGTCAGCAGCATAGGCAAGAACTCCTCGGAGATCGTCAACATCAGCTACAACCACGGGCTTGCAAAGCGCTCATGTCCTTGTACGCTTCGCTGGCGATCAGCGCATGCAATATGGAGGCTGCCTTTTCAAGTCGGTGCGGAAACCAGACAGTGATCAGCCCTCGGTGGATGAATCACATCCGTCCACGTACGACATGGTACCGGTGAGACACCGGCCTCTTTCGTGGTATGGTGAGGCGAGAACATCACCAGTAATGAGTGGACGACAACAGTTTACTCACTGGCACGCCGCTCGAGGCCATTCGCCTCCAGTGCGTAGTGATATTGCTTCGCTGGCAGTAAGATGATGCAATTGCGCCTCTCCACTAGAGGCGGCGACGCAATCAACTGGACAATGACAGCAAATCAGTCCTGCGGTCCTCACATCCGTATGCTCAAAATGACCGTTCGGCTCGTTTCGACCTTCTTCATCGCTCTTTCTGCGACGCGCTGCACCCGAATTTTGCGGGGAACCTCCCAGCCTGAACCAACAAGCCCAGATCCACCCGCAGGAAGTGAAGCAATGGAGATCGACGAGGACAATGAAGTATCGCGCATGGCGCTTGGGGTGGAACACCATCCTACAGTAAGTCAACCACCAAAGATGGGAGAAGGTGGATGTGCATGACCGAGTTGTGGAGTTTGGGCTAAAGCCGATACAGTACACCCTCTTTATTCAAGATGACAGCCATCCTTTTCCACCTTTCAGCCCAGCTGCAGATACCTTCTCGACTTCGGAGTATCGTCTTACCAATCTGTCCCCGGACATAGTTCACACATCGACCTGGCCTCCATCAATTCATGCCGCCGTACACAATGTCCAGTATACGCAAGGCCAGGCTCCGATACTGCACAAAGAGAGAACCGAATATTCAGTCAATGTACTCAATCAAGAATTCACTGCTGCACCACGGTCATTCGCCAAACGCAGCCTTCAGCGAGTGCTAGCGCACGCACCGAACCACTCCGGTATGGACTTTAACGACCTGCTCGATTTCAATAATCAGAGCCAGTACTGCGAACATCGGTAAGGCGATGGCAGCGGCATACAATTGTAGGACAACACTGACGCAAATCAGTGATGGTGAAAATGGCGAACGTGATGTGACTTACACCTCACAGTATTATGTTCATAGAGTCGTCGAGCACAGTGAAGTCGAAAGTGAGGATGCGCTTGATGTTTTGGACACTCCTGGTCAGTCTCAGACTGGCCAGGCGCCTCTTACCGAGTACGTACCACCACTCTTGCAGAAGGCCAGTGGATGCAACACAGCAGCTAACCAGAGCGCAGGAAAACTCGGCCATGCCCTTACTGCCCCGAAAAGAAATATACTGGAGAGTACGCACATCGTAACTGGATGCGCCACATGGAGAACAAGCATAATCCCAGCACGTCAGCCGACGGTCTGCCAATGCTTCCATGTCGTTGCCCAGGGTGTGGTAGGTCGTTCCAACGAACAGATGCCAGACTCGTACATGAGAGAAGAAGCCACCCTGAACTCAACACACCACCAGCTATGAAGAGAACCAAGTCTAACAGCCCTTAAGTTTAACTGGAGCTGTGCGGCGTTTCGGGGTTGATGCCTTTGGGCGTTTTGTGCGGCATGTATGTGGTTGATGAATTATTGTTGGTCTCTGTTTTGTTTACATTCCTTATTTCATTCAGTATCTTCTTAGTGAAATTGTAAACGTGTATAGGTGTATCAAATGAATTGATTTCTTTGGCATTTTGACAACGATATTGGATTGGACAGCTGGATCTGTTACTAAGCCTTCACTGCCGGACGTAAAGTCATCCAATTGCCGTTGTCATGTCTTTATCAGGAATAGATCAGCAGACAAGGCAAACTCACCTGAGAAGGCAGAAGTGTGGGCAGTGTTTGTTGTTCACCGCATCTTTCTCCCAGAGTGTCTCATTGGCTTGAATATGGTTCTCAACTCGTGCTTAACGTGAGACAAAGCCAATGGCATGTGCATGCGTCAAAGTTGGTAAAAAGCAATAATGTAGCACAACTGCAAGCGAAGGAAGACTAGAGCATTCTGCATCAAATGTCGAGCCGAAGCACGTGCAACAAGATCCTTCGGATTGAGAGTGTTGTCGTCTGATGAGACCACAAGGAACCGCTCTAGTACAGAATGTCGAGAAACAAGCGAAGCCGTCGCATCGCGAACACGGACGTTGGCCAGGATAATGCCAGTTAGGGCTGAGATTTGATCTATAACTGCATTAGATATCTCCCTCTAGGCTCTTTCTAGGCAGTGCTGGGAGGTGCCAAGTACTCTTGAGTCTTCTAGAAGCGATGCATTTACGTCCACGACCAATAGGCTGCTGGAAGTCGTGAGCTATGTCAGAAGAAGACGGAAAGCCGTTTTGTCACACAAAGGGCAGCCCCTTGGTCTACCGGTGTTTGGATCCGTGAGCAATCAGCATTGGTTTTTGCCACTTGGCCGCTGTGCCGCATCAACCGCCGCCTGTTAGCGCCCACCGCACCAATGGCGGCTTCGGAATAAGATCTACTTGTGTAGAAGACCGTTGCCGATCCAGTCAGAGTAAGGGGGCGGCCCGAGATGGATGTTCGGTAGGCGGGAGAGACGCGGAGAACGGTCCATCGGAGGCCATCGAGCCAGCCGCATGCGGGTATTCTCTTGGGACAGGGTTGCAAATGGGGTCGACTTTGGAGCCGAATGACTTCTTTCCAGGGATGATACGGCTGTACCTCTACAGCTGACTTGCAGCGAACCGATTCAAAATGAATCTCTTCCTCCCATGTCGAAAGGCCTTTTTTGATGGAGAAAACACAGATTGCACACGAATTTGCTCGAAGATAGTGCTATGCGCAAGGAGCAAGAGTTGAATAAGGTTACCTTGCCTTCAAAAGTATCAGGTGACGCTCTGATGTGATTTTGCTGGGCATAATGTTGGCATCGGATAGATCGTACGATACGAGCAAGATCTGTGATCCTACCGAGCAAGAATTCGATAACATTCTAATTAGAGACAAGCTTCCTAGACATCAACCGAGTAAAATTCCACTCAGTGGCTGAGAAATACTTTTGGGGGGAGGGATTGCGAAGAACATTCGCTGCATCTTCTGGTGCGAATGCACTAGAGGGGCACAGATCACTGGACAACCCTGACCGGCATGCGGAATAGTCGTTTATCGGCACTGTGCCTTAAAACTCGTGTTGGGGAATCTATGATGGGTTTGGGTTTGACGCAACAGCCTTCTCTGCGATCCGGTCGTACGTTGACACAAACAACGTTAAACCCGCATAAAGATCAACAAAGCGCCCGTGTGTTTTGTCCCACCTTCCCCGTTCGTTGTCAATCATCTGATTGGCGTTGAGACCAACATATTTATCGCACGGACCTTTGCCCTTTGGCTTGGTTCCTGGACGCAATAACAGCGGTGGGGAAGGCTTCTGTTTTACACACAGACTTCGAGGCTGCAGTGAGGTGCGAAAGGGCACCAGAACAGCCTTGCCAGCCTGTTCTCATGGATCTTCCCGATGCCTTGTATGGGCATCCTTGATTGCTCGCCTTCTACTCTGCTTCCCCGATGCAGGCATTTATTGTTGGTCCCAGTATATGAATAGCCGACTCGATACACGGCGTTCTCTTTGAAGTTGCCTGGTGTCTTTGACTATCTTATTCATTCGGTAATATTTGCTCGTATTCTACCCGAGAACAGAGCGTCTAATGTGAGTGTTGTCACTGCGCAGTGTGAGAAGTCGCTAACATTTTATCGACTTCCTCAGTCCAATCTCTTTCTCGATCAATATTGAACTGAGTCGCTATATATTCAGCTTAGCTTTTTGAAGTACGATCAGTCTCCGACAATACTTTACAAAAGTAGAACAGGCCAACCTCCAGTGCAGCTCAAGCCGAGCTCTCGACGTTTCTACGAGGACTGTAGGAAAGAGCTTTGGTCCGAACAACTCGTCGGCAATATTGAGCAGTTCGAGACTATCCGCGACGAGTAAATTTGCGGAAGAAGAGACAAAAGACAGATCGACGAATTATCGTGAAAAGAGAACACGAATATCGAACATCAGCAGAGATAAATCTTTCCAGCTTTCTCATGGCTTATCATGTACCCGATGAGAGTTCCAGTTCGAATTGGGTAGACCAGAATGGGGGTAGCTATGAGAACTCGTCAGGGCATATATGGGGCTTCCAAGCCAGCACAGGAGCAGCTTACCAGTCTTTCGAGGGAGGGCCAGTGTCACCTCAATCGGTCATATATCCACCGGAATGGGGGTATCATGCCACCGCCGATATTCCAGGGCCCGACTACCAAGCATATGATCATGCGGGCTTACATCTGGCACCAATTGGACCAGGGATAGATGCTGTTGGCAGTAACGCCTTCGGCTTGTCAGGAATTGGCTCTAGGGTCATGAGTCCTGTCACTGAGCACCAGCATCCCATGCCTGGCAACTACCCGGAAGCGTATCAGTGCGTAAAAACAAAACGATTGAGTTAGAGTAGGTTGCTGATGGAAACTCAGAGCGAGCTGGAGCCGGGCCCACCAGGACGTTCACCTACCCGACTTCCACGAGCAGGGAATGTATATGCTTGACTCGGGGCTGTTCCCAGCACCTATGGCGTGTGTAACATCCTTCATCCATCATCACACTTACTAACGAGGCTTACACAGAGACGCCATGGTTCCTGGAAGCCAGTGCTCGACAACAATGTCATCTACAAGTCCACAGAGCCCTCCGTACTTGGAACGGCAGTGTACATCGCCCAGAGGGTTAGGCGATGCCGAGTACAGCGTTCCATGTCCCTATCGCTGTGGGACGATCCTGACTGGTGTGCATGCTATTGGCAACCTCACGCGCCATATCAAATCTCAGAGTTGCACAGCGTCCGGAAGAACCAAAGCTAAATACCCTTGTCCGATCGGTGGCTGCGACAGAGAGTACACGCGGTCTGACGGGCTAAAAGTCCACATGCGTAGGAGACACAACGCTCCACCAGCTCTTCCAAAGAATGATGCTGCTGTCGAGAACGACGACGACTAATCGGGGCATCGACTGTCTCGCAATATCCATCTCTTCAGATCAACCCACACACCCTTCTTATTCGCTATATCGGGTTCGCCCACATATTTCGGTGTTTCGCGTTTATCTCTAGCACATGCGGACTCGCACTAACTTTCGGCGTTGGTGATAAGTTGGGTTGCAACGCCAATACAGACAATCCATCTCTTACCCTTACCACCCCAGGTTCGGATTCGCCCCCCCAATCCATCAACAAAAAACCACAACCCACAATCTCACTCACACCACTATCCAAACTCCCAAGCTTACCAACTACTCATATCCCTTACGCCCCTTACATCCAATACCCCAAGATACAGTTAGTGGAAATTTTCACAGCTCGCCACCCTCTTACACAGACAACCCAGAGAGTTAGAAACGCTCCTCTAGCTTGCAGACCTGATCGCAGTTGTTCCTCAGGGATGATACAATAGCTCATAAGGGTGAGAGTTTGCACTACACTGTGCTAATGAAGGGGGGGGTCTACTTTGTATTGAGGTGAAGGGTAGGGTAGGGTGACCTTTGGTCAACCAAGTCAAGTACCGAGAAATCCGCTAGCGATATGACACGCAAAAGCTCTAGTTAGTCATGAGATGTTTTGAGACAAGTGCAGTGGAGAATGAATGCGAAGTTGTCAGCGGTCTTGGCATGTACATCAGACATGAACCACCTAGCTAGCTCTATCACCTTACATCATACAACATACTCATACCATAATTTTTTACTGAAGTGAAGCATACGAATCGAGCCGATAATAACCTTTGACCACCGTACTGGCCTTGATGAGATTTGTATTCCAACCATGACTAACATGCTCTTATCCAAGCCATGATACCGGCGTACTCCGATATGTCGTACCTTCCCTTGGAGCTCTAGCTACCCCGCTGCCCCACCTCGGATGGCAGCTTAAAGCTTCACGCGTCGCATCGCGTTCGATCTTCTCTCCCTCCCCCACCATGTCAACAACATCAGACTTCACACCTGTCGCGGCTGAACCTGTCTCCGAGAAAGATGGCCTGATCCACGGCGTCTCGGCGCAGGAGCTGCAGGTCCTGGGCGCGCAATGCATCGAGGCAAAGGCGAAGGCTTATTGTGCGTACCACGTATATCGGCGCAAACAACTTCAAAACTGATAGCTTCATCCAGGCCCATACTCGCTCTTCCGCGTCGGCGCCTCCCTCCTCCTCGCCTCCTCATCAGAAATCATAACGGGCGCGAATGTCGAAAACGCCGCCTACCCCGTCGGCACGTGTGCCGAGCGTGTCGCGATGGGCACCGCCATCCACGCGGGACACAAACTAGGGTCCTTTAAGGCTGT
The DNA here is from genome assembly GCF_010015815.1 of Dothidotthia symphoricarpi CBS 119687. Taxonomy (NCBI): domain Eukaryota; kingdom Fungi; phylum Ascomycota; class Dothideomycetes; order Pleosporales; family Dothidotthiaceae; genus Dothidotthia; species Dothidotthia symphoricarpi. The sequence goes on from NW_022985011.1 coordinate 1,630,762, forward strand.
AGGCGTGTCGACGGACATTCAGGACTTCTGCAGCCCGTGTGGCATGTGCAGACAGTTTCTGCGTGAGTTCCTCGGCCTCGATGTACCGGTGTTCATGTTCAACAAGGAGGGCAAGTATATTGTTCGAACGATGGGAGAGCTGTTGCCGTTGAGCTTTGGACCGGATGTTTTGCCGCCTAGGGAGACGCTGAAAGGGGTTGCTGGGGAGGGGAAGTAATGGTGTATCGCTTAGATTTAAGAAAGCTCTCAGAAGAGGACACGATACGTGAAGTATGAGTAGGGTGGTGAGGAAAGCATCATGTGATAGGATACCCATACGACGTAACCAACATTACGCTATACACGAAGGACGGTATACAATTACGAAATGCATCTTGTTGCTCAACTGTGTCCTCACGAAATACACGGCCGCCACGCCGCGGCAGGATTCACGAGATCACTATTATGGACTCGTGATTGGCTCAATACACCTCCGCGGTAATGACGTTTCAGCACAGCCACGGTGGCGAATTGCGACCTCCCTGAAGTACCTATATCACGCCTGTCGTTCTCCATCTCCACACCTGCAGCAAGCCAGTCAATCAAGTCACTTTACTTTACACTTTCAACCCACAAACCAAACTACTTCCAAGATGGATGAAGATCTCCTCGCCTTCGGGGCCGTCATGGTCTTCTTCCTCTCCATGCCGCTGATCGCCGTCCTCAGCGTAACAAGCTGCATCGCCTACTCGCGCACCAAAGCCTGGGACAAGACGCGCAACCAGCAAGCCGTCGCGCTCGAATCCGAGCCCCTCGTCGACGACGATGACGACTCGGCGTACGATACGGAAGACGAGGAGGAGCAGACCAAGCGCAAGGCAGAGGACGAGGCGGACAGGTTCTTGACGTTCGGCCAGATGTACCGCAAGAACTTCCGCAAGGTGTGGTCGGGCAAGAACCGCGTCGATATTGTCAAGGAGCGCGAGAGGGAGGAGAGGAAGAAGCTGGCTAAGGCTGTGGCGAGGGAGATGGATCGCAGGGAGAGGAGGAGGGCCAGGAAGGCGGAGCAGGCGCAGGTCGAGAGTCTGCCACCTTACAAGAACTAGATGGGTGAGGTGTGAGGTGGAGTGGTTGGAGATGAAGATGAAGATGGAGTTTCGCCCCTAAATTTGCAAAGCCATATTCAATTCTTGGACATAGATATCCTACATTTCGATTCAGAATACAACACTATCATCCAATTACTATCTACCTAATTCTTCGTTCAGCACATCATGTTCACACAACCCCCAATCATAGCCCCACATACCTCCGCAAACCCCCAACAGCCCATGCATGCATGCAGCGCGATAAGCCTAAGCTCGTCGATAAGCCCCTCACCAAACCAGATCAACCCACTACCCGCAGCGCCATATCGTCATGCATCTCCGCGCCCCGGGGACATTGATGGTACTGGTAAACGCAACACTGCCTCCCGTCTTGCATTATGATGTAGTTTCGTTTAGTCTAGTTTGAATTGAATCGATCTCGCACTTCATCATCCACCTTCCCGTCACCCACCCCTCATTCCTCGTGTTGAAGTTCACCCTGAAAGAACGAGTGTCTATCAGAGTGAGGAGATACGTCAACAATCAAGCACAATGGCATCAGCAACGACTGAACAGCTGGATTCGGAGCACTTTTCGCCGTATAGGGCGGATGGCAAGCTTGTGAGTCTTGAGCCAGTCAAAGGGGAGCGATGGGAAGGGATAGGGATTAAGAGCAGTGAAGCTGACAGGTCATGAACACAGTACGGCTTCGTCTGCGTAGTAACAGGCGCAACGCAACCCATAGGCCGAGCAATCGTCGCCGAACTAGCTGGTACGCACCACCCTCCCTCAACCAGACACCCCCCAATCCAACAACAACAACAACAAAACTAACCCCCTCCACCCAGCCCACGGCGCAGCCTGCATCTACGCCTGCTCCTCCAACCCCGACGAGCCCTACGCCGAGCTCGCCTCCACGATAAACGCCTCCTACCCAAACACAAAAGTAATCGGCTACCCCTACAAAATCACCTCGGAAGAAGACACCCTCTCCCTCATCGACGACGTGCTAAACACCTGGGGCCGCCTCGACGTCTGGACCTCGTCAACGGGCCTGCTGGGCCCACCTAGCATCACGACAACAGGCCCCGCAGACCTCTACGCCGCGTTCGAAACAAACGCCATGCCGGCTTTCTTCGCGCTCAAGTACGCGCCTGCTGCTATGCAGAAGACGAGCCCGAAGGGGAGCTATCCGAATGCTGCCCCGAAAGATGCGCCGTATGGGAGTATCATCGTGGTAACGAGCGTGGCGAGCTCGTACGGCGGGTGCTGGGCGCCGGCGTTCACGATGGCGTCGCACGCCGCGCTCGGGGTCGTAAAGTCCGGTGTCCTCGTGCTGAAGGGCACGGGGGTGCGCATCAATGCGATTGCAGCGGGGCAGATCGATGTCGGCGTTGATCTGAAGGGGGTGCGGGAGATGCAGAGTGGGCAGTTTCCGCCCGCGAGCCTGCAGGAGGTGGAGGTGCAGAAGCGGACTATTGGGCTGGAGAGGGCGGGGCGGCCCGATGAGGTGGCGAGGGTGGCGGGCTTTTTGGCCAGCGGGTTTAGTAGTTATATTACCGGGGCGGAGCTGAGGGTTGATGGGGGCGCGGGGGTGATGAACCCGTTGACTGTGCCGGTGTAGGTATATATCGTTTCGCGGTAAAGGTCTGGGGTAGACAGCGTAGTGAGAGAGAGAGATGCGTCATGAAATTCGTGTTTTGTTTTATCAATGCTGCAGCACGACCGGTACGCCCTTCTCCCAATTCCCAATACTCTCGGCGATGTTGATCCAATACCGTAACTTGACCGCCTCGCCCTTGGCTCCCTCCACATCATCCTCGGCAAAACACCTCTCCAACACGCCGACACTCTCCTCAATCCTCGCGTCATTCTCCACCCGCATCCCCTCCAACTCGCCCTCCTCCTGTGCCTCCTCAATCTGCTCCCGCGCCTCCAGAACCTCCATCAGCAGCCCCGGGTCCTCAACCCGCAACTGCTCGTCATCAGCGACATCGATGCCGCGCAGCGACAGCAGATACTGCGCCCGCAGCAACGGGCTCTGCAACGTCTTGTAGGCTTCATTTATGCGCGCCGACAACGCTTCGGCGCGCTTCTTATCGTGCTGCGGATGCAGATCTGGATGTGCGCGGGCTTGGAGTTGGAGGAACTCGCGTTTCAGGGCGGAGAGGTCGATGGTGAAGGGGCCGGTTGGGGGTGGGCCTGTGGGGAGGGATGTGGGGAAGAAGGCGTAGTGTGTTTGGGGGGCTGTGGCGGGTTGGGGTGCTGTTGATGCGAAGGGCGATTCTTTGGCGTTGGAGGATGATGTGGACTGGTGGCGGCGCGCGGTGTGTTGTTGTGGTTGTGGTTGTATGCGGTGGGTGCAGAGCAGACATGGCGATGGTCTGAATTGTGTGCGGAGCGGCGAGACGGGCGACTCGGAGGTGAGGGTTGCGCGGAGCCTGCGTATGGCTGTGGGGCGGATTGAGTGCATATTCGAAGTCGCGAATTACTGTATGTGTGGAGGAGGGTCGTGGTGGTGTCTGTGCAAGATTGTAGATGTCGAGTTTGCATGAAGGCGTCGTAGAAATGAATCGGCGCGGAGAAGGCAAACACTTCCGCAGCTACGTCATGCCGTGAACAATGCGCCCGAATGCGCCGCGGCGCTGAATCCAAACCACACATTCTACTAGCTAGAACAAACTAACTAACATGATCTCGCTACCAAAGTCAATATATATATACATAGTCACGACAATGCTCGCGTGCATAATATCCCCGCATCTCCTGCGTCTCGCTCTCCCCACACGACGCGCCATGTCCACCAGCACACTCAACAAGACCATCTTCACACCCGCCCTCTACACCCAAGTCACCGACCTCTGGCTACAAGACACCCCCCTCGACGGCTCATCCGTAGACGAAACCGTAATAAAGCGCTGGTTCGCCGGAACCCCCGACGAGCGCCTCGCCTTCGACGCAACATGTAAAGCGCGCTTCGGCGCCGCCCTGCACAGCATCGGGCCCTCGAACCTCCCCAACGCATCTACAGCCCCGTTCCTCCACGACCTGCAGCAACACAGCAGCGACAGCAGCGCCGCGGCCTGGACAGCCCTCAGTCAAGTCATCCTCCTCGACCAGATACCGCGCAATATCTTCCGCACCGACGACACGCTAAAAACCGTCTACACGCACTACGACGCCCTCGCCTCATCCCTCACAACCACCCTCCTCTCCTCCTCAAGACCAGATCTACACCCCCAATGGCGCGCCTCCACCGCGCATCGCATGTGGTTCTACCTGCCGCTCATGCACTCCGAGGACCTCGCTGCGCACGACACGCTGAAGCGCATACTGGACGAGTTCGACCAGGAGTTGGCAACGCGGGACGGGTGCGAGGCGTCGAAATATATGATCAAACAGCAGTTCAAAGCGGAGCAGGAGCATCGAGAGATTCTGGAGAGGTTTGGACGGTATCCGCATCGGAATGGCGCGTTGGGGCGCGAGAGTACGGAGGAGGAGAGGGTGTTTCTTGAGGGGGGAGGGGCGACGTTTGGTGTTGTTCAGAAAAAGGGGAGTACGTGAGGATTGCTTTCGGTCAAGTGTGAAAGCGCGAGTGAAGTAAACTGCGTTCATTGTGGCTACTATAAGCTACGGAACTACATTAATGAGGGGACACAAAGTGTGTACGCCGCCAGGTATCGAGGCACGAAACTCTCACACTAATCGCAGATGCAGTCGTGGAGCTCTTGCAAGCTTATTCTGCACCTTGGTTCCTGGTACTTCGACTAACTGAGACGTCCTCTAGTCAAGCATGACAGACAAGCTTACATTACTTCTGCCAGCAAAAAGAACGCCGAAGTCGATCAATCTATGACAAGCAGATCGAGCGAATTGGCAAAAACATGGGTCTTGCCGCGACTCGAACGCGGGGCCTCTCGCAAGTGTGCTCAGGAAGTACCCTAAGCGAGAATCATACCACTAGACCACAAGACCCTGATGTCAGAAGAAGCCGAATTTATTGGATCCGGATCATGTTCCGATGGGGATTCGACAAAAATCAAACAGTAGATAGATACAAATCTGCCACATGTTCGCTCATTCCCTCTCTCGCCCAGACAAATAGATCACCCCTCGATGATGCACCGACAACAATGCACTGGCCGTCAATGTTCGTGCATTACCCGAGAATAGCCCCATTGCATTGGGGCGTATAATAGCGGCCCCCAACGTCGAGGAGCGGGGCACGCTAAGCCTTATATGCATGCAAGGTCTCCGAGGGGTCAAAGTCTACTTCCAACGACATTTGTATGCCATCTCCAGTGCTGTACTTCATGTGCCACGGTGTCAATTACGCAACACCCAGGAAGCAGGATACTACTAGTAAAAATTCATCGTACACCACTTCTTCTACGTCAATATCGGGGATGAACTGGCCAGATCTCAAAACCACGAACCAGTCCATCTCGAAAGCCATAGTTCCTTGGCAGGCCCACATTCAGGCCCCCAACTTCGCCCCGTTGCAAGCACTGCGCGCGTAAATATCGATAACGGTCGGGATAATTACTCTTTGCCGGTCAGCAGCAACGTCTCCTATCGTGGACAATTGTCAGCAAATTAAGGCGCTGAAAAAAGTAATGCAAGGTACAGCGCAACACACGTGGTGTCAGCATCTTCCCCGTTTAGGCCGTCCGTCTGACAGGCACCACTCAGTCAGATTGCGAGATTATGTACTCTGCCACGAACAGAATGGCAAAGCTATCAGAATGCATCCCGAGGAGCTGGTCGGCGCGCTTTTGGACTGACTTTTTAGCTCGAGACTGGGGTTGAACTTTAGGCCGCCTGTTCATGACTGTTATATAGTCTAGGGCCTGTCGCACTTGGTCTTTGGAGGTCATTCTACCTACTTCTACCATCACGGTTTTTCACAATGGGGAACTCGGGCTTGTTGTCGTGGACGAGCCTTGTTGTCTCGGGGGTTGTGGCGGGGCTCGCGTACTTTGTTGTCAAGTTTGTTAATCATCGACGGTCTTATAAGGGTTTGGTGGGTTTCTCTCGTCTTACGATTTCCTCATATAGTATCCAGAAACTGATTCTCTCTCCAGCCCATGCCCCCACATGATTTCTTCTGGGGTCACCTGAAGCTCGTGGGCGAGTTGAGCAGGGCATTGCCCAAAGACACCCACTTCCAGTACATCACCACGACGATTGGGAGAGACTACGACATGCCATCGGTCTTCTACTTGGATCTTTGGCCCCTGGGCCCAAGTTGCATGATCATCACAGACCCGGACCTCGCGCTCCAGGTCACCGGAAACCACGACCACGAGAAACACGACGAGGAAAAATCTGTCATCGATCCTTTTATAGGCGCGGGGAATATTGTGACTTCTGCAGGGGCGCGCTGGAAACATCTGCACAAACAACTCAGTCCTGCGTTTTCCATCTCCAACATTGCTGCCATGCGGGGTGGCATTGCGGAAGAGACGATGAAATTCCGCGGCCTGATGAAAGAGCTAGCTCAGTCGGGAGAGGATTTCAGGATGGACGATTACGGCCAGCGCCTGATGTTCGACATTATCGGAAAAGCGACGTTTTCGGTTTCACTCCATGCGCAGGAGAATGGTAGCCTAGCGTTGGAATACTGGGAGAAAATGTGTCGCACCCACATGGTCTTGCGCGAGTCGTGGAACCCTATCAAGAATCTCTTCTTAAAGCAGAAGATACGCAAGATTCGCATACAGTTCGACGCGGTGCTCACCAAATTAGTGCGGGAGAGATTCGACGTCGTACGGCGGGACAAGGTCGATATGTCTGAGAAGCGTGGATTAGGCATCATGGACCTCATTCTACGAGACGATATCCAGGCCGGAATGCAAGACCTCAGCCCCCAGTTCATCGCCGACGCCCTCTCGCAGGTTAAAACCATGCTCGTCGCCGGCACAGGAACAACATCCGACACGCTCTGCTTCGCCAACATGTTCCTGTCCACACACCCGGAGATACTCCAGCGACTGCGCGAGGAGCACGACACAGTCTTCACAAAGGGCGTCGACGCCACATACGCCATGCTTTGTGCCGAGCCACACAAGCTCAGCGACCTCACGCTCACCACCAACGTCATCAAAGAAGTCCTGCGCTTCTTTCCCATCGGCAGCACCGTGCGTTGCGAAAACAAAGCCGGCTTCGTCATGTTCCAGGGCCAACGTTACACCACAAAGGGGCAAATGCTTGCCCCCCAAGCCCTCGGCCTGCACATGGATCCCAGATGGTTTGAGAACCCGACTGTCTTCGATCCCGATCGTTTTGCGCGCGCCGACTTTCCTCGCCATGCGTGGCGGCCGTTCGAGCGCGGGCCCCGCGCGTGTCTGGGCCAGCCTCTTGTGCGTGTTTCCTATCCCCAGCCAAACTGTGTGGTTTAGACTGACTTGTACAGGCCATGGACGAGCTGAAGATCGTGCTGCTTCTGACGGCACGCGAATTCGACTTTACGTGTGCGAATCTGCGGCCGAACAAGACGCCCAAGGTTGGGTGGTCAGATCTGGTGAGTCGAGAAAAAACTGCAAAGAGAGCGTTGCTGATATGATGCAGGATTTGACGTTTGGGGATCTCGCGTTCCAGGAATTCTGCTTCGAGGCGAAGCCGCGCGACGGGATGCCGATGAATGTTAAGATGTCGAGTTGGTCGTAGACGGTCTGCGGTAGTGAGACGTACGAGATGGTGAGGTGGAGAGGGGAGGTTGGTACTCCGTTTGTGTGGTAAGCATTTATGCCGTCATTGCAACTCGTCGAATCGAAATAGAGATTTGAAATTCGCAACGATAAGTATTGTTCTTTACTGCATCACTTTATCCGAAGCTTTCACTATCATGGAAGTATATCATTGTCTCAAGTCATTGGGCTGTCAGTATTCTCCATGAAAGTCATGAGATAGTCTCTCTTCGATGTGTTTCTTTACAGTTTGAAGTCTCACTTTCACTTCACTTTCACTTCCAACTCCTTATCGATCTTGCCTCGCGCCTTGTACGTTTGTTTGCGTGTTACGTCATGTTTGATTCCCACCTGCCTCTCCTACACTCACTTTCCAACCTTCCGAACTCTCTGCTCACCAAATCAACAACACAACCACACACCCCTTTACATCTCCCACCATGTCGTCGCGAGAACCAGACAAACGATCAGACAGCCCCCATCGAGCAAAACCCACGATGCAGTCCCAACTTCCCTCACCACTACACCCCATCCCCCTCCAGGCTAGTCTCAGCAGTCATGGCACCGACAACCTCCCCGCCTCAACGCCGCAGCGAGATGGCACCGGCACTCCGCTCTCACCGGCAGATTGCCGCACGCTGGAGAAGATCCTGCAGCATGTTCAAGGTGCGTCATCCGAGGCCAACGAAACTGTCGATGGATTGTTTGCGGGTGGTGAGAACAGTGCGGGAAACAAGGTCGAAGTGGTTGGAGATGCTGGGAGTGAGGCGGACGATGGATATGGAGACGAGGACGGTAGTATGGACGAAAGCGGGGGAGAAGGCGAGAAGACGGGTTTCGCAACCGTGGACGGAGCGGATGACGATATCGAGGCTGTGCAGGCTGAGATGGGATTGAGTTTCATCGGTCATGAAGGAGGTGAAGAGGAGAGCGAGGTACGTTGATACACTGCACACACTTCCTTGTATCTCCTTCATACGACACCTCTCTAACACACCCCCAGCTCTTCGAAGCCTCAGACCTAGAAACACCACCCCCAACCATCCACACCCCAAGTAGAAAACCCATCGACTTCGCCCCCGTCCCCGAAACGCCCTTCACAAAAACACTAGCCTACTTCAAGCAGCACAAAAGCAACCCCAAAGCCCCCCTCCCACCCGCCGAACCACCCCGCTCAACATGGGAAAAGGAATACGCTTCCGCGCCCCCACACCCCACCGCCCCAGAAGAAGAACACCCACCCACCCCGCCTAGGACATACGAGCGCATCCTCTCCGCGCAAGAATGGCCCGACACGCCCTCCCCCAAACCCTCACCACCTCCCGACGACGTACGGATTACGCATTCCACACCGGTGTTCGGATGGAAACCCGTTGATAAACAGCGCTCTCCTCATAAAATACATGGTTCTACGTGTTCGCTGGAGATGCGTGGGCTTTCGGTGGTGGAGGTGACGCGCGGTCGGGAGGGAGTGGGGAGTGGGAGGGAAGAGGGGGATGGAGAGGAAGAGGGGGATGGAGAGAGGATGCAGATGATACTCTACCCCCGCCATCCTACGTTCGTTACGGTGATTGAGATGCTGCCTGCGGCTATGTTTTGGGTGGGTGTTGGAGGGATTGCGAGGGTTGGGGGGTGGGTTGTTGCGAGGTTGGGGGGACGTGAAGCGTGATGGATGCGTGGATGGATGGAACATTTCAAGATGAGATGAGGTATGGCAGGTAGGTATGCAGAGTATTCGAATATGAACACTAGGAGATTAGGAAATTTTAAAGTAAGTTTCAAGTGGAAGAATAATCATATACGTCGTGATGCAAAAAAAGAAACTACAGCTCATCTTTATACACCTCCTCACTGCCCTCCTGCACATCCTCTTCCTCGTCCGCATATTCTTCCTCTGCTTCTCCCTCCCCACCCTTGACCGCTTTATCCTCGTCCTTCTTCTCGCCCTTCCCCTTCTTCCCCTTCTCCTCCTCATCCACCTCAATAATCCCGCGAAACTCCCTACCCCTCGGCGTATCCACAAGATCCAATTTCCAGCCCTTCCTCCCCGCCAACTTATCCAGATTAGCCTTCAATTTCTCGACAGCCTTTGGATCCGTAATCATCAGCTCGCGCATCTGCTCCGCCGTCATCTGGCTCCCATCACTACTCGCCACAGTGCCGAGGAAAGTTTCTTTCCCGCCTCCCACAACGACGCTCTTCTCGATAACCTTCCCCTCAGACCCAACGAGCTGATGCGCACCGACTTCAATCCCGCCGATAACGATGCGTTTGGCGGACTGCGCAAGGTCGCGGAGGGGATTACTCGTATCCTTCAGCGCCCCCGGCGGGGCATCTTTGAGCTTCTGCTTCTGGAGTTTAAGCGCGGCGAGACGGTCAGCTTCGCGGGCCTGGGCTTCGAGGCGCAGGGTTTCCCAGGCGGGGAGGTCGGAGGCGGGGACGACGGGGCGGCAGGAGATGGGGTGGGCGAGGTTTTCCTGGGGGGGCTGGAAGGCGATGTCGTTGCAGAGGCGGGGGGTGTCGACGATCATGAGGTAGGAGCAGGTGCTTGTTTCTTTTATCATGGCGATGCGGTCGGCGGATTGCGGGTTGCAGTGGAACTTGGGGGTGTTAGTGTGTGTGTGTAGTGTAGTGTGATGTTGTATGGGGGTAGTGTACATACCTGAACATCGATTTTACGGTCCTTGCCTGTCAGGTCACACTGCGTGCCGCCGGACAGTTGCTGGACCATGTACCTGCTCGAGCCCTTTGACTCGAGGCGCGGAATCTCCATACCCTTCTCCTCGTGATGCGCCATGTTGCCCTCGTCGTCGAACGTCTCCTTGGTGCCCTGCTCGCTGCCCAGCGTCTTGCGCTTATCGTCTTTGGGGTATCTGCCCAACACGAAGCTCCACACGCTCGTGTCCTCAACAGGCGGATACATGGGAATGCCGCGACTGGGGGGCAGCTGGTGAAACTGCTTGACCTCGTCCTTGTAGCAGAAGCTGTAGCTCCACCAGCCGCTGAGGTAGTAGATGCAGTTTCCCTTCATGCCCTCGAGCAGCTCCCAGCCGCGGTCTGTGGCGCGCATCAGCTCCTTCTCCTCCTCGGCCTTTGCTTCCTCGGCCGTCGTGGTGCTGTTCTGCGGCACTTCTTCGGGGATCGTGGGGATGCTGCAGAGGTAGCGCTGCCCGCCTAGCACCACGGCTTCGTACGTCTGCTCGAGCGCATCGTCGGTCGGTGGCGTGTCTGCAGAGAGCGGATCGCGCTTCGACAGCTCCTGCGTCTCTTGCGGTTCGAGCGGCGCGGAGCCTGAGCTGCGGGGTGCGTGTTGCGCGAGGAGGGCCGTGGCCTCGTCTTCGGCGATGAATGTGTCGGGCCACACAACTGCGTACTGGGTGTAGTCAGCACATGTCCAGGCGTCTTATCTCGGATGCAGCGCGTCATACCTGGGGAAAGGCAAGCAGATCGTCAAACACACTGAAGGCGTGCTGACTCGCCACGGCTATGCGCAACACTGCCGGGAGCGCCCAGAAGTTCCTCATGACGGAGGTTGAGGTGGTGGAAGACGAGTCGTCAGGACGACATGTGGGGAATCAAGATGGACACGCAACGTGGAGCTGCGGACTTGAAGGACCCTGGTTGGAGCCAGATGTCACTTCCGCTTATTGACTAGGCCTTGATTGGCTGGCCTCAACTATGTCATACTTCCGCATTCTCAGCAAAACATGAACGAGTGTTTATTTTGTATATCGTGTCATTCCATCTCTTTTCTTGACCATAATTCTGTGCTAAACATCTCCCCCACCTAGGTGTACTCGTACATGAACAAACTCGTCCCTACCCTTCAAAAGAAACACACATCTCGCGACGTCAAACGAACACTCCCTCCCCAATACTGAACGCCAGTAAAATGCTCTTGACAAGCGGAAAACACATACACCCTAATCTTTCATCCCAAACGCCCGCTAGACACCTCCCAACCTGCCTTGTTGAAAACCCCTACTCCTGCCCAAGTTTATTCCCAACCCGCACCTGAAAGCTCTCCTCTGCCTTTCTCGCCTGCCGACCTGTTCCGATGTAGAACTCGCACCGAAACTTCATGCAAGTCGTCCCATTCGGATCGTGATAAACTTGTATGATATCGCCGCTATTGAGGTGTCCAAACAACGCCCGTCCACGCTCATCCTTCTGCCTGAGATGCTTGCCGTTGATCGAGATGCCATGTGTCGCGCATGTCCAGATACCGACATTCAGCTCCTTGAGGCTCGTCCAGTCTTTGCCCTTCTGACTCAACTCCTGTACCGTCTCAGCCCTGTCGCCCCCAGACGAGTACCAGAAGATGATAAAGGCCGTCTTGGGGATGCGAGTGTCGCCTCTGTCCTCGTATACAATCGTGTTATTGCTGAACCGACCCCACGACGTTTTGCTTCGGTCAATGTTGAGAGTGAGGTTCGGAGCGAACGAGTCTGCCGTTGCTACTAGCTTACCCAAGTGCTTTGGGAGGAGTTCGATATCAAGTTCGGCAGGCACACAAGGCACTTCTGCCGAGGGGGACGATGCTACACCCGTATGTGACGCCTCGGAATGGCTACTGGTGTCTGATGCTCGAACCGTGTCTTCGTACACAGATGTCCCTGTAGTGAGATCTCTGCCCGCCGACAAAAAGTCGTATCCGCTCACCTTGGAAGCGTACTCTGCGTTGTGTGTACTGGGATCCAACGGATCGTAGTAGTACGAAGCAGTCAACGGCAGACTAATCTGTCGGTTCAGTCCTGGCGCTCTTGCTTTCGGCGTGGGTTCGCTGATCTGGCTAAATTCTTTCGAAGACTCGGTCAACGAGTTGTGCTGTACTACCTCAGGCGTACGAGGGGTTGTTGGTCCGGGCGTGTGAGTCCCCGAGACCGGCGAGTATGGAGACGTCATGTTCATTTCTCGAACAAGAGACTCGGCTCCCAAAAGACTAGGCGACGAGAGGCCGCCGTCAAGTTGAGAAGGCGCCGTAAACGGACCCTGGAATGGTGTTCCACCGACAGCATGACTGAACGACTGAACTCCATCCCGTGAAATGATTGCTGCAGCCTCCTCTTCAGACAGCGCGTTGGTTGCATGGGCGTTCAGGATACCTGAACTTTGGAGAGCCGACTGACCAATCTCGCCAAACAAGCGTGCCCGTCCTGGCGCAGGCATGAGCCTGAAACTCTCGTCGTCGTCAATAAAATGCTCGGGCTGGAAAGACGCATCTATACTGGATTCCGTAGCATCACGTAGCTGGTCTCGTGGAAACCGGGGGTCCGGGCGGATACGTTTTGGGTTGACGAGTTGGATTAGCTCGTCGTCGGACAAGATATCGCTTTCCTCGTCAGACTCAGGAATCTCTTCTTGAATATGCAGTTGCGACAACTGGTCCTCTGCGTCTTGTGACTCGTCTTCCTCGGCAATGGCTTGAAGCGTAGGGTCGACCGGTAGCACTGCACCCTCCTTCAGCCATGGATGGTTGAGGCATTCGCGATCTGTGGGACGCGTTGCAGGATCAGTTCGAAGCATGCGTGTCAGGAGATCGATACATGGAGCCGAGACCCCGGCCTTTTGTAAAGGCGACGGATCAAGTGGAGTCGCCATGATGTTGTTGAACATCGCCTCGCCCGTGGCGTCTGCAATGCCTTTGAAAGGTGGTTGGCCACAGAGACAGTACCATAGTACGCCACCGAATGACCAGATGTCTACTGAGGAGCTGTATGAATGATACTGTTTTGTGCCTCGTCGGCGTTTAGTTCCCTTGGAAGGGCCTGTGCTGTATTCAGGAAACACTTCTGGTGCGCAGTAAAGTAGAGTACCACAAAAGGTCTTGAGAAATGTCTCGTCATGCTTGACGACCTTTGACAGACCGAAATCAGATAACTTTACAGTGAAGGGATCGAGATCTGCGATGAGGATGTTGTCCGGTTTGATATCTCGATGTGTGATTTTAGAGCGATGAAGATAGTTGAGAGCGCTCAGTATCTGTTGCGCGATAGTTCTCACCAGAGACTCCTTCAGTGGCCCTTGCTGATGAAGGTACGCTTGCAGATCACCGCACCGCACAAACTCCATGATGATGTACAAGTAGTCGCCTTGGTCGTGATATTCGACGAATTCGACTACGTTTGGATGTCGCAGGCTTTGCATGATCTTCATCTCGTTGTCGATCTTCTTATCCAACTGGCCATTCTTCATGAAGCGACGCTTTTCGAGCTCCTTCGCAGCGAGAAGCTTACCTTCCATTTTGGTGGCTAGCTGGTGAACAGTGGCAAATGCGCCTTTGCCAATCTGACCTGAGAGAATGAGCAAAGAAAGTCATGTATCGCATCGAACGGACATACCGATGAGATTGTAATTTGCTCCACCATCCCATTTCATGCTCGGTCCACTGCATTGCTTACTGATTCGCTGCAAGGCTGCATCACGTCAGCGAATGCCATTGAGCCTGTAAGGAAGCAAGTTACCTTTCTCTTTGTTGCCAGTTTCAGCACACTCAGTGATGAAATGTCGTAGATTGTCACGGAAGCGATCCATGTATGAGACCCGCGCAGGTATACGAACAATGAACCTGATCATCTCAGATTCGTTAGAGTTTTGTATTGAGATGATGGATCCTGAACTGAGCATCCGTATCTTGTTGAAGCGCTTCATTTTGTGGCTCAGCAGCTGATCGTCAACAATTGTACCATTAGTAGACATGTCCTCAATCATGATGATACCATCTGAGTTCAGGTATATCCGGAAGTGCTGGTTGCTGATTCGCTTGCCGGTATCTTGCCCAAAGACGATATCCGCGCTGTTTGGATTACGTCCGAAGATGAAGCCAAGCTGCCTGAATCGCAGATTCCGTACTGAGGACATGCGTAGGGCGAGGTCGGCGCCTGCTCGAGATCCATGGCCCACTCTCTCCCCAGAAGCATTGATGATGATCGTTTCTTGCTCCTCAATATCGGTTAGGGACCCGCTCATCGAATCAAGAGAGTTGCGACGGAAGAGCACATGCTCGGGGCGAGTCTCAGCGGCGAGCTCCACGATCTTAATAGCGGTGGGTGTGGCAGGATGAAGTATCAAAAGCACATCAGCAATGTCCTCGTCGTTCAAGCCTGAATTATTCCTTCCCAGTCGGCGTGGATCAAGCACCGGCTGGGTGGCTGGCTGAGTTGGTTCGTCGCTCATAGTTATGGTGGCGTCAGTGTATCGCTGAGAACCTGTATAAAATTGATGCTGTCGTCTGGAAAGAGACGCGCTCGAGCTTTGCGCGGAGCTAACAAGCAGAGAAGTGAGTGGGACAATGATTGGGGCTGTCAGCAACCTGTCGCGGGGTCGCAAGAGTTTCGCGTTGAGGGGTAGCGCAGTCCAGTGTTGGTTGCTACGACAGCAGAGAAACCTGGGCGGCCACACGGTCAGCGAGGGCGTCGCCTTGGTCTGTGTCGGTTATGAGTGAAAGGTCCGACTACGTGCAGTACCACTTGCTGCAGCAACGAGCACAACCGGCGACCAACAGGACTCCTGCTATATTTTCCAAGCTAATGGGTCAGTGAAGGTGCTGGCGCACTCCACGAAAAAGCAACGATGCTTTGTGCAAGGCTTATCCTGTCACCTGCCTTGATTACCGCCAGACCTCCTTCTATCTACTCGGCGAGGGCTGTACTCCGAACAGGCTGCTTCAGATGGCGCAACGTCCCTTGCGATGATGCCCGTGTATAGTATCCACTCCTTAGTGGTCGTGAGGCGCCTGCTCTACAGATACAGGTGACGTAGTGGTTGTCCAATTCCAGCAGGCGCAAGAATTGTATATGAGTTTCGAAAACGACAATCTCGATTACTAGTATAATGCGGGCAGTTCAGGCACAGCGTAGACGTTGCGAGAGTCTTTATAGGCGCGCGGCGGTCGAGGCAGACGTTCGCCTGTGTGGAGAGGCAGATGCAGGAGGCGACAACGACGCGAGGGCTACCCCAGGGACGGATCTTCTGCAAGGCATCAGCTCGATTTCGCCCATTTTACGTCTCCAAATTGCCATTGCAGCACACATGATGACGCACCTCTGTAGCAAAACCAGCGCGAACTCCTGCGCAGACGTCAAAAGTGAGAAAAGCAGACCTCGAAAATGTCCCGAGCTGTGAGACTTCTGGGGAAGGTGCCACCGCGTCGCCGCGTCGCGTCACGCCAATCGGGTTAGGCCCAAAGCTAAAGTGGTGTCTGTGCGAAACGTGACGAAATCCAGGCAGCAACATCTTGCTTTGCTCACTGACTCGCGATGCATAGAAAACGCCATCTTTGTCTCCTAATAGCTCTTAGAAATAACCAAGACTCTTGATAAACACTACTTCTGCGGTTCAGTCATTTGATAGAATATAGCAATAACAACTATTCACTTTCAGACAAGAACAACACGTGTACGACCTACAATCGCGGATGCGTCTGGTCGTCGAATTCGCTCAGTGGGTGGAGGATGAAAGTGCTAGAACAGATGTATGTCTCGAATGGAAGGACCTAGCCTCGCCTGGACAGACATCGGCAACCCCACTCAGCAAGTTGGTCCAAGCATAGAGTCGCGTATCATCTGTTCAATGTTGGCCTCCATCCTATCTTGGTTGGCTCACCACCGGCTGAGAAGAAACAGGCAACGGCCACAGAACCAATGCATCCTGACGTGATTTTACTCGAGATTGGCGCTGACACGTGGTACAGGACGTGCTGCAATATAAATTAGGAGGAATCCCTTTCACCTTTCCAGTTCTTAGTCCCATCTACATTGAGGCGATACTAGATCTAATACATCACCCCATTACCTCAGTACGAGGCTGCAACTTGAATACACTATGGAGGCGTTGTATCTTACAGACCTTCTGCAACATCGACCTCTGGGTACTTACGGCGCAACATCCTCCAAGACGTTACATTTTCGAAATGTACCTCTCGACACTGGCGTAATCAACCTATACGGATGTACTTCGGTCATCGTAATTTCAGAAGAAGGTCTTTGGATATCCCACTTCTTTGAAAATCCCTCCTTCGTCAACGGTCAGTCCCAATTTCACCACGACGTGATTTGGATGGGTTTAGGATCTGGCGACGGCCCTGCGTGGCATGAGGAAGGCCTCTGGAATTTGGCTTACCCAGGGGGCATCCTCGGCTACACTAGCAACCCGAAGGCGTTTATCATCACACCAAGAATCCGTACGCAACCTCCTGAGGCTGCTTTGCCCGGTCTGCTCTTGTACGCCAACGAAGTCGGGCAAATCGCAACGAGACTTCAGACCTTGATACCCAGCGCTGCCCCGCCAGTGGTCATCGACTACATACCCAGGGGTCCTGATGAATTATATCAACTCATCGGAGTCTTTGCCAACACGCATGGCAAAGTTCTCCTCGAGTACAATCCATCCCATGATTTGTTTGACTACGCGAATGTTAAGCTTACAGTTGAAGACAACCTTGTATTCTCGGACCGTTGGATAGCTCGCCCAGACCAAATCGTTCATTAGGTGGGAATCAGAGTTCAACAGTCCTATGTTCGACGCAGTTATGGGTAATCAAACTTGCTTGGAGCGATCCTAGTCTTGTTCGGCATGATGTGTAGAACAACCAATAGATTAAGGGATGGTTTGGTGCAAGGTAACGCATTCCAAAGTGTATGGAGCAGACGAATACGCGACATTGGGTTGAGAATGTTGAAGTGAAGTCTAGGTTTGAGTTACCAACTACATCCAGTTGATTTATCACACGCAGCAGTTCTGAGCAAACATTCGCTCATACTATTATGAATGATCTATTTCGAACTCATATGGACGATATCAGATTAGTCCAGCACATCTCCCATCACTACTCACTAAGTCTTCCCAATCAAACTTACCAAGGTCACTGGCCACTTGAGAATAAAGGGATGTAGACACGCTATATAAGCACAATATTCTCCCACCCATCCTCTGGTTCAATACCCTCTCTACCTTCACCATACATCAGTCCTTGCATATAACAATCGCCCACGACTTCGTATACGAGGTCTCGCCGCGATCTACGTAGAACAAACGGCGTTTTTCCTCCTCTCAATATGAACACTTCATCGCCTACCATCGTGGCCGCCGGTCCAAGCCCTATGTAGCCATTGCCGGTACGAATTAGACGCCGAGAAAGAGTGGCCGCCATGATTGTGTGGTCTATGGTCGATACAAGATTCTCCCTTGGGCGGGGGTCGAGCTTGACCTCTGGACCATACGTTTGGATTAGCCGGTTCCAGATTAGGCCGCGAAACTCTTTCCAAGGTGCGTCCTGCCGGGTATCTCCAGAGCTATGAAGCAGCTGGTCTTCAGAATACACGCAAGGGCTAGTAAAACGCAACAACTTCCTCACTCGTTGTGTGAGCTCTTGCAGGTTGGCAATGTAACTGTGAGGAATGACACAGCGACAGAACCACCTTGACAGAGATAATAAATCTGACCGTACCATATCGGGCCAAAGGAGGAGCACTTCCCTCCATGCCCTCGCTGCATCCGACCACATATGGTCGTTCTTCTGACTTTCAAAGCTCCCTTTGCAAGATTCTTTAAACGGTGATCGCTTTGATAGTTGCGCCCAGGTTATGAAGGACAACTCGTCGTCGTATATCGTTCGTCGAACCTTGACACCTGGATGCCGAGCATGAACGACATCCGCGCATATGATTCTCCAGAAATAGTTTCCATCTTCGAAAGGCACATGATCCCACCATCGTCTAAGTGTGTCTCGGCAAGCATCTGCATCGTCCCCCAACATGAGCACATCTACATGCTCTACCATGGCAATTCTTACACCTTGAACCGACAGTTGGCAGGGAGCTTCTTCTCGGACCACATCCCTAGTAACTGCTGTTCCAGGACACGCATCATACAACTCCGCAGCTTCTGCTCGTATGCTATATGTATGACCTCCGGGAGCACCCCAATCCGGAACCCATGAAGGTAAATCGTCTCTGAACTTTCTTCCGAGCTCGGTACTGAAAACACGAAGGGATTTCGACCCATAAATGGCTTCGAGTGTCGCTTTGCGAAACACATCTACTTCACTTAGTGAGTAGTCTGGCGCCATATGCGGTTCTCCTTCTGGAACTTGAACCATGCTGAGAAGTGCATACACTTTGTCTCGTGGATCTGACGCTTTTCGATCTCGGAATTTGCATAGCAATGCCAGCAATGATCTGTCTCTATCGCTTTGCAGGGCATCGGTTTTGGTAATCGATTTATAGTTCAGATCCTTTCTATCCCGAAGCTTCTCAATGTCTAAGATGCGATGACTGCAATCGATGAGAACTTTCATCTGATCTCGAGGCAATTGTGTGGCTGTTCTAGAGCAGCATGCAAGACTGTGATTGATGTAGCTTGATGCAGCCCTCGCAAACATACTCCACGGGGCTGATATAGTGCCATGAACGACAATAATCTGGGGGGCAAATACGAGCTCTTGTACTACCCATATTCGATTCCAGAATGGCGTGAAGGGAGGGTACATCAGTCTTCTAAGAGCTTCGAAAAGTTTTATCCGATTGGTGTCGAAGTTCGCGTTCCATTCGTCACTGCCTTTTTCTCCATTGCGAGAGAATACAGCTGTGCTATCAAGGTGGTAATCGTGACTCAATCTGTGAAGGAATTCAAAAACCTGGCACACACTGACCTCTCGCTGAGAATGAAATTTATGATGAATATCTAACACCTCGAGTTTGGGAGGCGTATCTGGATCGAAGCTAATGACTGCAGGTGGTCGCGCAGCACTCTCAAGCCGGTCTCCAAGGTAGACGATGACCTCTTGACAGCTCTGATATATTTGGCCCATCAGCTGCACCTGTTGCGTTCTCTCTTTAACGTCATCCTGATTAATACACAGTGCATCCACCCAGAGAACAAGCCCGTCTTTGTATTTTTCTCGTAGGTGTCGTAACGCGCTTTCGAGATTGAATGTGAGCTGACAAATCACGCCGTTGACGAGCACGGGTCGAGTTACTCGCTGGGATCCCCACACGTACGAAAGTGCACGATACTGCAGCGTTTCAGTGTCGGCACGGAACAAATGGCATTGTATCGAAGTGGTCCATTCTCCGGCCAACAGCCTGATGAGCCGAATTTCGCCTTCCTGAAGTGGTTCGTCAGGGTAGTAGACCGCCGTTGCCATGTCTCCAGCCGGGCTACACGCCGACACGTTACTGAGAGTATTCCAGGTTGGCTGGAAAAGGTGAATGGTAGGAGTTTTTTATTTCTGAAGTTGCCAGCTGACGGATACCTCAGAGGTATATGCGAGGCAGGTTCACCGGTCAGGCATGCTCAGCCACAATTCCTACGATTGGATCGCCCCTTCACATACGTTGTAGGGAGCCTTGTACGCCAAACATTGACACACCGATCATCAGAACGATAGATGGGGCGGAGTGCAAGTCTGAGTGATACAGATGAGCTTACACCTTGAGCCAACCATGTTCGTACAGTGACCGACAACATAGACTGCTGCCCAACAATGTCGCACCATCGAAGTAATGTACGCCTATCGTCACAATCTCGCTTTCCGTAAGAGGAGAGGAAAATCTATTAAATTGAGCTTCAATTCAAAGAAGCTGATCTACCTTGCATCGTCTTCTCATACCCACATCGCCACAAACATTTTGCTTCCTTGCTTTTCACTCGAGTTAGCGTTCTTGAGAATGCAACCAAGAAACCACGCCATAGAAAGAAACTCCAGAAACTGACGAAGGATCTAGTTGCACAGATGTTTAATACATTCCGTTCAGCCTTTGCGTGGCTATCAACTGAATTTTCAATGTTACTTTAATGCCGCGTATAGACCTAATAAGGATAACAACACATCTACTCATGGATTCGTCGAGGACTTTACAAACAATGCAATCACTCAACGATAACAGAACCAATCTGACTTGCGTTATTCAGATCTTCTAGTCCATCGCTAAGGCTTGCGGCGTATGAACATAGCTTTGAAAATACCAGCCATCCATCCAAACGAGCTTCGCCTTCCATATCACCTGGTTGTAGAACGAAACAAAATCAAAGACACCAGAACCAAATTGCGAAGATTTCCTGGTTATGATACAGAAACTAGGTAGCACACAACTGAGCTTTCCTCTGCTATTTGACATACAAAGGGAACCAACTATAATAACGACATACACAGACAACAATTGTTCAAACTGCATAGCCCAAGCCTTGAATCGAAAATTATACCACCAAGTACCACCTGAAGATAGGCCAAGAACAGAAAATAGAAAGGTCGTTCGCTTGATGAGGAAGGTTATTTCTGATTGTTGGTACCCAAACTAACTAGCACTGCTAATAACAACGCTATCTCGCACAATCTATATTTTGTCCAAATGGCTGCACTTGTTCTCATGAGAATTGCCTTCGTTGAAACAAAAAAACATTGGCAGAACACAAGGATTGATTAGTGAAAATCACACAATTGAAAATTGGAAACTGCTCCGTATTCTCAGTCAATAAACCTAGGTGATAAGTAGTTTACGACAGCAAAAGCGCTACCGTTGTTGATTTCCTGTTGTTGGAAAGTCTAGGTCATGATGTTATCGTTGGAGAAAAGTTTGTGATGGAAATGAGATTGTTCATGGAAAATCGACATGTACTTGTCATAGCTACTGATCCTGAGATACACGAAGAACTCAACACTATTCGTTGTCTTGAATCTGTCGACAGGGGGTTGTCGCGGCTGAAAAATAAGTTTGGCAAGGGAAAAGAATGCGTTAAAGTGAATAACCAGTAATCAAGGAAGTGCTGCACTTTAATGCTGTCCAACAGTTAACCCCTAGTGTTTTTCAGACTGAGCACTACATTGTCGCTATGGTAGACGATCAACGGGAGAATGCTCGCCGAGAACACCAAGCCATCCGAATTGCGGCATTACTCATGATTGAACAACAAGCTGCGAACACAGCTGAGCTTTTGCGACGAAAAGCGTACGAGAATGCCTTTTCAGGTATGTGCTCTCAGAAAATCTCACTGGCGATTGACGTCGCGTCTTCGATTCCATGAATCTGTTCCCAGATCTCGAAGGTGCAGTTAGACCCGAGAGTTGTTTGAATATCGGATTACATTTTATCAGACCTACAACAACGTTACTGGTCACTCACTAGACCGCGAGCCTCACGACTAAGTGCATCCCATACATGCCTTCTGGAAGTTTTCCGTTGCCGCCTGAGAGCAAAACATGCCTCTAGTAGGCAGCACCACCACGAATTTCACAGAAAAGCTAGCCTTTAGCGGTATTCCACGCCATATGAAGGAACCTAGTAGCAGCGATTCGACACAAAAAACCGAATCATGGTAACACATACACAGAATCGTGGTGTATCCAGCTCCTCATCCAGGTGATGAGTTCAGAAACCGCCATATATAAACCTCTCTTGTTGATTACTTAAATTCAACTCAGACAGCTGAAGACTATCCCGCAAAGTCCATAAGTGATTCGTCCCAGCGAAACTGGCTTGCGGGGTTATGGTCGGTATGCCGACGTGATAGTGTTTATTCATGGTTGCGTTTGTGTTTGATTGCCCTTTGAGAACTGTCGTTGTATACTGTGTCAGGCTGTCATACCAAGAAAATGCAAGGCCACCTAACCATGACATCGAGGATCGTATAAAACGTCCGAATAACCTTTCCAGATGCACACAGGGCCTGCGTTATAGAAATCTATGACAGACTAGGCGTAGCGCGTCGAAAAAGTAAGTAGAGCAATCCAAGTATACGGGTATATACGAGACCGTACGCCGAGACGAACACGTCGCACAAACCGGGACTGAACGTTTCATACATGATGCAATGCGATGCGAACTTACCGCAGGCCTGGCTCTAGGTCGTAAGAATCCTAAAGATACGGTAAGAAGCCTGACAAAGGGTCATAGCACCGCCTTGCCAAAACCCTGGTTATTAGTATCCAACCAAGACATACATAGCCATAGAACGTTGTGCTCGATGTCACTCCAAGACGAAAAGCCCAGGTAGTCACATGCTCACTCCCGGGAGGTAGGCAACCGAGAACCAGGTCCCACCTCACGAACTACCCTCCCTCTTGTCTCATCTGACCTCATAGCATGGCGCCGTGCATCATCTCACCTGCTCCCAATCCGATCCACTGCGTTGGATTGCAATGCTGTACCTACGTACATACACACAAACATACCTACGTACACATCATAGTAGATATGCACGATACATCCCCAAAACGATAGTCCCGATCGACTTAACCCTAACCCCAATCTCCACAAACGTGCCCAATCCAATCCCATCCCATCCCATTCCATCCCGCCCGACAATCTCAATCTCAATCTCATCGCACTCCCAATATGCACGCACACCAGCCTAGCGAAACTCCATCGTATACAAACCATCGATCGCATCGCAAAGCAACGCCGCTGACGCCCGCAGATCTGGGGTACTTAGCTAGCAGGCGCGGCACGGCACACCGAGGCGCATGCGAGCGTCAGCCAGCGACAGCGCAAGCGTCGCCGAGACGCGTGTACGGTAGTCCCTCCCTCCCGTGTACCTACTACTACGACAGCAGGAGCAGGCCAGCACATGCATGTGCATCATAGCGGCAGGCGGTCATGATGATGCAGATGATGATGGTGGTGGTGATGAGATTGTGCGTTAGCGTTGGTGGCGCTGCGGGTTAGCTTGGGGCTACCCCGCAATATGTGGTGCATGGTTTTGGGGGGATCGACGGGATGGATTGGGTTGCGATGTGGAGATTGGGATGCGCAGGTGGGTAGGTGGACTATTGGGGGCTTTGGGTTGCTGGGGGGAATGGGTGTATTGAGAGGGAATTGGAGATGGGATGTATTGTGTTGTTTTGGTTTGGTTTGGGGGCTGGTACGATGTGAAACATTTGCGCCATGGGTATGGAAATGTCAGTCGCAAAAGTCACAAATTGGCAGAGTTCAAAGCACATTGAAGATGATGAGTTAAACATGTTTATTAAAACGTCGAGAAATCCATTACACTCGTAATTCAGAGGTGATATATACAATGGGGTCGCAATCGCGAAAGCCGCTGAAAAAGCTGCACTTTACAAAAACAACACCTGCCAACTTCCATCTCCATGCTCGTACATATTCGTGTCCGCATAGAAATCCATCCCGTCATATCAACATCTAAACGGTGTTGATTGGCTTCTCGTAGGCGTTGTAGTTCTCGTTGTACTGGGCGCTCCTCTTGCGGGAAGCCTCGAGCTCGGCGTCGGTCAAGCTCATGCGGCGACCACCGGCCTGAACGTCCTGGACATCCTGGAAAGAAACGGTGGGAACGAAGCCCTTGGACTTCCAAGCCTGGCTGACCTTGCCGTACATCTCGTCGACCTGCTCGAGGGAAAGACCCTTGGTCTCGTAGATCATGGCCCAGACGAAGAAGACACAGATGAAGCAGCATCCACCCCAGAGGAAGAAGACCTTGACGCCCATGTTGGCGTTACCTGGGCCGGGGTCGACCATGTAGGGTGTAGCGTAACCGATGCCGAAGTTGAGGAGCCAGTTGGTGGCGGTGGTCATGGAGAGCGACTTGGCGCGGACCTTGAGAGGGAAGATCTCTCCGGTGACGACCCAGGCGATGGGGCCCCATGAGCAGGCGAAGAAGAAGATGTAGATGCAGACGAAAGCGATCAAAGACTTCTGAGCAGCAAGGTTGTCAATACCGGCGACAGTTCCGACGATGGCGACAACGAATTGGGAGATGGCCATGCCAATAGCGCCGAAGAGGAGAAGGTTGCGACGACCCCACCTATCAGCAAGGTAAAGACCAGGAATGGTGGATCCAACGTTGACGCAGGCCGTAATCATACCAATGATGAAGGGGTTCCTGATGCCGGAGTTCTGGAAGAACGAAGTACCGTAGTAGAAGATGAAGTTGATACCAGTAAGCTGCTGGAGGGCCTGGAGACCGCAACCAGTCGCAAGACGCTTGCCAAGGTTGCCCTTGAAGCAGTCGAGGTAAGAGGCCTTGCCCAAAGACAGTTCGTACTCGTGGTTGGCGGTGATCTCACCGAGCTCCTCAACGAGGGCGGGGTGGTCCATCGGGAGCTTCCTAAGCCTCGAGAGAGACTTGGCGGCCTTCTCCGGGCGACCCTTCTTGATGTACCAACGGGGAGTCTCCGGGAGGATGGCGCAACCGGCAAAGATGATAAGTGCCCATGCGAACTGAACGGCGATGGGGATACGGTAAGATCCACTGTCATTGCGGTCCTTGGTAGAGTTGTTCACGATGGCGGCGATCAGAAGACCGACGGTAATGGCAAACTGGTAGCAACCGACAACGAGACCACGAATCCACTTGGGGCTGGTTTCCGACTGGTAGAGCGGGATGGTCGCAGAGATCATACCAACTCCGAATCCAGCAAGCACACGACCGACGATGAACAGTGGTTGGGCAGTGGAGATGGTCTGAAGAACAACTCCGACAGTGAAGACAAGGGTTGAGGTGACTAGGCCAAGAACACGACCAAGGGCATCCGCAGCAGGAGCGGCAGCAAGAGCTCCGAAGAAGGTACCAGCAGAAAGGATGGAAACGATCAAGGACTTTTCGCCTGAAGTGATATCCGCGTAGTTGTCCGTCGGATTGATGTAACCCGTGCTGAACGATCTCCGCCAGTATGGCATGGCGAGAATACCACCAATGGTTCCCGTATCATAGCTGCAAAGCGTTAGTTACCATATTCGTCATAACGTTGCAAGGAAGTTAACATACCCGAAGAGAACACCACCGAAGGCGACGAACAATCCGACCATAATGGCAGGCCCAGAGGAACCTGGGACGCCTGTCGGCTTTCCAAATGCGGCACCCATGATAGCTGATGTCTCTGGAAGAAGCAAAGATGGCAACTGGGTGACTCGAGTGTGGGTGAAATTATGGTCGAGGGGGGTGTGCCACGTTTATATACGTGCGAGCGTCTGTACACGCCAGGCATGTGGGATCCCATGAGCACGGGTCTGCCTGGCCTTGGATTCTGGGGACGTGTGGAGTCAACACGCTAGTGACTTTGCCCCGACAGTGGAGGAGGAGCCGACTGACGCGTAGTGGCCATGAAAGGCTCTCGACAGGACTAGTGCCGACCAGGGGCGTGTGGCGGACCATTCATGTGTCTGAGACTTCCAAATTCGCAGCTACCGTAAAACTCCGTCCCTTTCGATTAACGCTAGCAGGGGAGGTTTGAGGCTCAGCACGGGTTCTAAGCCTAGTAAAGGTTGAAAGGCCCAGAATTTTCCACTTTTCCCCGCGATCAGTGGCAAATCGATCCAATCAACAGAGCCCACACAATCTTCAGCCGTTAACCCCCCTGCTAGCGTTAATCGAAAGGGACGGAGTTTTACGGTATGTTGTGGACTAGACTCTGCTCTGTAAGCTCGGATCTTGCATCGTTCCCAGTCGAGAATCGGCCAGAGTGTCACGTTGTGGGAACTCGCGTGCCAAATCATGCCTGCTTCCCCACAGCAAAACTCCCCAGCGAGCTCCGATCGGAGGTACTCAGGAGATACCCATGTCCTCCGGACTGCGAGACGACGCTACCTGCGGCGTTAAGCGATCTTGGCTGGCAGGTAAGTGACCGTCTCATGTATGATGAGCATGGGCCGTCCGCAAAAGGTCACGCTAGCATGTTAGCCACTTACTTCATCCTGGGGATCGTGAGTTTACTGCTTGGAGGCAAGCTTCCAAATCACACGATCGATGCCGTGGCAGATCTGCAGCAGTCAATGGCAGAGTCTCTGCGGATCTACTGATGCAGCTCCTGGATACAAGCTCATCTTGCAGTCCCAGGAGCAGCCACCGTCTCGCGCACTCGGAATCGGTAGCTCGGCTGTTCCAAGTTGAAAACCTCCAATGCGGCTGATATCCACAGTTTTCGGCATCCCGGAGAGGCTCTAGATGCCTTATGGCACCATGTCGAGCACTGGACGCGATCCTGTTGGTCGGGTACTACGAGCAAAAAGTTTGATAATGCCTGTGACGAGCGAACACGATCAGCAAATTTTGCCCCTAGCGGGGTGCATTGGTGCCCGGAGGGAGGCTGAACAAGCATTTAGTGGCGCGCTTGTTTTGCAGTCGTCACAGGCTGGGCAGAACTCCCGGAAAGATTCTTCTCGTTGACTAGTCCTAGCCGGCATCATGTTGTCGAGGCATTTATGGTCATCTGCCCTGATATGGGAGTCGAAACCTGGTTTCTGCAAGCGAAATATCGGGTGATGGTGGTTGGATACATGTCGGATGCGGCCATGCTGCTGCTGGCCGCAATCATTGTCTGGACATGTACCATCGTAGTGGAATCGTCACCTTTGTTGATGGACCGATAAAAGAAGCTCTGTCCCACTTGTTGATTTCTGTGGGGAGTCCAGTCGAGATTGCAACGGAGGCCGAGCATGCTTGGAGAACCTTACTCGCGCACCAAATTGTGGAACTGCCTCCCCAACAAAATCTCTACGCGGGGCAGCATCGCGGGGTGCGATATTTGAAACGAAAGCCAATATCTGGGGATTCTACTTGCGGTCGGAAGTAAACGCAAATCATCATTCTGGCGACGCGAAAGCGTACCTAATTGGCGATTTGTATGCAGATTTGATGACGGCGCCAGGTTAGCTCAAGCTCACCAGAGCAAAAGCCGAGCCCAACTACCACGGTAGATCCACTTGGCAAACTTCTCGTAGTCAAATGATGTATTCTAATTTCGGGGGTACGATTCGGCCTCGATTCGACGTAGGCGGCTCTTGTCGCCTACGCGTACGCGATCATGAGATCGTGGAAATAGGAGAGAAAAGTTTGCACGTAGTGACAGAGCCTTTCTCCTTTTCATCTTGTGTCCCATCGTGAGAAGTACTGCATTGCGCGTCTGCGTGAACTACCGAAGCAACCGCCTCCCTCGTCACCCATGGCACCGAGCCCGTGTTTGTCAGATGTGTGTTTCGGACCTTCCAGCAGGTAGATGAAATACAAGAGTCAGGGAAGCAGAGGATGCCTGTTTGCAACGTTGCCATCTGGTCAACGCCGTGGCAACGGTTTCGTCGGGGACATCACGCGAGAGTACAAATGCCGTCTTCCTGAGTCATTTTCACGATGACCATGACTTGGCCACTTCCCAGTCATGCCATGGTCAAGCACGACAAGGCAGTTGGCAGAGCTTAACACCGTGAGAACTCACCGCAATGTAGTCTTCGAGATGCGCATACAGATAGATGAGTCAGTTTTACTAGACAGCATCTCCATACGCGTGAGCATCCCCGCCAGCCATGAGAACGCGTCTGAACATGGCAAACCATGGCAGACCAACATAGGACGAAAAGGTGAAAATGCGCAACGACGAAGAAACGCAGCAGAAGGTCCAGAGAGACGCGCAACCATAATGGGAGTTAACACGTGCAACATACCAACAAACAAACATGAAGGTCGAAGCATGAAGCTTCCCCACTAACTTCCAACGCGTTCGCATCTCCACACAAGCCCACGCGACGCGCCCCACCAAACAACAAACCCACAACCCACACCGCCCAACAACGACAACACCTCAACACCACACCTCACCGCCATATCTCAATTTTCCACCCACCTCCCCATCACAACCACCCCAAAAAGACCAAAAATGTCCGAAACCCCCTCCCAAACCCACGAGCCCCCCTCCCTCCCCTCCTCCCCCCTCCCAAAACGCACCCGCGTAATCGACCCCACGCCCCTCCGCAACACCTCGACGCTCCCCCGCCCCTCAGACTCCGGCACCACAACGCCCACCCCCCTCGCAAGCCTACAACCGCCGCCCTCAATCGCACCCTCCATCGCCGCCGCCGCCGCCGCAGAAATGCAGCTCCAAGTCCAGCTCCTCAGTCCTGAGGCGCGCGCGCCAACGAAGGGAAGCGCGTTTGCGGCGGGACACGATTTGTATAGTGCGCGGGAGATGAGCATCCCGGCCAGGGGGCGCGCACTG
The DNA here is from genome assembly GCF_010015815.1 of Dothidotthia symphoricarpi CBS 119687. NCBI lineage: Eukaryota > Fungi > Ascomycota > Dothideomycetes > Pleosporales > Dothidotthiaceae > Dothidotthia > Dothidotthia symphoricarpi. The sequence goes on from NW_022985011.1 coordinate 1,659,462, forward strand.
GTTGCTACGGATGTGAGTGTTAGTGTGCCGGTGGGTACTTGTATGTTTCTCTCTCTTTTTCTTTCTCTTGATCTGTGTGAGATGGGGTGTGAGGCTTTTGTGTATATGTGTGGATGCTTACGCGCTCTCTTACTAGATGGTCGTGTAGCACCGCGCTCGGGACTGGCGTTCAAGCACGGTATTGATACTATGGCGGGCGTCATCGACGCGGATTATCGCGGTGCTGTGGGCGTTATTCTGGCGAACCTTTCGGATGTGGATTTCGAGGTTAAGGTTGGGGATCGGATTGCGCAGTTGATTGTTGAGAAGGTATGTTCTGTCTTGCGTTTGGAAAGAATGAATGGATTGTTGACTGACTGGGGATAGATTGTCATGGCTGATGTTGTTGTTGTGGAGAAGCTGGAGGAGAGTGTTAGGGGGGCGGGCGGGTTTGGGAGTACGGGGGGTTTTGGGGCGGGTACAGCTGCGTGAGGGGATGTGGATTGATTGCATGATCGCATGACGGATACATAAAATGAGGACGAACGGGATGGAAAAGGACACGGCTAGTCATCTACATTACACCCGCATCAAAGCGACTATATCTCACCCCCTCCCCTTACAACCCCCCAACATCCACCTCCACAGCCCTAGCCCTAAACCGCTCCAAACACGGCGGATCCAGCAACTCCCCCACATACCTCACCACCTTAACCTCACTAGCATTCATAAGTGCAAGATGCCTCTTCTTGTCCGCCTCAGACTCCGCCTCCTCGCCCGTCCCACACCCATCCTTCTCCGCCCTAGCATCATACTCCGCCATCTTCTCGCCGCACTGCTCCGCCGTCTGCCCAAGAATCGCCTGCATGGACGCCAGCACCTTCTGACACGCTTGAGCAAGCGGGAGTTCATCCGCGGTCACATCGTCGGGGGACCGCCAGCTGGGCTTGCTGGCTAGATCGCACTCGGGCGTCGACGCGGCGTGCACGGCTTGAATGAGGCGCGGGACCGTCAGCGCGGCGAACATATCGCCTGTTCCTGAGAAGAAGAGGGGGAGTGCCGGTGTGTCTATGCGGAAGAGGCGTGGTTTGTAGTCTGAAGTTGCGGTTGAGCCGATGATGGTCAGGTTCTCTACGTCCGATAGATCGACGGGGGCGGCTGCTGCTGCTTCTTGGGGCGGCGGGGAGTCGGCGGATGTAGGCCATGTTGAGGGGTGCGAGGTTGCTGCGTCGAGGGGGGCGGGGTTCGAGGGCGTTTGTGTGCCTGAGGCGGGTCTGGAGGGTGTGCGCGAGGGTGCGCGCGAGGATATGGTTTGGTTGTCGCGGGTTAGGCGGAGGGAGGTGATTATTACGTGGGGGACTTGGTATTTCTTGTGGAGGATTTGGATTGCCGTGGCGAGGGACTTGAGGTCGTGGATGGGCGTGTCGGATAACAATCTACACCGAATTAGCAGCTGTTCTGTTGGAAAATATGTATATGGCTTGCTAGACTGACTCTGCTTCGAACTGGTTGGGCAGGATGAGATCTGCATCGCGGAGCAGCGTTTTATATTCGGGCACCTCGTCTTCTGGTATGTATAGTTTTCCGTTGTCTCCCATGACTGGGTCGAGCACTGTCTGTTGTCAGTACTACCTCACGCCACCCCCAACAGCACTCCATACTCACCCCAGAAAAAGCTACCAGGCTTCGTCCCAGCATTGAACTTGATATCCCTCCCAATCTTGCCCACAGCCTGCAACGCCTCAGCGCTGGGCACATAACCCGTCAACAGCACGTCGAAGTTGGTCAGATCCGATTGGCGCAGCCCCTCATACAGATCGAGTATCTGTTCCGCCGACGTCTTCGTGCCTTTGACCTGTTTGTACGCGGTATGATTGCCTGAATCTGTCTCAGCCGTCATCTCCCCCACCCGAGAGTTGGAGTCACATACTGTAATGCACCGTATTGATAGCCGACACATCGCAGCCCAGAGATTGCATGACAAACGTCGCCATCTTATTGCCGACATAACTCGATTTCAGTTCAGTCAAGCGCGTCGTCGATCCGAGTATACGAACTCACCCGTGAACGACCTGTTTTGCGCGTCAGCTTCAAAATACTTTTTATAGCTTTGCGCGCGGGTTTCTTACATGGCTGGCAATTGCGAGCACGCGCGTGTCCGGCACCAGCGCGTTGGAAGGCATGGTCGCGAAGGAAACGAGTTTACTATTCGTTTAGATCAAAGGACGGTCTATGAATGAAGTGTGGTAGAGTGCCGCTGTTTTTGTTGTTTTCCTTATCGAAGATCCCACGCATGACGCAGGGCGGGGTGCTAGGTAGAATGGTACTTTGTGGCGCGGGGTCTGCATACCTCAAAGTACACTCATTCAGCTGAAATGATTTTGCAATAATCATATTGTCTTTCACTTCTTGCTACCAGCGACTGCTTCTTCAGGAGATGTCATATGTCAATAAAGGTTGTGCAGGGATAATCGAGAGAACGCATGAGCATGAGCATGAGAGGCAAGGAGAGTGCTGAACGCAGCAAAACGGTCACGTAAGGGAAGATACATTTGCAATCAGAAGCAGATTTGCATTCATATTGTATTGTCGTGCTCGTTTCTTGTCCTGGGCTAGTGGTCGAGAATAGGAAAGCACGACCTGTGGTTCATCGTTCGCAGAGCCAGCAAACTTATCCATAAATCTAACAGACGCTTGTACAAAAGGTATGCATACCAAAGACGTTGCGCCGGCTATACCCCGCTTGAATCCTGAAAACATGTCGTTCATATCGATGCAAGTCATGATGCGCTTACTCCTCATCACCAATCTGATGCATGTTAGCAAGGTCTTGACGTAGAAAAGGATAGATTGGCCTACCTTGGGCGCGAGGTAGAATCGTAGGTAGCTGTTGTTTTGCAGACCATATTCGACGAGCAGGGGAACCTCGCTGGACAGGCACAGCTTGACCTGATCAGACAGACCGCTGGCCTTGCAGAAGTTGACGAGGTACTTCAAGGAGAATGTGAGAGCCACTGGCTCGGTCAGGTCAATCTCGACGCTGTCACCCGGCTTGTCAACGGCCGTATGTTGCCTGAGCTGGACAGATCCGGAGCCTATGTCGCCAGAGCAAGCAAACTTGACACCCTCTTTCGTGCACTCGATCGAGACTGGAACGTATGTTAGCTCTCTGCCTTGGCGGAAAACGTCATGGTCTGCTGGCACTGGATGCCCTGAACACCACCTGGTAGAACGTACCTGACTCTGACAACGCACTCAGATCCCTGCAGATGCGCTGGAACTCCGCCGCAGGCATTGAGATGGTGGCCGCGTACTCTGTCTCAGGGATACCCAGATGCTCCTGGTCGATGTCCATGAGCTTGATATCGTACTCGCTAATCCTGTCCGTTGTCTTGTTCTCGAAGACGAGGTTGACAACATCGGGCGCATCCTCTGCCTTGAGCGTGAGGATTTCCTCGCCCTGGGCCGCGCGCAGCACCTTTGTCAGCGAGCCGAGGTTGATACCGAGCGCGATGTTGCGGTCGCAGCGAAAGGGCGAGAAGGCTTCGGACCTCAGCAGCATAGAGACGAGGGCCACGTGGGAGTTGTCCATGGCCTGGAGCGCGATACCAGAGTCATTGCAGTCGAAGTTGCAGTCTTGGACGAGGTCTTTGATGGCATCGACAACCTTGCATGCTGTTAGATGGTTACGAAGACGTCTTGGGATGGTGTAATAGTACCTTCTTGAGAAGGTTGGCCTGTTCTAAGCGTGCTTCAAGCACTGCGACTCGTTAGCTTTTCTCGGGGTTGTTTATTGATGTAGATACTCACTGGTGACTGTGAATCGTTCCCGTTACAATAGAACAAGATTGGTTTGAGGGCAAGGTTGTTGTCAAGGCAGAAGTGGAGTGGAGGAAACAAAACGCGAAAGCGCGGAACAACGCGTCGGGCACGCGCTAAATTCAATTAGCCACGCCAAGACATAGTGACAGCGTCACGCTTCAGCCATGCACAGCAAAAGCACATTTGTCTTGTCATAGGATTCGTGGAAGATGATGTCTTCAAGCTTTGTAGTGATTTTGGAAGGTTTTCAGAGCATGAGACATCGAACATATCCCAACTATATCTCGAAGACTGAAAGGGTATCATGAAAAGGCTAATACCGATCGACCACCATGGGGCTGCTGCTGTCTTTGCTGCGTGCCGATCACCCCTCTCTACAGCACAGAGTCTCGCTGTTTTACTGCCATCACCTCACGACCGACTCAAGAATATGTTGTAGCGTCGAGCCCCATTTCTCCTGGTCTGCAGCGGCGACTGAAGCTTACGCCACGGTCTGGCTGAAACAGCGCCACTGCCTCACTACCTTCGTCCGACGTCTCTCATCCCTATAGCCATATCTCCTCATGCCCTGACCAGCCCATAAAATAACGTCCACGTAAGCACGAATCCACTTGCCCCCCCAAACACATCCCCGATCCACAGCTCCCCCAACGGCCGATAGAAGTACATCCCTGGCTTCCCATCTGTCTTCAACAGAAACAGTAGTACAGAAACGAACAGCGACCCCACGAGGTAGAAGATGAAGCCTGGGTATGACTCGAGGCCTAGTGTGCCGGCAGCGACGCCGAAAAGTGAGGCGGTAAGGTTGCGGATGTTGGATACCACCTGAGTTATGTTAGAGATGCATGAAAGACGGATGGTGAAGAGGGGAACGTACCTGTGTGTTGTGCTGGACGCTTGTTCCGACGATGGGGTTGATTGCGAGCTCGCGCTCGTCGAGCATTGCTGAAGCGGCCATATTGGGGGAGGTTCGACTCGGTGACTATGCGCTTCGTCCGTCGGTTTGTGAATGTAATGTCTTCGACCAAGACACTGTCCGAGCGGAGGGATGAGGAAGCTCGGGAGCGGCGGACAGGACGCGCGCGGCTTTCAAGGTTGTATGCGATAGAATTGGAACGTGGTCTGCAACGTTGATCCTGGGTAGCGTGTTGGCGGAGACGTAATGCTGAGAGCTGAGCTGTGGTGTTGTGGAACATCGAAGTCCGACTCGCGGCTTCCTGTCTTGAACAATGATGGTCCGTGCACCATACTACATTCACGATGGTCGCAACATCAAGAACTACAACTTTGGTGTATTACTTAGCCAGAATTTATCTAGTATGAGAATTGTGAGACGAGCCAACATTATCTGCAGCATGGACATATGTTTGTTCTATGAGGTACAACAAGTTTTGCAAGAGCATGAAGCGACACAAGCTGCGACGTCAAGATTCGTAGCGTGTTCAGCCGGCTTCCAGAGGACGCGAGTCCTGTAATATGTCTACTGGACAATCATCCTAGCAAGCCAACCGCATGGGCATTTAAATATAATGTCTTGCTGCAGCCACACACGGGTTCGGAAACGTCGAAGCGAGTGGCGGAATGTCTTCGGCTAGCTAAGACGTCTGTGTTGGTTCCGTATATATCACAATGTGATAAATAATACGAGGTGCAGAGGTGACTCCCGAGGAAGGATACTAGAGACTTGATGACCCAGGACGAGAATACATCATACATAGCTATCTGGCATGTGGCGAACGCTCGAAACAAGTTACGTCGTTGCTCGAAATCAAGAAAGGGGCATGCTGACGCCTGCTGTATGTATTCATAGCCAATAGGTAGTGAGGCTGTTCGTCAGTGCTACGAGAGGAGTTGTGGGGTTCAGGGAGAGCCCAGACGACTCCAGAAGCGACCATGCGTGATGGACGGACCTGACACGCAAGCTCACATGCTGGTTCGTACGAAGTTGTCCGTCTTGCCATGAGCTGAAGTGCTGTGGTTGGGGCCAAGGAGTAAAAGGAAGATGGCTGGGCAAGCGCTCAGGAGGCGGCGTCAGGTTATCTACGCCTCCACGAGGGCGCAGCACATGCGCAAGTCGGACACAGGGATGCGTAGTCAAACCGTGGTAGGCAATGGCCAGACTGACATGACATAAGCGTTTTAAATGGGGTGAAAGCCGTTATACAACCCAATCAGCTAGAAGCCTATCTCCGCCTCTCTCCGCTCATTTCCCCCAACGGCGCTCGAAGCACCGTGTGCCATCCCTTTGACGTTATCTATCTCTCTGCCTCACAACAAACCTCTTCACAAGCTCACCGCCCACCCGTTCCGAAACGCAGCTAGCCGCCTTTACCTTACCGACTCTAGCGTAGACCCTCGAAGCGCTGCCGCACCGGGACCCAGTTCACGCCCCACAACCACGCAACATGAGGAGGTAGCAACACGCACAGCACGCAGCACGCATGGAGAACGTCATACTTGAAGACTCGCCGCTGGCCGAGTATCTGGAAGGTTTGCGCCCTGAGACTGCGGGCCGTACAGGGACCAAGACATTAAACTCCAAGCTAGGCCAAGGCAAGGGAGCAGACTCCCCGCCGCCGTCACCCACCGCATCCGACCCGTACAGCTTTGCGCCCCGGGGCCCGTCGACGCTGCAGTCGAGGATACGCGACCGACTGCCCCCGCCGCTGCGAATACATGCCCGCAATGGCTCAATCGCACGCATCCACACCGTGTGCTCGGTACGTGCGAGCGCTGCGGATCCGAGGCGCACCAGCTGACATGTGTCGCAGAAAGCCGTCGCATCACGCCTCGGCCGCGCCGACAACGAGCGCTTCCTCGAGCACTTCCGCTATCTCATCGTCGCCTCGCAGCTGCTGGGCGAGCAGGGCGGCGTGCGGGCCACGTCCCTGGCCAGTTTCGCGACGGGCGGGCCGGGCGCGCAGGAGTTCAAGATCATCACCATCAGCCCCACGGGCGCCGCGCTGACGGGGACGACGGCCTTCACACTGGTCTACCTCGCCCACTGGGCGCGACGCACACCCGGGGCGGGGAAATGGAGGTTTCTGGTCGTCGTCCTGACCTTCGCCGCCGTCGCCACAGCCTTCTACGGCTACATGCGGCGCCAGTGGTTGCAGTATCTGAGGCAGCAGGCGGTCGAGGGCGCGTCTGCCCTGGTCCTGAACCTGCAGGCCTTCGAGGCGTCCACGTCTGCTGCCCTCTCGCTGATCCAGGAGGTGGAGCTGGTCTCGCGAGGCTACCGACTGTATGTCCCTACCCACACGACACCCGCCCACGACTAATACTTAGCCAGCAGCGCGCCAATGCCACCCATCTCGCGACTCGAAGAGCAAGGACAAGCCCGCCGCTGTCAGCGATTGCGACGACACCTCCGAGGCGCCTTTGTCGAAACCCTTCCTATACTCACCAAGCAGTGCATGATCCTCAAGCAGCTCATCGAAGAAGACGACCTGGAAAAGTACCTCGACGTCTACGAAATCAGCAACCCCGATATGCAGGAGGCGGCGCAGGGATACTCCGAGACCGAGTTCGAAGACGCCGAAACATTAAAAGCTCTACGAACCCTCCAATACCGACTCTCCACTCTTCGCCGCGTATATCTTTGCTCCCTGCTGGCTCTCGAGGCGGACGGTGGATCTCCAGACTTTGCGCGCTGGGCAACAGTCGTGGATTCGATGCGCAGACTGGCCGCGCCCACAGAAAGATCCAGCGAGAAGATCAACCGCGTCCTCGCAGAAGAAGAACAATTCACGCTCCCCCAGCCCTCGCCGAGCAAGGCCCCTCCCCCAGGCCGGGAAAAGGTCCGCAACCAAGTCCGCAAACTATCCGGGCTATCACAGGGCATCCGCGGACTACAAGCCAAAATGCAGGTGCTCCGCGAAGAAACCAACAAAACCCTCGAGGACACAGAAGACGTGACAGAGCTCGGCCACCACCTCATGGTCCAATACGACTCCATCGGCGCCGACCTCAAAAGTCTCATGCAAGCCTGGGAAGCCGGCAAAACCGCCCTAGCCCTCAACATCGACAGACAAGAACGCCGCATCTCGCAAGCCTCCAGCGGCCTGCGCTCCCCCGTCCCAAGCCTCGGCGGCCTGACTGCCGTCGACGAAGGCAGTCCGTCTGATGCTCTGCGCGCGTTAAATGGCGACACGCTAAGTCTCCTACAGAGTGCGCCCCCGAGCGACCAAGGCAGCAACTCGGACGATGAGGTCTTCGAGGCCATTGCCATCCCCAAGACTCGCGTCACCATGACGAGGGAGGAGCGCATGCATAAGATTCAGGAGGATCGCGTTCGTCAGGCGTCGGCGCGGGAACAGCGCGATGCGAGCACGAATATGCTGAGGGAGTTGGAGAGCGTGATTAATCTAAGACCGCATCGTATTACGGGGCCTACGGGTCGGGTTACGAGTCTTTGATTGCTTTGCTTTTCTTCTTGGTCCCTTTCTGCGTTGTGTGAGCTCGCTCTCTTGACACTTACATATTCGGTCTCTGTCTCCTCTTTTTGGTTTTCTTGCATTGCATCACGTTGCATCACGTTGCATTGCGTCGCTTCACATCATATCATATCATATTCATATTCTCATTCACATTTCTACCGTTTTGCTAGGCGTTTTTCTTGGGGGAATTTGCCTGATCCTCCAGATTTTGGAGTATATTCCGGGGTTCCTTTTGTTTAACTGGTAACTGGTGACTGGTGACTGGTAACTGGACTGGGGGACGTATACCATCAGATGCGAGGGGAGTGTGGAGTGTCGTCGCATATTATACCATATTATATAGTATAGTTTATAGTATATATTGGGCTCTTCTTGCCGGCTTTATCATCATCGTTGTTGTCGTGTATTGTCTGCTGTTGTTAGGAGTTGTGGAGGTATTGCGGGTATTGTCGTGTTTATACGCTTCGTTTCGTTTCGTTTTCGTAGAGTCGTTAGTTGGCTGGTTGGTCGGACAATATAGAGATGTGCGGATGACCCGGTTGGGTATGAGGACTCCATCCTAAATAGTGATTACATCAAGTTCAGGACTATGTAATTCATTACAGCACAGTACCAGTACGCTATAGAGGTAGATACTAGGACTTGAACATACGGTAAAGCACATCTCATCGTGATATGCTGTGTTGTGTTTTCTTTCCTCGCCAGACACATCCGACTGTCGTGAAGAAAGGCATCGGCCTACCTATCGACTATAGATGGTGGTGTTATATATATTAAGCGCGGGTACCTATCAACATCGTTCCGAGATTGATGTTGATTTGTAGTACTTCCTTGGCCGTCGATCTGCTCATTGTGCACCTGAGATATAGTCAGTAGACTACACGTCTGTCAACTCTACAACATCTCTAACTCCTTTATTCCGTGCCAAAACTCAGCCTACATGTTCCACCGTCCCATGTAAAAAGGTCAACCCCTTTCACAATAACTAGTCGTGGTTCCTCGCGAGACGCTCCCTTTTATTGTACAAGCCATCAATCAGTAAGATGAGACGTGCAGATAAACAGCATGACGAACGCCAGCAGCAGAACCCCACGAAACAAAGACACTGCGAGTGAAACACGTCACTGCATTTCCAAGATATCAACATGTAGCGTCGTAAAATCATCCACAAAAACTGACGTTCGATATTCCCTCCAAGAAAAAAGCCTCGGCATCTCTCGGGTCAACACCGCGCGGAGGCGATCTACCATCTATCCATCCATCCATGAACTACTCCAACAAGAAAACACCCCATCCCATCCCCTAACTCCATTCCAACCTTCCAACCCCCAAACAACCCCATCCTCCAAACCTATCCCCAAACCCGCCCAAAATGACCATCGACGTCATCGCCCTCCTAACCCCCAACCCCGGAAAAGCAGACAGAGTACCCACCTCCCCTCCCCCTCCATCCCCCTCACATAAAAAAACCCATTCTAACACAGCGCACCAAAAAGGTCGAGGAACTACTCACCAGCGCCGCCGCGTCCGTAAAAGCAAACGAACCAGGCACGCTGAAGTACCACCTCCAGCGCGAAACGAAGGGCGAGGCGCCGAGGTTCTTTGTGCTGGAAACGTGAGTTGTTATCCACTTTTTATTGGGGAGTCGTGGGTGTGGATGTAGATGGGGAAGAGAGTGCTGATGATGTGTAGGTATGAGGATAAAGCCGCGCTCGCGACGCACGCGAAGACGGAGTACTTCGCTGCGCTGGGCAAGGCGATCAGGGAGGAGGAACTGCTGGTGAAGCCTATGGAGGTTTTTGTTACGCGGGGGGTGGGGGGGTTTGAGAGTAAGCTGTAAGCTTTAGAGTAGGTTGGCTTGCGGGACTGGGTAACGTGGAGTGTGTGTGTTTGGTGGAATTGTTCTATGGAAAAGTGTGGTGGAGTTGGGAATTCAGGCTTTGGGTTGGAAGTATTGAGTGCTGCTATGTGCCATGCCACGCCAAAAGAGCATCACTGCCTGCCATGCCATGCCATGTGTTCATTTTGTGACCATCTGCTGCGCCGTGTTTGGGACTGTATATCATAGCAACTGTGACCTGAAGAGAATGAGATCCTCACATATCCTTTTGCCTCCATTAGCTTCGGTAGTGCGTGTTGGAAGATGCTCGATGTACCATGGCCAATCGAAGTCTGGTCAGACCTCGTACGGAGAGATCTGCGTCCGCTTCTCCTCATCATCCTGATCCTCCTTCCAGGTCTCGTAGTACGTCTTGAACTTCTCCTCGGTGATCTCGCGCAGAATGCGGGCCGCATTGATACCGATCTCACCGTCGATCTGTCGCTGGAACAAATCAGTCAAGTGGAATTGACAGTAATCCGAGAGAGCTGCGGCATGCTCTGGGAGGAGAGTCTTCTTGTCCTGGCGCATGAGGAGAACAGAACCAACGCTGTTCTGCCACTTCATCGGTGCAAACCCCCACGATGGTCCGGCAGTGTTGTCCCTAACCTTTGGGTCGCAGCCTAAGTAGATGTAAGTGGCAGCCGGATTGCAGAACGCCAGCCAGCCATCAGCCATGGTGCCGTTGTTCCAGCGGTTGTAGCTACCACGGACACGTTGCATAGTGACTGGAAAGCCGAAGCGGGTGGAAATAGGCGCGGCAGGCTCCTCGAAGATGCGGTGGTAAGCGGGGACGGTGACTGGTTCGTACTTGAGGCGACCGCCATGCTCGACATCGCCACCACAGTTGATGCGCACGCCTGCGATTGGACGCATCTCTTGCATGCCATCTGCCATAGAACCTTGACAGTTGAATACGTTCAGAAAATGAACGATGGTGCGCAGGTCGGACGGCGCGAGGTCGACCGTCTGTTTAGGATCTATACTCATGCCTCCGAGCAATTCAGTACCATAAGCAACGATCGGCCCCCTCCATTCGTGGGCATAACGTGAGTCGAGGTCGCAGACTTTGTTGATCGCCTTGTTGGGCTGCGAACCATCTACCAGGAAGGTGTCACGGTATCTCAAGAAGACGGTGTGGGTCAGCCCGCGGTCGAGGGCGTGGTTGTGCGCAAAACTGGCGGATCCTGGAGTGACGTAGGCGTCTGACTTCTTTTCGTCCTCGTTGTTGGCTATGAGTGCTCCTAGGCGGGGCCTCACGTACGTGATTGTATATCCGTCGTAGCTGATCCGCTCGTTCTTGAGCCATATGAAGCGCGGGCTTGTCTCGTTAGGGTGGAAATAGATCGCTCGAGAGTAGATCTCATGTGATCCGGAGGGCACTGGCCGGTCTTGGAAGTCTTTGAGTGTCTTGCAGAGGAACCTGTGCATTGGCCAGCCTTTCTTCTGGCACTCCTTCGAGCAGTACAAGCTTGACTGACAGCCGCTGCAGCGGGTAGCGCCTGGCTTGTTGCACTCTTCGCAGAACGACATCGTGTTGAACTGCGGGTGGAATTACAGTTGAGTGGTTGATAGAACAGAGGTTGAGGGAGAGATCGAGGTGATGTTCAGTGTAGGTCTTTATATGAGCTCGGGACTAACGGTGAAGTGAAGGCAACTTCCACGGAGTCACTGAAGTAAAGCTAAAGTTGCGGCGTCACCCTACTGATCGCTGGGAACCTGCCTTTCTTTCACTGAACATGTCGGAGCCACTCGAAAATAGGTCTGACTAGGGAGTGTTCGTCCGTGATGATATCAAGATGCCCTAGGAACCCGACATGGTGCTAAGTGCTGGCTCGAAGCTCCAATGATCATGTCTGAGATGCGTGCACAATATCTTGGGCCTGGGCAGCCAACTTCTGTCGAGCCTTAAGAAAGATCGACAAGACGTAGAGATAGCAGAGACAGTATGTAATGCACCACAGAGAGTGTGATAGCAGGCGACGTTATTTTACGGCGAGCTCGAGCAAGAGGCAACAGAATTAGCTTGGAGCTTCAAAAAAATATGTGAGTTCGAATACGTGGGCGACTCGCGAGAATTGAAGGTGTCGTAGAACGAAGAAACGCAAAGTTGAGAAGCCGATCTATTCTGGAAAGGACTAGCGTGAATGTTACGCGTCGTTTTGGCGCGTCATTTTCGCGCCATGTTCGCATCCGTTTCCTCCCACACGCCATGTCTTCGCGATTGAATAGAAGACTAGAAGAACATTGAGAAAAGTTGATTAGGATGGTGGATGAAGTAAAACCAACATGGCGGCCTATACCTGATTATGCTCATGCGAGAGTTGGAAGTACCGAGAGATTATCTGATGATTGACATTTACCACCTGTTGTTGAGTCTTTGTAGGGACGCGTCGACTGCAGATACGCGAAATACAATCTCACAGTTTTGCTCACAACAGGCGGCAGATGTATGTTCCCTGCACTGCGGAAGCGTTGCGCGGCTTCGGAGCTACCCCACCATGACGTCCAGTCGGCACATCAATGAACAAGAAACATTTCGAGAGCCTTTCGGTGTCATTCTCTAGTCAACAGCAAGCCTGCGCATCCAAATCCTGAGAATGGCACTCCCGAATGAGCATCGAAATGGGAACGTTGATTCTTCAACGAAAGGCATGTATCGGGCTTCACCAGCCAAATTGATGATGTACGGGAGAGGTAAGTTCGATAGCTGGAGATTTTTGATAGAGTAGACACCGATAAGGGAACAGGAACGAGCAACCAACTGTCAGATGTCATTGCAGAGCTTGGGGGGACAAAAGCCTTCATCGTGACCGGGCGATCCTTGAATGAGAAGACGCCAGTCATCAGGAACATTGAAAAGAGCCTTGGATCCAAGCACGGAGGAACTTTCAGCAAGATCGGACAGCATGCGTATGTCTAGTGTAGTCCACCCAAAGGAGATGGCTGATGACAGACAGCCCCATCCAGGGAATACGGGAAGCCACGGAGTCAATGTCGAAATCAGGGTGTGATATTCTCATCTCGGTAGGGGGTGGATCGCCAATAGACTCGGCGAAGGCAATCGCACATAACATCCATGAGAAAACAGGGAAATGGATTCCTAGCATTGCCGTTCCGACAACATTGAGTGTAGCAGAAACAACACAGAATGCTGGCTTCACTAATGACGACGGCCATAAGATTGCAGTTAGCGATCCAGAAATGGTTCCCAAAGGCAAGGTTCCGCAGATCTTGACTAGGAATTTCGACTGATCAGATCTAGCCGTTGTCTACGATGGCGATATCGCTATATACACACCGATGAGCTTATGGACAAGCACAGGGGTTTGTACTATTCCTTTTGATACTTAGACAACGACTGACGAGCCTAAAGATGCGCTCTCTAGACCATGCCGTTGAGCTGGTATACCATCCTCTTGCCTCGGAGGTGCCCACAAAGCGCCTGTGTCTGGAAGCCATCAAGGACCTCTTCACCTATCTGCCACAGTCAAAGGCAAACCCGGACGATGCAGACATCCGCACAAAGTTGTTTCTTGCATGCTACTCATCACTCTTTCCGTTCCTGTTCAAGGGCGGTGTTGGGCTTAGTCACAGCATTGGTCATGCGATTGGAGCTTCGTACAGCATCCCGCACGGTATGACGAGCTGTTTGAGTCTGGCGCCAGTGGTTCACTTCAAAGCGAGCAACCCGGACGAGGCGACACAGATTGCAAGAATCATCCCGTACATTGGGAAGCAGAGCACTGGCAGCAACGAGAAGGACTCGCACGTCGTGGCGGACGCCATAGCGGAGTTTGTCGTGAAACTCGGACTCAACACAACACTGACAGCTGTGAGTTTCCAAAGTAGCTGAGAACGTCACATACTGATGCATACCAAGTACAATGTACCGACCGGTGATGCTGAAGAAGAAGCGATCGCTTCTCGAGCTTTGCATGGAAAGGACCACAAAGATTTCGCAACTTGTAAGTTTGGTATCAGCTCATACTGTTTCCGTTCTCTTCGCTAAGTTTCGGTTATAGTAAAGCAATTGGTGCACAGTATGTACTAAGGCGGTTGACTTTGGGTTTGCATATACACATCGGAAGTACTTTTCAAAGAAGACGTGGATACGTCCTGGAACGAGATAGACTCAGCGTCATTGTCATGAACTATAGATCAGAATCTTGTCGTCCTTGCAACCTCGGACTTTGTCATCGTATCGGCGTTCATCTCCGCCTGATGTCACGATCCACCGGTTGGACTAATTGATACTGGCATCAACCCAATGATTACATCCGATCACTTTCCACAGACTTTCCGGAGTCGGCATTACAACAAGCATTCGCTGAGGGGTCCGAAGTATACCGACAACACGTAGGAAGTATACATGCAAAGATGACGTTTTGATACCTACGAGTCCTATGTATAAAAGTGCAAGGATCTAGCTTAAGGGTGTGGGTCATTGCGCAAGCGATCTCACTCCTTCGTAGCTTCACCATCAATGACGCTTAAGCTAAGAGTTTGCCTATAAAAAGGAAAGTAAGCAGAAGGGAAATGCAGATTCAACTCGATCGAAGACTGTATAATCACGACTTTGCTGTACAGGCAATGACAGCGATGTAGATCGAGAAAACAACTGAGCGGGTATAAGCTTACCCATATCGGTCCGATTACGACCTGTAACGGTCCTTGTCAGCGTTCACTCCCGATGTTCATCCGCTGCCTTAGCCGCGTCGGTCAAGGCTTTCCCCGCGTTGATCATGGTCTTCCCCGCAATCGCAATCGATCGTCGTCTCCACGCACGAAAACCATGATTGTCATCATTGTTAACTGAACGTCATCTCGGTCTTCGCTTGACCGAGTTCCCTGAACAACGATTGACCCGGCAGTTGAGAATGACCAAACCAACTTCGTACATCAGCTTTTGTAGCAGTACACATAAGCGCTTGTTGTCATCGCATGTACCAGTTCAAAATCTTTCAAGAAATTGATTGAACCGTTGCCAAGATGAGGCTTCTCTCAGCATTTCCACTTCTGTCGCTTGTTGCCCCTGCTATCTCAATTCCATACGAACAGTATATTCTCACTCCCAAGACTCGTACGCTACAACCTGTCTCTGTTCACAGCAGCAATGGCTCCGTCAGCGACCCAGAAAGTCTTCTCGGCTCTTCAGGCAGTTCGGTTTTCGAAGGCGTCTCAGCGACTGCTTACGACTTCGGCATTAACATAGCAGGTGTGGTGATGCTGACGGTTGGTGGAGTATGTGGGGAAAATCAAACTATCGGAGTGACCTTCTCGGAAAGCAGTTTTTGGGTCAGCAATAAGAGCTCTGATGCCACCGCAGATGCCGGCAAGGATGAAACGCTCTGGTTCCAGATTGATGGACCTGGTCAATACACAGCGCCGAAAGAAAAACAACGCGGTGGCTTCAGATACATGACGCTTGTTCACAATACGACTGGGAGTGTCGAAGTCACTGCTGCTGAGGTCTACTATACACCGATGCCTCATTGGGAAGAGGAAGAGCTTGGTAATTACACGGGCTACTTCCACTGTGACGGTATAGCATCCTCTCCGCTTTCTAGGGACAAAATCTGGGCAGAGCTAATGTGAGAATAGATGAATTGTTGAATCGCATATGGTACGCTGGCGCATACACCAACGAAATGTGTACCATCAGCCCGTCCACCGGTAATGCACTGGTTCATCTCGGCAATATTACGTCTGCTATCTCAGACGCCGTCAACGTGACTTGGTATTATAACTATACCATCTCCAACGGTACGTCTGTGTTAGTCGACGGTGCGAAGCGCGACAGACTCGTTTGGGCTGGTGATATGGCAATTGCAGTGCCGGGAGTCGTTGTATCAACGAATGATGTAGTATCGATTGAAAACTCAATCAACTCGTTGTTTGCTATTCAGAACACGACGACTGGTCAGCTACCATATGCGGGTCGTCCGTTTTTCAGTATTCTGAGTTTCACGTATCATCTGTATACGTTGATCGGTGTGGCAGATCATTACTTGTACACTGTAGGTCTTATTCGTCCCACATCAACTTCAACATAAGCCTCGTGCTCACGTATCATAGGGGGACATTACGTACCTTCAATCACTCTGGCCGAAATGGAAACTCGGCCTGAATTTCTCCTTAAGCTTCATCGACTCCACCGGGCTAGCAAATGTTACATCGGCCGCCGACTGGCTTCGTTTCGGAATGGGCGGCCACAATATCGAAGCAAATTCTATTCTCTACAATACCATCAACCAAGGAATTGCGCTCGCCACGGCACTTAACGACACAGGCTCGATCTCCAACTGGAGCACCATTGCCGGAACCATCAAGACCGCTGCGAATGCACTACTCTGGGACGAGGGATTGGGAATGTACACCGACAACGAGACTACGATCCTCACTCCTCAGGACGGTAACTCCTGGGCCGTGGTGGCAAACATCACGCAGAACTCATCACAAATCGATTCTATCTCTTCCCGTCTCGTATCGCGCTGGACACCTTACGGCGCGCCTGCTCCTGAAGCAGGTGCCACGGTCTCTCCCTTCATCTCGGGCTTCGAACTGCAAGCTCATATGTTAGCCTCCAACGCCTCCGCCGCGCTGGCACTCATGCGCCTGCAGTGGGGCTTCATGCTCGACGACCCGCGCATGACGAACAGCACGTTTATTGAGGGGTACAGCACGACAGGTGAACTGCACTACGCACCGTACAAGAATGACGCGCGAATCAGCCATGCGCATGGGTGGGCGACGGGACCAACGTCTTCGCTTACCTTTTATGTCGCAGGTATCCAGTTACTGACTGCCGGAGGTGCGACGTGGCGAATTGCTCCGGAGATGGGAGACCTGAAAGAAGTAGATGCAGGGTTCAGTACAAAAGTGGGCTTCTTCAGCGCGAAAACGAGCGTCAGTGACACCGGACTTGAGATGGAGTTTGAGACCCCGGAGGGGACTACCGGTGAAGTTCACGTGCCGAGTATGGGTTGTGCTGGGAGTTTGGAGATGCTGGAAGAGAGTGGAAAGGTCGCGGCCGTTGTGATGGAGGTCAAAGATACGGCTGCACCGGTTGTTGTCGCGGGACTTCAAGGTGGGACGTGGAAAGTTACATTTGCATGTGCAGCGTAGAGCAGCATCCCATTGTCACCAAAATCGGTGCGTAGGGACTGGGTTCTAATGTTGATCTTTTGACACAATGATATCACATATCACTGCTACGTCGTGCTATTTTCGCATGTAGAAGAGCTTATGTATGCTTGAGATTCATTATACCCCCTCTTTCACGTGTCGATACTCCTGCTGTAATGATTCCTCGGTCCGTAAATTCCCTTAGAAACTGGTCCGTATATGGAACAATTGCTGAGGCAATCAGTTCTGCCAAAACCACACGTAGGAGAAAACTTGTCACACAACACATTCACCAGCATCAGTTATCGCCTTCTGTCATACGTTTTCATACTACTATCTAAGGTACATCTTCGAAAGCCATGCATCTGGGAAGCATTTTTGCCGAAGTGCGCTACCGTTGGACCTGTAAATCCATCGTTCTATCGAAACCTAGGTTCCTACACATCCTAACCTTAAGCCGAGCCTGTCGGCATCGCAACGCCAGATCCGGTTGGGAAAGGAACGCCCGACGGAAAGCCCGGAGGACGTCCCGTAGGTCGCGGACCTCCAGGGCCGCCACCAATACCACCAGCATTGGCATGACCGCCACTCTCATCGACGTAAGCCGCGGCACGGGGCGTCGTAACAGCTGTTGGATCGAAACCAACCGTAGCCCAACCAAACAAGCCATCCTCGACCGCATCGCCAAGGTAGACGTAGTTGAAAACAGGATCTGTGTTGGCGGATTCGCCTTCGAAAATGCCATCATCTGCGTTGAGGAGGAGCTCCTGGGTGTTGGTGGTGTAGGGTGCTACGGCCTCGACCTCATTGATGAGTGACTGGTCGAAGAAGAGCTGGCCGACATGGGAGACGTGGCCGCCAAGGAGGGTGCCGTTCATGGGGTTGAGGGTGGAGTTGACATGCGCGAGGACTGTAAATGCATTAGTTTAAAGACTTAGATCAACACCTCAAGTTTCTTACTATGGATGTGAGTGGTACGGCCGGTGTAGTGACCAGGGAACGTCGTATCAAATTGCATGATGCCGTTCTCGTTAGAGAACTGAATACCACGGAACATGGTGTTGTTGATGTTCGACGCATCGGCCGTGTTTCCGTTGCTGCCAGCAATCACACCGCCGTACACTCCCGTGGTGTTGCAGTGCCAAGCCTCAAGAGCGACTTGATTGAAAGGCTCGCAGGTGTTAATGTTGATCATTTGGACGTCGAAAGTCAACGGGACGCCAGCATTGCCATCAGTAATGTTCTTACGCACGAGCTCGCCGGAAACCCCTACCACGCGTGTTAAAATCTGTATAGGACCGTACACATGATACGAAGACAGGCAGGCTTACAGTAGGGACCCTCGGTTGTCTCGGGTTGCAAGATGCAGGAGCTGTTGCTGCCAAAGATGAGCTCATCCGGACTACATGGTGTGACAGTCTGGTTGGAGTGGTGGTCGGTAGCCAACACATCCGCAAAGCTTCTCTTGACAATGCCACGCTTGAGACGTAGTTTCTCAACCTCTGTCTTGCGACGAGCAATCATGCTGGCTGAGCGGGCTTGAAGCTTCTCGGCGCAGTGATCGAGGTTCGTGTACTGGGCGCGAGCACGATACTCAGCACGCTCTGCAATCTCAGCCTGGATGTCATGTCCTGGATGGGCGAACGTGGAGCCAGCGAAAAAGGACGCAGCAATCGCAACGAAGGCGGGGGAGAAGAAAACCATTGTGGAAAAGAGTGTCAAGTATGAGATGCTTGAAGCTTGCCGATGGGGTTTTTGATATGGCAAAATGGCGGTTTATATGTGTTTTCCAAACACAAAGCTGTTCCTCAAGCCAATATATCCTATGCTTGCCCGTTTCGCAACTAACATGGCGTAAAGCTTGTCTCCCAGCGTCCTGAGCCTGCAGATCCCCCTCACGATGGAGATCCGCCAGATATTCCGCGGCAACATTGCATGAGGGTCCTCGGAGCATGTAGCACACTTCTGGAAGGAGCTGACGAATACATTGGATTCTACTTGATGGTCAACATGGGTGGAACAGCAGCGGCTTCACGATTTGGGTTTCTAGATGAATGGCTGTTTGAGGATTCCGAGTCATGATAGGTCGTTCGAGGAAGGAGCAACACAAACCTGACGAATGTGTTAGACGCTATTGGGCAAGCAATTGTCCGTCAGAAACGTAGAACTCTATAAACACGCCTACTATAGATAGTCGATAGGCCTCGGCAATGCTGTCATCTAGATCCTGTCAGGACCCTGTGTGGGTATGACGACAAAAGGACATGATTCGGTCCTGAAGGGGAAGTTTAAAATTGCCAGTGGAGCAGCTCAGGCGGTGGTGTCCTTCACGAGGTACCGGAATTCTTGGCCATTGTGTTGAGCGTACGCGTCTTTTCCTTGGCAGATGCCGCGATGAGAACAGGTCCGGACAGTCCAATCTATTCTAGGGAGGTGTTTATAGTTATCTATAACATCCATAGTAGCGTTAACTTGCTAGAAAGTCGGAGCAAATGCCATCGTGCCGTGGAGTATTTTGGCACAATGATGTGGTCGTGGAAATAGTCGTGATCAGGTTGATTTTGCGTTGAGGTGGCTGGTGCTAAGCTACGCTTGGCCGGTGGCGCCGAGAGGGCAAGCTTCTATTAGTCGGCTCACCCCGAGGCTTGTGGGAACTCCCGCCCTCGCTTGATAACTGCCGAACAGAACTTTTGCGATACTATGCGGCGACGTTACAGTACTGGCGGTATACCTAAACTTATCCCAGGACGTTACCTTCTATCTCTGGAGCCTTGAACATCAGGCAGGTGCCCCGACCCTCTTGGGGCATGTAGGTAGTCGTACATGGACCTACTCAACACTTACTGTGGTACCCCCTGGAAGTATAAGCCATTCGCCACTTTGACTTCTGGTAAGGTGTTACCCCATTTGGATGTGGCAAATGGCTTATACTTCCAGGGGGTACCACAGTAGTTGACTGTCTCAATTAACCCCACTGATCGCCACTCTGATGTACTACTCAATAGTATGCGTCTTCTGACTCAAATCTATGCGGTGGATCCTCTAGCTCTCTGCAAGGCAATTAAACCAAAGTTTTTTCCTTTAGTATCGTCAGTTTCAGCGATGTCTTGTTATCAACTTTTTTTTCAATTGTATGTCCGAAAATTCGTCCATTCTTTGATTAATCATCCTTTACTAAAAGTACGCTCGGTGGACCATCTATTGCCCTTGTCATCACACAGCTCCGGAGCGCTTCGCAAACTCAAACGAAGTTGCTGCCTATAATTTTCATGTACACTGGAGTTACACGCTGTTCTCGAACGTACTAGCCGCTGATATCAATGACAGGACCGTGATAACTCTTCCTAGCCCAGACAAGATAGTAAACCGTACTGAAAATTGCGATTATACCAGTTACCAAGATCGACCAGTTCATAGTCGCTGGCGTGACTTCCTTGTAGCTCGGCCAGAAGCTGAAGAAGAACACAAACAAGAGGTAGATACATGCGAAAGCATTGTTTGCAATGCCCAGTACACCAGGTACCTTCCACGGTCCCCACATAGCCCGGATCATACCATCATCGGTAGTGGAAGGTACGCCGAGGTCGTGAGCCCCACTGCTCGGGAGGATTGCTCCGGTGCAGCGTCGATAGAGGAGGAGGCACGAGGTCAAGAGGTATGAGGAGAACAGTCCTGCAATTGAGACTGAGATGACACCATTGAAGGCGGAGGTGGATCCTAGATTGACGAGGGCTAAGATGCAAGCAACGAGGCTCGTAAAGGCGACCGCGTTTACAGGAATCGAGGTTCTGTCGCTGATCTACTATGATGTTAATGGCACTCACTTCTTGCAGGGTCGATATACACACCTTGCTAAGAACACGCCAGCCAGGAAGGCCCCGGTCTCTCGCAAATGCCCAGCAAATACGCGAAGTCGAAGCCGAGAACCCAACGTTGGCACTGACAGTGAGAACGACGATGATAGCGGCCATCACAGCAGCACCCGATCTGGATCGAACTGCCTGGTGAAAGACGGCCATGAACGGGAATGCGGGATTTTCTTCCAAGACTGCGTCCATATCACCCATGCGGAAGAGCACAGTGAGAACCATAGCAAAGCCCAAAGACCCGTTAATCGCGATGCCCGTCATGATTGATCTAGGGACGACTATCTGCGCATTCTGGATCTCCTCAGACAGCTACAATATGTCAGCAGCTGTTCATAGTCGACGAACGAGGATAGTAGTCGAACTCACATGGACTGCGCCATCGCCACCTGATCAGGTTGTCAGCATGAGCAAACATGTATCGGGCTAAACTTTCAACTTACCAACAAACGCGAATACACTCCCCATAATTCCAATGCAGAAGGACAACCCCTGGGTATCCCATCCACCCATATTGACAAAAGTCGTGAAGATCTCGTGGGCGTCACCTTCAGGGCCGAGGACCAACAGTGGTATCAGGATGGCGAAGAACCCCAGGATGTGCAACACCAAGAGTGCCCCTTCGAACTTGGGAAGCAACCACCCTGCAGCCACATTGATAAAGACGCAGAAGAGTATCACCGCCCAGTACAGAAGAGTGACATGCCAGTTTTGAGGAACATATGTGTTCGGGTGGCAAAGGATGAGGAGACCTTGGATCAAACCGCCAGTAAGATACGCTCCGGATCCTAACGAAGCTAGCCAGCCGCACATCGTAAGCCAACCTATGCAAGCCGCCAGTTAGTCATTTGTAATTCCAGAACAGTTCTCAGAGTACCATAATACCAGATGTATAGCTCAAGATCTTCTGTGTACGCCGTGGTGCTAGCATCGAGACCCAGTGGTATTGTCCGCCGGAGGTTGGAGCCCTGAACTATACTTTAGTAAATTATCATGCAAGTAGCTCAGTCTACTCACATAGAAACCAATTCGGAGAGAACCATGAACACAGATACGGTACCGATCCACACAACAAGGTAGCCATAGATGACACCCGCGGGACCACCACTGTCTTAATTAGGTCTATTCAAGATTCGTCAAGACAATACTCGTACTTTTGGTAGCCCACCAGAAACAATCTATGTTTGGGTTAGTTTGGCGTTAGTTGTACGTCGCGCATTAGCTTACAATAAAGATCCTTCCCAAGTAATCAAGACTGTGCAACTAAAGCCCAAGACTGATAAGAAACCAAATCGCCTCTAAAAGACATATGTTAGCCAAGTAGATCATACGTTGTTAACTAACACTCGCCTTTAACACTGCCTTCTTTCCCAATCTTGCAAGCGCAAGATCATCTTGCTTGTCGGTGGAAAGGTTCGGGACCACAGTCAACTCAATATCACTACCCTTTGAATGAGAGGACGCCATCTTAGGATCGCAACACGAAAAGTGGCCTGAAAAACAAATGCTAACCAACGTTGTGTGGAAGGGGAAACAGATTGAGGAACGCGAGGACTAAATGCAGTATTAGATGAGCGAACGCCGGCTACCGTGAGCAACGCCGCGGAATGAATGCTTCGTCTCACGATTACTTGTGGTACAGTCAGCTATTCATGCATGCATAACAAACGGGCTATGACACTACATTGGTTGGTCCCGCCTGTCTAACCACCTGCCGAATTCGCTTAGTTGCAATAATTTGAAGGATTGTGCAGGGGTCAACGGCACAGGATGAGCTCCAGACTCCATCCCGACAATCCTATGAGAATGGTGGAGATTTGCCATTCGTCGAAACAACAAGTCCCCGATTTTGCACGTGCGCATGAGGATGACATTGATGTTGTGAAGGACGGCAAGTATCTCTTAGGAAGTGTTTCATTTGAAAATAGTGGAGAAAGTCAATATTTTTGCTTTCAACGAAGTGTTTTTGAGACCTACTATTCGTCATTGCATCGAAGTAGTCACGCGAACGCTACGAAGATGAAGCGCACTTAGCAGGCTCCACCTGAACAGCCCAGCTCTTTGACACATTGATGGTGTTGTCACGAGTAGAACGTGAGACATCCATAAGTTGATACTCCCTTCTTGAGTCGTCCTTCGTGATGTGTTCACCTCGTCGGCGCAAGTCATCCAAACGCATAAGCCCCGATTCAAAGCCTTCCATGAATATCTTGGTATATGGCAGACATGTCGTGACGATAGCAAGACACTGAACGATCTGATTGCAGATTGTTGAGCGCCAGAACCCGAGGGTCAAGTCGTGTTTCATGGAGGGGTTTCTGTTTTCGTGAAAGACAAAGGCAAGCTGAATTGCAGCACCAATGAAAACTCTGAGGAACCGTGAGCAGGAGCTTGAATCTGGTCGCATATGGTACACCTACAGCAACCGGCATGCGAAGATGCTCATAACAACTGCCTTCTTTTGACGTGCTATATGAAGTTGTGCTGTTATACCGAGTTCCAACGTCACGATTGCGATTTCTGTCACAATGTTCAAGATTGACACAGCATTCCACCAGGAAAACTGTCTAATGTTAGAATTTGAGATCTCAACCTCGTTGTAGTGCTACTCACACGATCTATGCACCGGTCGAGCGTTTTGTCCCACGGATGTGGCATAGGACACTGGAAAGTCGCTACCAACACTGAGCACAACAACCACAAAGATGCGGAAATTCCTACACCAAGGTTGATTTTTTGGTGCAGCTGGGACGGTGTTAAGTTTTGGACAAATGCTATAACTGCGAGCTTCGAGAAACCGAGTGAGGCAATCAGTAATATCGTTGCGGCATACTCACTCTGTGATTCTGTTAGTAACGGTACACTCAACGTTCATGAAGGTAGAGAGAACTCACCTTGAGCTCTGACTGGATGTCGTAGTTGCTTAAGGTCGTCATTGGCTTTCCAAAACCATGTTCAGTTTGTAATATCACAGCGATCGACTGTGCAATGCAGAAGACCTAATATTTGTTAAGCGTGTGTAAAATCGAGGTTGATTCGAACTGATTTTACCAAAGATATGAGTACAAACCCTGACTCCACTTTTAGAGATCGGAAAACATAGAACTTGATGGTGGCATGCGTGAGAAAAGCCAGAAGGCTCGTTACAAGGCAAAACCAAGTGGCGATCTGGATAATGGGTGTTCGGTTCGAATCAGACACAATGACTTGATTCATTGTAGTCGAAGCTCTCAGCTGCTGAAGCTGTCAGAGCAAAGACTAGCTTGTATCTTTTGTAAATAGGATCTATTGCCTACGTAAAGAGAGACAGCGCGTACAAAGCATACCGTCATGTAGAATGATTGCATGAGTTACTATGTCATCAAAGATTAAGATCATGCGCTAACAGTGCATGGAGACTACGCCGTAAGGGAAGGTGCTTTCGGAGGAAGATTAGAGTCAGGAGATATTGCATCCGAAGAGCAGGACCGCGGGTGATACCAAACAAGGATAGGCGAAGTGCGCAGCTCTAAATCAAGCACCCTATGTACCTTGTATGGCTACAGTTTTGCGTATTGTTGTTCGGGTTCAAGCAAAGATAGTATGGCCACATGGGTGCAAAAAGACCCGAGCATGAGGAGGCTATTTTGATCTAAAACACATTTACGAGGTTGAAGATTGACTTAGATGAATTACTCGTGATCTAGGAAAAAAGATAGCATCATCTACAACCCCTACTTTAGAGCTGTCATTCAGCCGAAGAGCCTTGAATTGTAAAGATTTCTGCTTTTTGGTCTACATTTAGATAATTGTACGCGCTGGACTTCATTGCACCTGCACATTCGGTTATTCGTAGAAGATTGGTACATGTTCTGTTACAAGGAGACCTGATTGGCCATAATTGGAAATCAGATTATGTGATTTAGTCTTACTGTGTAGTTTCGCATTGACACAAGGAGCTTGTGTGATACAATAGAATATCGTCGATTTCTTCCGTCAGGTTCCCGGATGATCATAACACGATCAGCACATGTCCGTACCGGTTCCTGATCGTAGCGCAGTGGGACCTGCAGCGTGGATAGGATCGCGAACACAAACCTGTACAGCATCGCTGCTGGTTGGGAAACCCGCGCTTCTGTTCTAATATCCGCGAGCACAGACCGCATTCTCCACTCTACTCCCTGATACCACAGTAGCGCGTAAAAAAGCTTCCCTGTTCAGACCCACACGGCTCACCCCCTCGTTCCGCTCCCGTGTCTACGAATATCTCGGCCTGAGGATGTCAGGTGAGATAGGCCACCGTTTTCCAGCGTTCTGGGTCGCAATCTGCATGATCCAGAGCGAGTGGCACAGAGTTCATAGTTAGCCACGCTGTGCCACGGTAAAAACTCAACCACTACTCTTCGCTTCAATTAACCAAAGCCCAACTATCTAGAATCATACGGTATGTTTATTTTCAAGCAGGTTTATCCGTCAGGGTCGGTGGACGAGCCAATGACACCGGCAGTTCACGCAACAGCCGGAATATGTGAGACGGGTCGGCTGAGCCGAAGTTCGTTAGTCAATTCACGGCAGAGCTTCAAGAGATGAGGTGCACATCTCGCTTGCGACCGAGATAGTCTGTAAATGCATGTTGTGCTTGTCGTTGAAATATGAGTCGTGGCCACAAATTTCGCGTGCAAACTGATTGATTTCGACACTCTCCATTGGTGGTTAATTGATTGAGCGTAGAATCTCGGGTCTGACTTTCATCAGTGCTTTCTGTCCCTAGGACAAAAACTGACCGCCACCCACTATAACGCGTTACAGCCCTCCGCCATGCCGTTCCGTCTCACATACGTCCGAGACCGTGCTGATTTTGAAGATGTCATGGCCTGTCAGTGGATCGCGCATGAAAACCCGTTCCAACCATTCTTCAGGCTCTTTTGTCCCGTATACGAATCCGGACGCCTAGATTCCATCAATAAGGCTGCGTCACTACAATGGAAGTGGCATGAGCACGAAATTGATGCGCATTGGCTGAAGGTAGTGGATGAGGGAGCAGAGAATAAGATTGTCGGTGCGGCTTGGTATAAGATCTATAAGGAAGATCCGTTCCAGCATGAAGAAGAAGAGGTACGAGGAAATTTATGATCTTGAGATACTTCAAACAACGATCCAAGCTAACTGGGTATATCCAATAAGTAGGTTGTAGACTGGTATCCTGAGAACAGCACTCGGGAGTTTGTTGGGCAAGCGTTGGAACAACTAGATGAACCGCGGAGAAACGGAGCTCAAAAGCCTCATATCTGTACGTGCAGCCGGAACTTCATACTGCTCAACAACTTGATGTGACGAATCACTAACTCTTGAGAAGTCCTCAACATTTTGTTCACGCACCCTTCATATCGTAGTAGAGGCGTTGGCTCTACTCTTCTGACATGGGGCATAGAGAAAGCTGACGAACTTGATGTCGAATTTTGGCTCGATGCGACGCCGCTGGGTAAGCCTCTGTATGAAAAACATGGGTTTGAGCTGGTGAAAAGAAATCCTGTTGTTCCCAAAACTGATTTGCCAGACGAAGATTGGCAGCAGTTACAGGGGGAGATGGGCGAGATTGTATTTTGGACAATGAAGAGGGGGAGAAAGAGTGAAAGAGAGACGACTACCGCGTGACTCGGTTCTTGATTCTTGCAAGCCAATGGCCGTCTCAAGGAGGAAACTGCGTGAATGATGGGATAGAGAGCTCTAATTGAAGTTCTCCCAATAAGTTTCAAAAGCTCCTTACATAATTCTCTAATCTTTTCGAGATGGACAGAAAGCATGAGAACTGTAACACTGAATATGTCTGCATTCTAACAAACTTGAGGCCGTGAAAATCCTATGCAAAACTACTATTGCAAATCTAGACTGAGTGGTATATGCAATTTTGTTGTTAGGCGCTTTGACAACTCCAGCATTTAAACACGAAATCTTGACGGCTAGAGATCGAGCACCTCATGACAAGATCCGGGTTCAGATAGTCTAGCACGGTTAATAATTCGCAAACCCATCTCTACGAGATCAGTGCATCCGGTTTTTTGCCTCTTCAGTGAGGCTGAACTTGATGCTAAATGAGCCATAGCAGACGGGCAAGGTGTTAATAACGGTGCAGGAGCTGAAATTCTCGGTTCAGGATGACGGTCTAGTGAGGCCTTGAAAAGGACAAATGTGTGAGAACCCCATGACGGAAAAAAGTCTGTGCAGGACTAGCTTCAGTAGTCTATCGCTACAACTCCCTATATCAGCATCCGATGGGACAGAGATGGAAATTTGCTTGGTTGAAGCACTCCTGAGGAATACCGGAGACGGAGAGCAGGCATCTGCAGTTTCTTGTACCCCAAATCAACGCTTTTTCAGCCTGTTCGACTGGAGAGAATCGTTCTGGTTGTTGGATTTTGTTGCACAAGTCATCGGATGTCCCGCCCGAACGCGCCGCCAGGCACTATTCGTTGTTTCATCTCTCTCGATGCGCCGTACCTACATTATGTATTTGTGAGTAGGTTTCTGTGCCCATAATCGTATACTACGTGTACAATTCGACGATACTAATGTAAGGGAAAATGATACGCGTCTAAATCAATCATTTGAGACCGACGTCGTGAGTAAAGTCAGGACGAGCTCGAAACGCATGTTGAATTGTGATCGTGTATGCTTGCGACCTAAAATAACATGGGGAAACACCATTAACTAGACATGGTGCAGGAATGGAAATTATATTTCTATAAGTGGACTCGGCCGGCGATGAGATGTTTACCAAGATTAGAAACACTATCTGCATTCAGAAACTTCTACGCGAGATCTGCTCGCACCGGAACAGCGACTGCACAAAGTCTGCACTGGCCCAAAGAATCTAGCCAGAAAACAATACGTCTCCATATTACCGTCGAGATGTGTGACAGTTAGGCAGCGAGCATACACGATACGTTAAACCAACGGAGACTTAGTCAGCTAACAAACAACAGTCTATTGTGTGAGGCATGGATGACATCGTTGTATTTCCAAATCGTTTACTACAGGGCTGGTATGGCGACTTCGATTGTAAGAGGGACATGGGTTTATCACTCGTTGCGATATGGTGTCATCTCCGTCCCAAGTCGCTTTTGATATCATCTTACTACCAGAGTGAAATTGTAGTATATTAAGCTATACAAACCTATCACATCAAAAGTCGCATAGTAGGGAGTCAAAACGCATATTCTCGACCATGATTTGAACGCGGATAACTCGATCATGAAGTCGGATATAAGGTGACAATAAATAGTCCAGTCTTTTCTATACCATTAAATGAACTTTGTACTTCCCCATATTTGTAAAGGAAACACACAAAACACACAATCAACAGAAGCGCTCAGACTCGGGATTTGAGTATTTTACTTTCAAATGTCTGCAACACCTGCGCGGGGAGCTCGAACGACACAGGCTCACTCGGTGCCACAATTTCCAACATCATTGGCCGGGCGGGGATGTCAAGCAGTGCCTCCTCCACTAAAGCGAGGACGTCGCCGGCGCAGCCAAATGAAAGCGACCAGCCGGCTCCGCCTTGACCGTAGCTGTGCACGATACGGCTTACTGGAGTTGCCGTGTCTACCCCTTTGGAGTGTATACGTAGTTCACGCTCCACCCGTACATTACGTTGGCGGAAGGGCCGCAGGCCCTGTGCGAATGGATACTCGCTATCCAATCTTGCTTTCACGAGATCAGGAAAAAATGCTTCGCAGCGCGCACGCATGCGCTTTATGACAGGAGATTCAAGCGTTAGATCAAGTGTGTTCTCATGCGACTCAGCGATACCACCGATAAGTAGGATGTTGTCGCTGCGAGGGACGAGAAACACAATCTCACTCAAAACGTGTGTCGTGTTTGCTGGAATGGTGAGGGCATGGTCCAGTTTCGGAAAATCGCTTCCATCGTTGATGACGCGGATCAATCCGCCACGGATTGGGTAGCAAGACGCATCGCCGGCAAGTTCGGTGCCTGCGAGGCCAGTGCTATTTACTAGGACGTCGGCAGAGAATTCGGTACGTAGCGAGGCTTCTTGGTCGAAGAGATCGCCGGCAATGGCCCGTGTAACCAGCCTGGCACCCTTGGCAGCAACGAGTTCTTTCAGGAATGCCATGCAGACATCCGTGTCGATAATAGGTGCAAGATGCTCATACGCGTCAACAGCGCCGTAGGTAGGGTTAACCCGCCTCTCTTTGATGATAGCTGGGTCACGCCTGAATCCTCGGACACCATTGGACATGATATCCAGCATCTTTGACATCTGAGCAGGATCTTCCTCGATGGGGACGGGTAAGAAAACATCGGCAGCTTTCATCTGGACTCCTGAGAGCTTGGCTAAAGATTCGGAAGCTGCCATAGCATCCCAGATATGATAGGCGACCATGCACCATCGCTTCGAGTGTTGGAGGGATATGGCATCGGTGTGCTGCCCGCAGACCGCTGGTGGGAATTCCCAGAGCGCACCTGCGATTTGAGATGTCAGGCGTTGGGTTTTGCCGTATGAGGCCCATTCTTTGGCGAGAATCGTGACCCGGTATCCGTGGTCGAGGAGTGTCCATGCGTTTACAAGGCCGATGACGCCGCCGCCCACGATAAGGATATGAGGCGAGTCAGCAACAGCAGTATGAAGTGGAGTTGGAAGAGGTGTGAGATCTCGCCCAAAGACCAGCCCTCCTTTGTATTGGGATACCATGGCAGTTTGAGCTCAATTGAAGTTATGAAGTGATCAAAGAGAGACGGAAGGGCTTTGGTTCAAGAATAAATAGGCGGTGAAACTGTTTGGTATTGTATCGATTGAGTATATATAAGGACGATCTTGTGGCAGGGTAGCATCGCGTAATGCGCCGAATCAACGCCGAATGAATCAGAAAGAATCTGCTCTCTATATCAGTCCTGTATGTTAGTCCTATTCCCATACAAGACTTGGACGGTTTTCATGTGCGCGATAATGCTTTAATAGTTCTGCAGATGGAAGTAGAAATTCAAAAGACTGAGTTGAATCTTCCAACCCTCCACATTTTCGAGGATGGCGCTTGATTCCTTGCTGGACGCAGTGATTTGTTCCAATAGCAGCTGCGAAAGGGCCTGTAGTTGACAGAGGTAGGCCTCTTTGAAGAACTGCGGTAAACGCTATAAAGAGAGAAGATACAGGTCTTAAGGCACAAGTTAATAGTGTTATTAGCAATGCTCTTGTGTAATGTTCGTGTTTGCTTTCTGTCCTGGCGAGTCACATTTGGGAAGTAGTAGGGATAACCGAACTAGCAAGAGCGGAGAGAAATAATACCGACATAAATTGAGGTTATTTCAGTTCCCTTCATCCATCGTAATAGGTGGGAAAAAATTTGAAACAACTGAGTCTCGATGATTTCAGTGCTGACGATAAGCCTCATAATATCTGTACTAATATCAATCCAGGTTAACACGTGCCGTAAAAAAAAGCATAACATATGCTACCTACTGATCCTTTTCGCCTACCTTAATTGCACTACTTTTGTCTATTAGGGTGTGTAACAAGCAGTAGTTTGTATTAGCCTTGAATATTCGCAGCGAGGTTTTAAGTACCTTGGTGAAATATCGAAGTCAAATCATCTCTCACCGGAGAACAGTACCTGTTGTGAACCTGTTCAGATGATCGCGACGATAAGAGCGCTTGGGAAATGCATTTAGTAATTCTTGCGTCCTATTCCACTCATACCACCCATGAAACCAACTGCTTTTCTCGACTTGTTTTAGTCAAGTACTCGAAAGAAAACGCCTCTCTCGCTTCTCTCGCGTCGCCGTCCTAATTCTTCACGCTCATCCCCTACACCAACTTCGCAAATGGTGTACTGAAGTCCTTTATCGGCTTTGGGGCAACCCAGAATTCAGAAAACGATAACCAGCATCATGCCGCTATTTGTTAGCATGCCGAGGGGTGGAAGCCTGCCGGTGCCCTGTCTAGAGTATCTGTCTTCCGCGACGATCACATCGCGTAAACAATATCGACACGCTCAGCCCCCCATCTTTGTCGCCCAAACTTTCGACTCATTTCTAGAAAGCAGTGTAGAATACAAAGAAAACTAAAGGATCTTAATTGCTTTCCTAAAAACTACACTTCGCCGTTTCTCTGACAATGACAGCTAATGTAGTGATATATCTAGGGCTCACCGCAGAAGTCTCTTCAATGCGTTGCTTCAATTAGCTAACTTGCTTAAAAGAGTGTAGATGCTGCAGACCATACGACATGCGTTCGACTCTACGCACAAGTTGGACGTAGTAAACTCAAGCTGAATGTCACAAGTAAAGAGAAATCAGTGCAACACCAGACTTGCTGGTGTTTCCCGTCGTTTCAAATAGTTGTCAGGAAACTCCCGCTGAACGCTGAACACACAATTCGTTCGCAGTCTAGAGTTCGATGTTTCTTCCTGTTAGTTCGCTCTGCCTTTTGAATCAGACAACACTTGATATTCGAATGGGCATCGCGGGTTGCTTGGTACGAACAATTACGTTGAAGTTCAAGAGGAAAGTCAACAGAAAATACATAAGTGTTATCCTAGTATAGGCAGACGCCATCTTCCTCGCAATTTTGAGCCCAGCTCTGGAGCAGGTTGGGCATCTTGGAAAGAGCTATGTAAGCATCTGGCAGAACGAACGGCATGTGCATCTTGATTGAGATTACTTCATCATCTTCGTCTTCATCATCTTCTTCGTCGTTATTCCCACCGTTGTCTGACGATCCCGGAAGCCTGATAACCTCCTGAAACTTCTCAACGATATTGACGTATGCGGCCTGTCCAAGAGACGGGTCACGGTTCGAGAAGATATATTTCCTTTGCGTATCTTCTGGAAGCGACTCATATCGTAAACACCCATCAAGCGACTGGGCATCCACGTGTATGCAGAAGTAGTGCCTAGCAGAATTTCCCACATTGTTGTCCCAAGCAGCACGTTGCTCTGCAGTAGCTTCTTCTGATGTAGTCCACGTTGTGAATAGCCCTTGCACATCTTCTACAGTTGCACCATCGAGAACAGCGGGATCCTCCTTGACTGTGAACTCAAGTGTTTGTACAAGATGGCTTGCATTCTTGTGAAGAAGCCATTGCTTTACACGGTCTGACCACTTGTCTATAAAGGCCTTCCAGGATTCGTCGTTACGGTAGTCGCATCGATAAATAACGAATCCCCACTTTGGACGGTTATGAAGTGTCTCGTAAGGATCGTGTAGTCTTCGCGACATACTTTAAACAAATATTAACACTTGTATTCAGAGAAAGACAGCTTAATAAGCTTAGACTTTGTTAAGAAGGTATAGATAGTTTAGAAGCTTTAAAGTATTATAAACAACATACAAGTGTAGATAGAGGTATAAGGTCTAGGACCAAGAAGTGTTTTTGTTACAGTGCCTTAGCGTGTAGCCGCGAAGCGAGGTAGTGTTTAAAAAATTTCTTTTCCAAGAACAAGAAGAAAACACAAGAAGTAGTTAGAAAAATAAAATTAATATAAATATATAGTACTATATTATAGAATTTAATAAATAAACTTATATACTAGTATAATATAAGTATATATTTATTAATACTAATAATAAAAAGTATATATATTAATATAATATTTAGTTAATATAAGTTTAACTAAGTAATACTATTATAATTAATAGATTATAAAGCAAAAATAGATTTAAACTTTTTAATAAAATATAAATATTAAAACTAAATTAGTAGTTAGAATAATAAGAAAAGAAAAGTTTAAAAATTATTATAAATTTTAATTCTAATTCTAGGTACTACACTATATCTTAAAACTTTTTATTATCCTAAAGTTAATTTAAAAACTAATTTAAAAGATATTTTACTATTAATAAAGATAAAATTTAAAATTTATAGTAAATAAATAGTATTTAATTCTAAAATAATAATAACTTAATTTTCTATTACTATAATTAATCTATTTAAGTAGTATTCTATTTTAAGATATTTCTTAACTAGAGTTCTTAGTATAGAGTAAACTAAGCTAGGTCTAGCTAAAAATTAGTAATTAAACTATAATAGCTTAGTAAATTTTCTTACTAGTACTTTATTATATCTAAATTATTTAAAGTAGTTATTATACCTTTTAAAGTAAAAAAAACTATTTAGATTTAGTAAATCTAAGTAAAGGTTAGAATAGAGAATAATAAAAAACTAGTCTTTCTTTAGTAAGAATTTTAAATTAATATAGTCTTTTTTAAGAAAGAATTAAAAACAAATATATATAATAATTAATATAATATATTAATTAATATATTTTATTTATTATTATTTTTTTATCTTACTTTTTAATAAGTTTAGTCTTAAGTATCTTTCTAATTTTGTCTTATTAGATATATAATATCTATAAAATTTTAGTTAATAATTATCTATCTTAGAGATTTTTAAAATAGGTACCTATTTAGTAAAATAGTATATAATATCTAAACCTATAAGCTTCTTATTAAGAACTTAAACCTAATTAATAAAGAAATTTAAAATTATATAATATAAAGATTAGGTATATAGAGTAATATAATTATAATATTTAGTATAGTATAGCTAGTACTAGACTTTAAAGTTTTTATACTTATTAAATTAATATATTTTAAAAGTAGAGTAAGTATACTAGTAAATAGTATAAGAAGCTAACTCTAAAAGTAGTTACTAGTATTAATTAATTAAATTTACTAAGAATTTATAGTACTAGCTTTTTTCTATTTATAGTTCTTCTAGTAGTATACTAGCTATTTCTAGTAGGCTAGCTAAGAGTAGGTATTAGTAATTAGAGTTACTAAGCTTTAAGGCTTTACTTACTAAGGTTCTACTAGGCCTAGC
This sequence comes from Dothidotthia symphoricarpi CBS 119687, assembly GCF_010015815.1. Classification (NCBI taxonomy): domain Eukaryota; kingdom Fungi; phylum Ascomycota; class Dothideomycetes; order Pleosporales; family Dothidotthiaceae; genus Dothidotthia; species Dothidotthia symphoricarpi. Next base: position 1,693,399 of record NW_022985011.1, read on the forward strand.
CTATTATAAATAAGTTAGAGTTAAGTAAAAGTAAAATCTTATATAAGTATAACTTAACTTCTACTTAATTTTAACTTAATATATCCTTATTTTATTTTATTCTTAACTTAATATTCTAATACTAGTATTAGGTTAGAGTTAGGTTAGATTTATAAAAACTCTAGGTAAATATTAAGTAATATTATATTATTAAGCTTTATTTACTATTTTATTTCTAGTACTTTTATATAGAATTACTAGACTTTTTAGTAGTATAGTCTAGTTAAAATAAAACCTTTAATTAATAAGATAATTTTTAAGATCTAGAGTTTAAGCCTAGGCTTAGTTTTTAAATAGCTTTTACTAGTTAGCTTAAGCTTATAGTAAAAGTTATATAAAGCTAGCTAAAGTTAAAGGTAGTTTTTTTAAGCACTATACTATTAAAACTAAAAGTCTAGTAGTAATATTATAATTTACTTACTAAAGTAACTTATAAATAAAATATATAATATAAGGCTATAGCCTACTATTTTATTTTTAGAGCTTAGAAGTAAGTTTTAAAAAGAAAAAAAAAAACTATTAAGCTATATTTACTATTTATTTTTTAGTAATTCTATTTAGAACTACTAGATCTTTAAGTGGTATAGCCTAGTTAAAATAAAACTTATAGCTAATATATATCTACTCTAAAATACTTTTAAAAATTAGAATTTTATATTTTATAAGTTAGTATACAGGTAAGTATTATATTAGAAATAGCAGTTATTATATTAATTTATTATAGCTTACATAAGGTTCTATTTAAGATATAGATCTAACTATTCTTTAAAAAGAAAAGCTAATTATATAATTCTAGTTATTTACTTAGAATTTTAATATAATAAACTTACTATAGTAGTTCTTTACTAAGACTAAGTTCTTTTACTAAATAGTAACCTACTTAGTATAAATAGTATTTATATTATAACCTTTTATAGTAAGTATAGTACTAGACTACTAATAGTAGTAAAAATATATTAACTATAACTTTAAAATAACTAATAAGAAATAACTAAGTTACTTCTTAAAAGGCTTTAGATATAGTTTTATAATAATATATACTTATACTTCTTAGTAAAGTGTTAGTAATCTTATAATTAAAGTAAAGAAATAGTAACTTATAAATAAAAAGCTAAGTAGACTTTTATTACTTTTTAATATTTCTTAAAGCTATAGCTAAGTATAGTTAGTACTTATCTATAATTAAAAAATAAAATAATATACTACTTTACTTAAATTAGTACTTTTTTCTAACTAGTATTTTCTTTTTACTTATTATTTTTCTTATAGTAGTCTTTTATATAGCTTTAGTAGCTAATTCTTTCTTTAGCTACTTAGTTGTAATAGTATTTAGCTTACAATTTCTAGTTATAATTATTATAGTATAGTAAACTTTCTATAGTATAATTTAAAGTAGTATAATAGTAAAATAAGTTATTAAAGTTTTAAAAATAATAAGTAGTAAAGGTAAGTATAAATTTATAATTTACGCTAAGTAGGTAATATATATATATAATATATCTATAAACTATATAACTAACGTAGAGTTAGGTTACCTCTAGAGGCAGGAATTAAGTTAGCTCCTAGAAGTAAGGCTAGTTAAAGCTCTGTAAAGAGTACAAAGGACGCTTACCTCTAGGAGTATACGGTCTATACTGGCAGTATAGCTTTATAAACAATAACTTTTTTTCTTAAAAGCCTAGCTACTTACAACTCTACAGCAGACCTCTACCCCTACTCTCCCTAATCTCTACCCTATATTCTGCTATACGGTTGCTATAAAACGCAAGCTCGCTAACGATCCAGCTAATCCAGCTAAAGGGAGGAAGAAGCCGCGTACACTCTTATAGGAGGTAGAGTCCGTCTACGACGAAGCTGAGCAGTACCGCCTGGTCACCGCCAAATTTACAATCGACACACTCACCTCAAAGTAGAGTATCGGCACGAACAGACCCATTAACGAAGCCTACAAGCGTCGCCTTTGCCAGATCTTCAAAGAACTAGGAGTCCTTCGGCGAGATGTAAGCCATCGGTTGCAGGTCGCTTGCACCAAAGCGCAAGTACAGAAAATGTTGGGTCATCTCCAACAGAAGAGGCGCCAGGTTGAAGGTGCTGATGGTGCGAGTGAGAATGCCTGCGATGCTGATGTGGAATTGCTTTCGTTCGAAGACTGGAGTAGCGTTGTCGGAGAGAAGGCAGAGCTCATGGCGGGCAACCACCGGGTGGAAGCGTTCAAAGAGTATCTGCAGTGTTTAAAGTTGTCGCAATCGGAGCGATGGTGGGCGTGCGACGTTTACGATAAAGGTACCACCCCCTACACACGCTAGCCAAGGCGAGCTAACCCCAATCACAGACGCGCTACCTGCACATCTGCACATCAAGCTACGAGCGAATCGGGAAGACACTATTTTGCCAGACAACCACGGCCAGATATGGACGGAGCTCGCAACATTGTCCTCCAAGGATCCTAGGCTGTTCCAGGACTCGAACACAGTAGTAGAGAAGCAAATGCTACAGCATCTTGGGCTTAGCGGCCGGGTAAAGTTCCCAGTGCGGCGGCTGGCCACTTTGTGGAAAAACACGAATTGGAACCCAAGGATCACAAGGTGGTGTCAATTCCCGATTGGGCAAGCTACGTTTACTATCTCTACTTTTGAATGGATGGCAAGCTGCAGGATAGACGATGTAAGTGGACTGTGTATCCAGTTGTATCTTCGATTGATTCTAACCGTTGGACTATATAGTTTTGGTTCTCCGCATTTGACCAGGTTATTGAAGTGATTTCTCAGATCCGCAGCCAATTCAGCTTTGATGTCCAATTGAGCAATTGGAATAAGCTAGCAGGTCTTCCGCAAACGCGTAGCCGGGAAGATGTACAGGGTCTATTCTTCCCTAGTTTGGAGTCAGACACAGATCCTGGTCCCTCGAGTACTCGTCCACGAGATTTCCTTTCGGCCATCAGCGACGATGCATACCACAGTTTTTACAACTTTGTCCTCTTAGCGCCAACACGTCGCTTCGTCGATATTCAGGCACTACTCAGGACTACAAAGCAAGAAGGAAAGCTTATGAGCATTGTGATAGCTCATGTTGGGCAGTGGATGAGCCAAGAGCCTACCAAAGTCGCAGATCGTGACAACAACAAGCCCGCTCTGCGGAAAGACTTTCTCCCCGGCCTGCAGAAGAAGTATGGCAAAGATGCTGAAGAGAAGTCTAAAGTGCTCCAGGAGCAGCTTCTGAGATACGTCCAAACAAACGTCAAGGCGTTCACAAGCACAACCACGGATCATTATCTGCACGAATACCCAAGCGAACAGGGCAACGCTTACACGACACGCTTTAGGCATGCTGTGTGGAGAAGATTATTGTCTATTGTGGTAGACTTTGCTGGGCCAAACCTACAGCACAAATGCATGGTCCGATTTAATACGGAAGATCCTCAAGAGATCAGCTCGAAGTCTGCGTCTACCATCGCTCAAGCAGCGTGCGACCTGATCTACCGCATCCCAGAAGTCGCTAAAAACCCCGCACTTTGGTCAGCTGACGCTGTAGACAAGCTGTCTGCGATGATGCAGCCGATCCTCTTTCGGTGGGCTGTTGAACAGTGCATTGAAGCTTTAGCTCGCCCCCACAAGGAGTGGGAACCATCGACAGTCGAGCTAGTGGATGCAGAGCGCACGAAGTTTGAAGCCTTGCTAGGGGATTTGCCCTTTCCCACTCCCATGCGCGCGAGCCTCCCTGTCTCGCCTCTGGAAGCTTGCGGAGATTATGTGGACGAACACTGTAAGAGATCAACCACGCACGGATCTGTTGAAGAGGATCGGCCCGGTACAAGCAATATGCACGGACCGATACGTAGGTCGAATTCAAGAACCCAGCTTCAAGCGGTGCGACAGCTGCATGATCCAGCAGAAATCACTACCAGCACGCTGAACGATCTTCGAAAGTTACACCGCAGCAAGCAAAGTGCTCCTCTGCAGAGGGACCAACTAATCCAGCCGTCTTCTTCTCACAGCACTGGTCCACCAACGGGCGACGAAAGATCTCAAGCAACCCATGTAAGTGGAGGCCCAGGGCATTGGAGAAAGCGGGCAACAGGTGCTCCGAGTAGGCCATAGCAATTTCCTATAGTTTGAAACCTTGACGAAAATACGATGTCACTATCATCACACTGGAGAAGCTGGCGAATGAGTGTTGTGTGATATGTTTACGCACCAAACTTTAATGGCGTCCCAGCGGCTCGCCCCTGGGGGCAACAAGACGAATCCCTACTACAAATTTTCGCATACGACTGATTCCGCTCTCTTGTGTTAGGGTAGCGTTTTTATCTTGCTATCGTAACAAGATGGATTTTGGAGATTTTGACGAACAGTTCTTGAATTTCAGCCCTGTCGACGACAGCCATCTGTGGCCGAACTCACCGTCTATTACCCTTGAGAAACAGGCAGTACCTTATCTAGAGGTTGACGGCAGTTCAGACGAGGCTTCTGAAGAGGAGGACAGTCTCCACGATGACGCAGCATCTCGACATCCGGAGGACGACTGCGACGGCAGTTTCGGCGACGAAGAGCAAATAGTAGTGGCGCTTGATCAATACTCGTGGAAGATTGACCATGCTAAAGGAGATCATAAGTTTCAAGGTACGTGTGTGGGTGCAGCTGGGGCGCAAGTGAGTGACTAAGAGCGTGAAGCACAGGACTTTGTTGCTGCGACCAAGCGTATCTCGTTCGATGGCAGCCAGGCCATTGACATGCTACAACGACGATACACGATTGACTATGGAAGCAAGAAAGCCGGTTCTAGAGCCGCCGCACCCGACGACGAATACATCCACTCCTTCTTTCTCGACCTTCTTATCATCATCGGACGACCGCTTCGGCCGATTACGCAGCCATCTAGCAGGTTCTTCGATAATATCACTATTAGTTTCAAAAATTGGCGGGCGTCGTATAGTGCTAAGCACGTTCACGGACTCTCGTTCGATTTGGAACACCGGACTTTCCGGTTGGCAACGGCTGCCACAAGGGAGGCATGGTATATCGTCATGCACCCCATCGCCAACGCGCCGGAAGAGCTTCTGTCCCGGAGCGAGCGTAAAAAACGTCGCGAGAAATCGTCTCTATCCAGCGCCCTACAGTCCCACCGCGCCCAATTCCTCGCCTCGTACATTAAACAGATCTTCCTTACCGGGGAGCTGTTAGGAGAGGGTGTAGAGCCGTCTTGGAAGCTAGATGGCCCGCATACGCAGAAGATCACGTCCAACAAATGGACAACGTTCCAGGAGAAATTCATGCAAGCGTGGTCAGACTACGTACAACATAGCACACAGGATACGTTCTGGGCGGAGAACCAGCCAGCCTTCCATGCGTACGACTATGGCGCCAACATCAAGATTGAGGTAACTGAGCAGTTACGGTCTGTGCCGAAAGAGACTCGTCTCCGCGCGGTTGAAGAAGATTCAGCGTCTGACGAAGAGGGCATGGACGCTGAAGACAGCATCTTTGTTTACGACGAAAGGCTCGATGGGGAGGTGCCAGAAGCCAGAGGGATCCCCCCCAGCCGCTACGATTACCAGGACCTGTTCACCGGCGGCTTATACGAGCTTCGAGCGGAGCTCGAGCAAAAGTACGTCCTCGATAGCATCGATACCGTGTCGTACGCGCTGGCTGTCGACATTAACTGTCTTGATGGTCGTTCGCCTGATCCCTACAACAAGCTGGCGCGCTGTCTCCTCGCTGATCGCAACATGGTGCTCCGGGAGTTCCACGGAGCGCGGGACTTTACGTTCTATCCGTTGGCGTTCCATCCGGCGTATGGCAATTTCTCGTCCCCAAGACCGCCAGCCTTTTTGATGGACAATCTTCTTGCCGTCATGCAAGAAAACATGAGCTATCAGCATGACGGAGCCAGCGTGCTTAACTATGGATACTTCCAGGGCTACTCTGACATCAAGCGGAGCATTCGCCATGGACCCTTCAAAGGGCGAGAATCATAGATCATACCAGATTGTGGACCGGGTTTCGGCAGCACAGCCTCTTGGTATGCCTAGCTACAATTTCCAATCCTGTATTCATTTACGGGTTACTAACAGGTAACAACGTGCCTGTCTATGTGAGATGAGGCTGGCATGCCATTAAGTCATCAACCAGCTCCATGGACCATCGATTAATGTTACAATCAACTGTGGGTAATGCGTTAGAAGGTGCTATTCTATTGCCTAAGATGGACTGCCTTTCTTCTCGTCCAGCATCCTACACCCACAGACTCGTGTGGCGCCAGCCACCAACCCAAGAACAGGTTAGATGACGTAGAATCTGACTAATCAGCGCCCCGCACCCAACGTGCCACAGTGATATATCCTGCCTAGCACGACACAGCAAGATTATTCGTTTTCCTTATCTTTGGAACACAACATATTTGTTGAACGGAATTTTTCAAGTCTTAAGCTTTTACGACGTATACCTAACACCGATACTGTGGGCTAAGTCAAGCTCCTAAGATCAATACTGCCCTCTACACGATGGTGCCCTCAATTCCCGCAATCCTGCAAACCCCTTGGCCTGAAAGACCGTCGACGAGGATTGTACAGCGTGATGAAGAGTCTCTTCGGCATGAAGCGGGGGAGACGGAGAATCGACGTGCGTTGGAGGAGTATCGGAGCCAGAAGAGCGCGCTGCAGGAGGAGAAACTGTATGTTCTCTCTACCGGCGCTTCCTTATTCTCTACCTGATCTCGGGTGTCTATTATGTGTCTATGAAAGGGGTTCCTCCGATCTGATATTGTGTACAGTGCCGTGTGTCCTCGCCTCACGCTTCGACTCTCGGATGCCAGCACTCTGTCTCTCAGGGATGGAACCTTGGATTTCACGGCGACGCTATGCTACACAACGACTCCTGAATTTGTACCTAGCCAGCCAATCGTTCTACACCTGCTTGGTCCTAAAGCTGGAGGCCCACTATCCGAGAACGCAGTGTACTGGGGCCAGTACCAGATCTTTGCTTCGCCTGAGAACCTCCCTGAACATCGCCTTCCCTTTGAATGGCGCAATGTGAGTTTACGGCGGCCAAGAGATGCAAAAGGGCGGTTCATCGATTCGAGCGATAGCCATTACGCAGCGGCGCAGACTTATGTTGTCAGCGAGGCTGAGGGATGGATTGAGCTGTTTCCCGGACAAGAAGTCAGCCGGCGCGTGACGTTACAGCTTGATCAGGCTGTTGCTTGGCAACGAGGGGTCAGCTCTGGGCGGGATTATTGGTTGCGTTGGGCGCCAAGTGGAACGGTTGGTAATCCGAAGACGTTGTGGAGCTGGAAGTATGGGGGGTTGAAGGTACGTCACCGAGTTATTGTTAGGGTTGGCGATCGAATGTCGGGCAGTTGCTGACTGTTTCCACCGCGCAGGATTGGGAAGGGATCATCCTCAACAAGAAGGAGGATTCAAAATGTTGGATACCGATTCCTATCCAGTCAGAGGAGAGCGGGCTGAAGTTTAAAGTCGTTGATGGGGCCGAGTAAGATGCAGCTGACAATCATGAAACGACTTGGTTCGCTGGAGCACCCAAAATAAACGCTCAGCAGCGAATCCTTAGGAGAATCATATTCGGCCCCATTTTTTGTATTTGGCCCCCTGATTTTCCTAGTCGACCCCTATAGGCAGAAGTATGCGTGGAAGTTTTCGAGCAGTCTGAAAGCTGTATACTTCTGCAAGATATCATAGAAACTGTAAGACTCATTCGCCAAGGTACCCAATTACTTGTAGATACACAAAGAATTAGTTGTATGCATCTTGGTGTTTATAGGTCTTGCGTGCTGTGCGTCCTCTCTAGAAACGCCTACCAGATACGCGACGATATCCGTGCCTCGGCTACCGAGTAGGATTCTCTGACCTATAAGTGCATCCTTTTAACGTGCGCGCCATGGACTAAGCCAAGCCGATAGTCTAAGGCTATGAACCTACTCTTACGGGTTGCCTGCTTTTTCCAAGCATTATTTGAATTTATCCAGTAGGCTTGGATAGTAGAATGCTGAGGCACAGTTTACTAACTCTGGGGCGT
>NW_022985011.1:1701597-1727052 GCF_010015815.1 Dothidotthia symphoricarpi CBS 119687
TTTCTCTTTTTTGAGGCACAGTTCACTAACTCTGGGGCGTGGTCTACTAATGCTGAGCACACTCTACTACCTCTGAGGCGCAGTCTACTAGTTCTGAGTCATATTTTCTCTTTTTTGAGGCACAGTCTGTTGATCTCGTTGACATTTTGTGCCTTGCTGTGTCCGATGATGGCGTGAGACTCGTATATAAAAAGACCCTATGGCAACGCATCTCCAAGGTGCATCCTCAATATCCTCAATCTTCTTCACCAGACCATCACTTCTCTTTCATCTTCACCAGACCAACCGTTCCATCTGCAAGCATGACGCACACGAGCTTCAGCCGCTTGGTGGTAACTACTGCTCTGCTCGCAAGCATTGCATCGGCAAGCCCTGTCTTGACGCATGAGTCCAAGATTGGCGACCGGTACGTTACCTTCACCAGACTTGCTGGTCAGAGAGCTCGGTTCTGACCTCTCATAGCGTAGTCAAGCGCAACATTGTCCAGGGAGCTTGCAGCGAGGAAGACTTTGGACGCTTTGCCGCCGACTACTCTGCTGGTATTGTCTATGCTAACAGAGTGAATGATATCATCAACGAAGACAGTTTCTACCTGGCCACGTTCTGGCCTAGCGACAGGCTGACGGAGGAGGACGTCGATAATTACAAGACCAATTACTTGCAGCCATATGCGGGCTTGTCCAACGCCGGCGATATCACGGTTAATATCAACTGCCGTAATACTGCGAATGAAGCCTGTACTCAGCAACCCGAGAATGCTCCACCGGGCTACGTGAGCTACGCCGTGACGAATCCTGATGATGACAGTATAACACTGTGCGATGAATATTTTACTCTGCCACCGGATTCCGTTGCGAATGAGGCGTGGTGTAGCGAGGATCCAATCCGTTCGCTCGATGAGTTCGAAACTGGAGGTAAGCACCAGCTGTACAGCTTCTAATGGTGAAAATGCTGATCGGACATTAGGTTTCACACTCTTGCACGAATTCAGCCATCTAGATTACAGACTCCAGCCTCGACTTCTGGACTACGCATACGGATCGGCGCGATGCGCAGACTTGGCGGAGGAGGATGGCGAAGCAGCGTATAACAACGCAGATAGCTGGATGCTCATCGCCCTTGGAACGTACTGGGCGGACAAGTGCGGCCGTGATATTCCTTCGAGTGAGGAATAGGAGGATTGGATGTGCGCTGGCTCTTTCTATTATCAATGGGCGAGGGTATCGTTGGCCATAGCCATCAATCCCTCGAGAAACCCTGAATAAGCGCCAACAATCCCTACTACTACTGGGCTAATGCTTGCTGGAACTTTGATGAAACTTCTCAATCTCAGTCCGTGCTTCCTAATAACCTTTGTTAAATCTCCGAAAAACGGCCGTGCACGCGTCCGTCGCCCTGCCGACACCACTACGACAACCACGCCTTATGCCTTGCTCCCCTCTTTTCTCCTCTCTGCAGCCTTCTTCCTGCCGTCTCGTAGTTCTCAGATGCTGATTCTTCTTGCCTGCCTGCCGTGTTGCCATTTCCATCATCATGGATCGTGACTGTACCCCAATCATCCTGGCCCGCTGCGATCTGCATGTAGATAGCAACAGCCAGGCCCTGATATGTCGCCGATGCAAGTACGCTCTCGCCACTACGAGCTCCTAGGTTACCACCCACCTCGCCAGGAAACACGACGTTTCCAAGCAGCTCCGCAAGGGGCTCACACAATATCTGCAGCAGCATTCGCGTGAATTCAGGGCCCCTAGCAGTATTCCTCCCCGTGCGCATGGATCAACATCACATCCAGAGCTCCAGGTTCACAAAGGCTAGGTACGCTTGCCGCAGGTGCGAGTTCTGTACCACAAGCTTAAAGCAGTTAATTAGCCATCTTGGTAAACTCCATCTGCGCGAACAGCCTTCCAAAAAGAGGACCGACGACCTCTACAACGATGTGTTCCTCCAGACATGGGGTAATGGCCCGACGCGCAGATACTAGACGGTGTTGGTGAACGGAAGCACACTGCGCCCGCTAAGCCTATCGTGTGCTAACGAACACCTCGAATCTGTGCGGGAGCGCGAGCAGGCTTAACGCGAGGAGCAACAACGCACCGCGCTAACTAATATAGGAACGCAGACGCGGCAGAACACAGGCCCCTAGATAGAGCGCACTTACTGGCCTATTACGTACTAGGGTATTTACTAAAATATATTACTAAGTCTTACTAAGTTACCTATAGTATAAAATAGTATTAACCTAATTATTAAATTAATTAGAGTATAATTTAAGTATTATAAGCTTAGTTAGAAAAAAGTAAAAGATAAAGTATTTAGTATAAGCTATCTAGACTAGACTATATAGATTAGGTAACTAATATAAAGTTAATATTAGTAATTATAGCCTATATTACTCTAGTTTAATATTATAGAGTTTAACTAAAGTTTACTAGTTAACTTAACTATTATTATATATCTTAACTAAAGCTTACTAAAGCTATTATATTATTAAAGTAAAGTTTATTAACTTACCTTTACTACTATTATATAGTTTAACTAAAGTTTATAAAAACTTTTATATTATTAAAGTAAACTTTATATTATAGGTATTTCTATCTAAGCTTTTATTAGCCTACCTTTAGTAAACCTCTAGGTAAAGAGTATAAGAACCTTAGAGCTCTAGTATATAGTACTTATAAATTTCTAAGGCTTATACTCTAAGAATATATCTAATTTCTTAATAAATATTTATCTAGTTTATATCTTAATTACCTATTTATAGTATTTTTATTAATTTAAATTCCTTATACTTTTTCTTAAAAAGAGTTATTAGTTTAAGATAAATAAAAGTTATTTTTATTTATAAAAAAATAATACTTTTTTAAAGAAAATAAAATATTATACTAAAAAAAAGCCTAATAGTATTCTTACTTAAAACTAAAAATAACCTAGCCTTAAAGTAAGGCCTAGCTACCTATATTAAAAATATAAAGAGCCTTAATAAAGAAAAAAAAACCTTTAAGTAAAAAGTAATATACTTTTTAATAAAAAAACTAGCTATTTAAAGAAACTTATAAAATCCTAATAAAATAACTCTAAGTTAATAAAATAAGTTTTTTTTTATTTTTAAAATATAGCTAGAAGGTAGTATTAATATAGTTCTTAAAGTAATTACCTAGTTTAGTATTTTTAAATTTTCTTAGAAATTACTTTTAAAAGTTTATATATAAGTACTACTACTAAGTAGTAAGTAGTATTTTTAATTAATTTTAAAAACAATTCTTAAAAAATAACTTTTAAGTATTAGTCTAAAATATATTATAATTCTAGAACAATACTTTTAAGTTACTTAATAATACTTAGGCCTAGAATACTTTACTACCTTAGTAAAGCCTTTTTATTTAGTATTTAATATAGTAAAATACTAATTAAAGTACTTAATATAGTAATCTTTAAGCCTAAATTAGGTATAGAATTTTATATCTTTACCTTTTACTAAGTAGATTAGTAAGTTAAGAATATAAATATAGTATTTAAGTTTACTTAAGTACTAAAGAACTTTAAAACTAGAACTTACTAAGTAATAAGTACTATTTAATATAAAGAATACTAAGAATTAATTTAATAATAGAGTAATAAGCTAAGTAGAAGAGTTAGGTTAAGGTTAATAATACTAAAAATATTAATATTATAATAAGTATAGAAAAAGGTTTTATAAAAATATACTTCTATTTATTATATAGATCTACTCTACCTAGAGCAGAGTGCTATAAGTTACTTAGGCTATTTATTTCTTAAGTAAGTCTACTCTACTTAGAGTAGGATACTATAAGTTACTTAGAATTTCTATTTTATAAGTAAGTCTACTCTCTATAGAGTAGTACTAGGTACTATAAGTTACTTAGGATTTTTATTTTATAAATAAGTCTACTCTACCTAGAGTAGAATACTATAAAGTACTCTAGATTTCTATTTTATAAGTAAGTCTACTCTACCTAGAGTAGAACACTGTAAATTACTATTATATATAAGTAAATAGGTATTACTTTCTAACTATTATTACCTCTAATTAGATAGAAAATATTAGTATTATCTATTATTACTTCTAACTATCTATTATTACTTCTAATTATCTATTATTACTTTTAACTATCTATTATTACTTCTAACTATCTATTATTACTTCTAACTAAAGGAGGTATTTTAACTACTACTGTACTATTAAATAGTTTACTTACTCTCTATTCTAGGTATCCTCTAGAAATTATATATACCTCTCTATTTTAATAAGTAGTTTTTATCTAAATATCTCTTCTTTTCTATTTTTAAGTATATAATTTATCCTATATAATATTATTTAATAGGCTATAAGGGTATATATCTAAAAGGTAATATTTTATAAATAGTTACCTTTTTAAACTTACTTCTCTTTTCTTTTACTTTATATCTATCTTCTTTAAGGCTACTTATATATTAAAATTTATTTAATAAATTTATAGAAGAAGAAGTACCTTTACTAACTATTACTTCTAATTATTAATATATATAGTAAATAACTATCTATCTATTTTAATAAAACCTATATTATTAAAATTATAAAAAGTATATAGCGTCTTACTTATATTATACTATAACTTTATATTATCTTTTATTCTTTTTCTTATTACTTCTACTTCTTACTAACTTAACTATTCTTTTTCTATTTAGAACCTCTTTTATTAATTATATACCCTACCTACTATATCTTTAATATAGCTAAACTTAATAATATACTGCTAGAAGTTCTTTAGTATATTATTAAATATATAGATATTTATAACTCTATATCCTTAACCTAAGCCTACCTTATATTTACTTTAGCTATTATAAATAAGGTTCTATATACTAATATTAAGAGTATAACCTTTTAAATCTTTAATACTGCTACTAAACCTATAAAGCTATTAAATCTTAAGAAGAGAAGTTATTAATAGTAATAGTTTAAGTATATATATTACCTTTATAAGTTCTACTAAAAGCCTACTAAAGGTTATAGTTAATTTAATAGTAATATTGCATATTATATACTATACTAATATAATAAAGTTCTAATAATAGTAAGTATCTAACTTTATATAATTTAGGTACCTACTAATATAAAATTTAGAGCTATATTAAAGTAATAAAGAATATACCTCTTTTATATATAGTACTTCTAATACTAAACCTATATTTTCTAAACTTTTCTTTTATTTTATTTATTTAGAGAATCTTTACCTAAGAGCTATTAATTCTTTTTTTAAGTATATATATTAAAAAGTATAAGAATCTAATTAAAAAGAAAGAGGTAACTACTAAAGTAATAGCTATATACTTTTATAATACTAGAACTTACTATCTAGGCCTTTATTAAGTATCTAAGAAGACTTCTTAAATAGAGTATTATACTATAATTCTATATTAAGACCTAATACTAGTATATATATAAAGAGTTTTTTACTACCTATATTTTAGATCTACTAGACTTAGAGTAACTAAAATAGTCTTTCTATAACTTTTTAGAATAAGATCTATATAAGAGAATATAAGTAATCTATATATTATACTATACTTTATTTATAGATATATCTAATAATATAGAGGCTATTTAAGGACTTCTATAAAGTTTATAGCTAAGATTAGAATAAGAAAGAATAAAAGAATAAATAAGATATACTTATATTATTATATTTATAAAAGTATCTTTTAGTTTTATCTTATTATAATTATAAGTAATTACTATATTATTAATAAAGTCTAATAAGTTTAATACTTAGAAAAAGTCTATTACCTATAATATTAAAAATACTACTTAATAGAGAAAAGATAAATAATAATAGATTAAAGGTAGGTTTAGCGTATACCTTTAAATAGGATTAATATACAGTATATAAGGAATATTATATTAATATAATTTAGGGCTAATATAAGTAGTATAAACCTATATATATATCTGCTAAAGATATATACCTCTATTTAAAGGAGAAGAGAAGAATAATAAAAAGGTAGTATAATATAGCTAACTTTCTTTTTATTATACTCTCTTCTTTTCTTCCTTACTCTATTCCTTTATATATATAGGCATATATAATATAATAATATAAGATAGAAAATAGGTAAAAGATCTAATAGAAAGTAGTTAAGATTACTAATACCTAATTCTAACTATAATTCTAGATGTTAGAATAGCCTAGACTATACTTATATAATTATATATAAGGGTCTATTATATCTAAGTACTAGATAATAGTACTAAAATTAACTTCTATTAGTTTATCTATATCTATACCCTTAAAGACTAGTTTATCTACTAGAAGGTAATAATCTTTTATATATACTAAATATAATAGCAGAATCTAATTATATATAACTTATATATTATCTACGTAAGATTAAATAAGCCTAATCTAGATTAGAATCTAATTTATAAATAATATTTATTTAATAAATATATTAGGAACCTTATTTAGTAGAAGTAGCTCTAAGATTCTAAATCTAAATATATCTACTAGTATTTACTATTTCTTTTTATAGGTTAGTATACAGTTTAACCTATTCTATTATTAGAAGAATACCTAACGTATTATTAGCTAGCCTAGCTAAGTAAGGTTATAGAAGATCTATAGTTAATTCTATTTAGTAATAGTATTTACTCTAATACCTCTTTTTTCTATATATCTACTCTTTATAATAATATAGGCTTTAAGGGCCTATAACTTCTCTTAAAGCGCTATTATTATCTAGCGCTAATAGAAAATATTAATAATTATAGTAGCTTCTATATATATAATCTAGAAGAATAGATTTTTAAAGCGCTTTTTATACTTATTTTACCTTATAGCTAACCTAATTTCTTTATCTACTAGTTTAGTATATAGATTATTAAGTAACTATAAGTCTAGGATAATATTTTCTTAAATTATACTACTATAGCTAACTAGTATTAAAGAGTAATTTAGTTAGCTATAATTATTAAGAATATTTTGCCTACTAGCCTAGTAATATCTCTAGATCTATATAACCTAAGCCTAGTTATTTAATATATACCTAAACTATAGTAAAGAAGTAGCCTTATTTATATCCTAAATATAATATTCTCTAAGCTTTAGATATTAGTTAAAGAATAATATAAACTATAGATAGAAGTTATTTAGAGCTATAATCTTAATTATATTCTTTCTCTATATATTAGCTATCTTAATAAGTACCTTATTCTAGATTATTTTTTTTTTAAGTATGTATATTTCTTTTTCTACTTTACCTATAGCGCAGCTTAGCCTCTTTCTTATTACTACCTTTTTATCTAATATCTAACTATTCTTTTATTTTAATATTAGTATTTAAGATTAGGTTTTTTAAACTAGCGTAGATCTTATTTACTTACTTAACTAATATACCCTTATTACTAGTTATATAAAGCTAGACTAAGAAAGTATTAAGAGTCTAGAATATAAGCAGCGTATATAAATATAATTAGCCTAACCTAGATACTAACTAGATAGTATTATAATTAAGAAAGAGATTAGAGATTATATTAGTAGTACTATTAAAACTAAATAGATTCTCTAGAAGTAGCTATAGTTCTATACTAATATATAGAAATAAGAATATACTTATAATAATCGCGTAAGAGAGAATTAATAAGAAGAGGTAATAGATCTATATATCTAATATAAAGCAGAATAGAAGTTAAGAATAAAAAGTAATTAAGAGTAATTAAGAGAAAAGCTACTATAATAACTATCTAATCTCTCTTAGTTTAAACTTAGTATACTAGCGTTTTACTATAATCTATATTTAGGTTTATAATTATACTATATAGGAAAATATAAAGTAGGAATTAATTAATCTCTTTATTCTAGGTTATATTAGAGATTAATACTACTTATCTAAAATATATTATTTAGCTTTAGTACTTTCTATCTCTTCTATTATATTTCTTTACTTTAACATAATATCTATACCTAATGTAATTATCTATAATAAGGAATTTTATATACTTATCTATATTATTTATAGTTATAGTCTACTCTTTTTAGAAGTTATTAACTATCTATATAAGATTTATTAGTAAAAGTAAGTTTTAATAGGCTGTGCCTAAAATATTCTTTCTTCTAGTAGCCTAGCTAGGCAGCTGTTTTTCTATATTTAAGTTTCTTTATAAGACTAAAGTCTTTTTAGTGTATATTAAGGTACGTAACAGTGTTTATAGTTATAATAACTAGGTTATCTTTAATAGGTGTTTAGCCTAGTAATATTTACCTAGGTTATAGAGGTACTTTATAAACTTAAGCTTTCTAGTTAGCCTAGTTACTTCTAGTACTTCTAGTATAAACTCTACTACTACTACTTCTATTACTCCTATTATTTCTATTATAACTATTATAACTATTATAACTATTATAACTATTATAACTATTACTACTATTATAACTATTACCTTAGCTATTACTATTTCCTCTATCTCTTCTATAACCTCTACTATTACTATCTTTTCTGTTTTCTCTATCTTTTCTATTACTACTATGCCTACTATTACTACTATTAGCACTGTTATAATAGCTATTACTAGCCTATAAGTCTTAACAGCCTATATATTTCTTAAAGTACTGTTAGTTCTAACTATTAAGGCTGTCTACTTAATTTAACTAATTTAGGAAACGTTATATTAATAATTAGGCTTATTTTATTTTCTTTACCCTTAACCTCTTACTTACCTAACTATTTAGGTAATACTTTATTATATAAGGGTTAATCTTATTTATTAAGACTATATAGCTCTGCTAATTAGACTGTACTATATAGTTAACTAGGGTTTTTAACTATAACTAACTATATAACTTAGAGTATATTATATATCTTAAAAGATCTAAAGGCTCTCTCTACTCTTATAAGATATAATAGTATTATTACTTTAAATATAGTTTATAGCTAAGATAGTTAAGTAAGATTTTATTATATCTAAAAGACGTTATAA
This sequence comes from Dothidotthia symphoricarpi CBS 119687, assembly GCF_010015815.1. Lineage (NCBI taxonomy): Eukaryota > Fungi > Ascomycota > Dothideomycetes > Pleosporales > Dothidotthiaceae > Dothidotthia > Dothidotthia symphoricarpi. The sequence continues at coordinate 1,710,572 of NW_022985011.1, forward strand.
GAAATAACTCTATTTAATTTATTATATTATGTTAATTAGTTTTATATCTTCTATTTTATTTTCTTTATTCTCTGCTAACTTTTATTCTATAGCTTTAGCTACGTATAGTTTATTTCTTAGAGATATAAGTTAATTCTACTCCTTTTTAAAGTAACTAGCTTACACTCTTTTTCTTTCTTAGTATATACCTTAGTATATTTCTATAATACTAGCATTTATTCTAGCGTTAATAGTTCCTAATAATTTATTTCTTTATAAAAATAAACTTCTTCTCCTTTACTTAGCTAGACTATATACTAACTTATTAATAATATATATATTCTATTAGTAGATATTATAACTTATAGAAGATATTTATTAAATAGGTAGAGTTAAATAATAAGCTAAATTATTATTAGTTTATATTTTATATCTATTTAAGTACTATATATACCTTTTCTTTTTATATCTACTTTATTCTTTTTAGTTTTAGTATATTACCCTTTTTAAGTAGGTTATACTTAAGACTTTTTTACTCTTCTTTATCCTTAATATCTATAAGAAGGTTATTAATACTATAATTAACTTTACTTACTTTAATAGTAATAGTTATAATTTTTCTATAATAATATATAATATATAGTTTTATTATCTTCTTAATTTAATAATTAAGAAGCCTAATCTATACTTTAGAGTATAACTCTTATATCTATTAAATAGCGTAATAAGGACCTAAAATAATAAGCTTTAACTTATAAAGTAGAGTTTAATATACCTTTAAGTAGGTTACTTATACCTTCTATAGTAACCTATTTTCTATCTAGGTTATATTTATTAATAGTATAATATATACAGTATCTTACCTATATAACTATTAGACCTAAGATATCTTTTACCTAAAAGCTTAATACTTTATAGTTAGTAAGTGCCTATCTTAATTTACCTTTTTAAAATATAGCTGTTAATATTATAATAAACCTAATATTCTTAAATTAACCTAATCTAGGCTATTAAAGTTAGTAATATTTAGTTACTATACTATAACAGTATATACTATACTTAGATTAGGTAATAAGAATTTAAAGTTTAATATTAATTCTATTAGAGTCTATCTTTATAACTAAGGGTTTATAAGTAAATAGGCTGCTGTAATATTATTCTAAACTACTTATATAATATAGGTATATATCTTATTAATATTATTTATAAGCTTAGTAAATTAGTGTAATTACTCTTAATAGTATAGGTAAGACTTATATTTCTTACTATATACCTATCTAGTTCTTTAGTAATATTATTTCTTAACTTAATTACTGTTTACTCTCTAGCTTCTATTTAGTAAGTATATAAGAAATTCTATAAGAAAGGCTAGTCTAAGTCTATCTAGAGGTATAATTAATTATTATTTATTTATAATAAATTATTTCTAGCTAATCTTTTTATTATAATTGTCTTATATATTAATATAGTCTATTTATTAGAGCTATAAGAAACTTTTATAGTAGTATATTATTTTACTTTATTTTATAGGAACGTCTCTATACTCTATAGTTATATTAATAGTATTAGGTCTACGTATTTATTCTTTAATTTCTTTAATTATAACTTTCTTCTATAGTGCCTTAATACTGTGTATATTATATTAATAGTAGTAGAGAACTAAGTCTTAGGAATCTATAAAATACTTAGATTAAGTCTACTATAAATATTATCTAGAGTCTAATTATTTGTCTACAGCGTCTAGGATCTAGTTAATATACCTTATACTACTCTTTAGCTCCTAGGTTATATATTATACCTACTATAATTACCTACTATTTATTTAAGAGCTTAGATAGTTTAAAGCTATCTTAGAAGTAGTAAAGTATCTATAGTTAGCTTATATTATTTTAGTATTAATAATTAAATATATAACTCTATAAGAAGTTATTATTAATAAAAAGAGAAAGGAGTATATTAGTCTAGATTAGAAAAAGTTAATTTCTATAGTATTATTTTATTAATATTATTTTCTTGTTTTATTAGTCTAATAATAGCTAAGTACTATTAAGTTCTATTATAGACTATTATCTTCTATTAACTTTACTATTATTCTATCTATATTTATATACTAACTTATTAGCTTAAGGATAGCTAAGTTCTATTAAGATACGTTATTTATAGTCTTTTATTTAACCTATTATTTTTACCTATATCTTGTCTTAAAAAAATAAGTTAATAGAAATTACCTTTTAAGCTACTTACTAAAAAAGAAAGCTATAATAATACCTTAACTCTAGACGTTATAATCTTCTTATAAGACTAGATAATTTTTTATATCTTACTCTACTTTCTTTAATATATTATACTAGATTACGCTGCCTATATTACTTTTTTAGACTTTTAGGTTAGAATTAAGTAGTTTTACTAAGCTGCTATAACCTTATACTATTTCTTAAAGTGTAATAAGCTAATTTTCTAACTTATAGTCCTATTCTAAGCCTATATTCTTATAGACACTAAATATTATAGTAATAAAGTTATCTAAAATAGGCTAGTTTAGACTAAAGTATTACTAAAGCCTAATAATAGTATAGTTAATGTAATAGTATATATATATAAGTATAGTATCCTATAGGTCTTTCTACGCTTAATTATAGCGTAGTCCTATAAATATTAGTAATAATTATATATTATTCTAGAATATATACTGTATTAGTGTATTATAATTATAGCCTAAGTATCTTTTAAGCTACTTAAGTACTCTTATAGCTTTTTATTAATAGTTAGGCTTTATTCTAGTTAGTTAGGCTTCTAGGTTAAATAAATATTAAGGCTAATATTAGGCTTATCCTTCTATATAGTTATATCTGCGCCTATTATTTTTAATAAACGCTAGAGAAACTAGTTACGTAGACTTAATAGCTTTCTAAGTCTAGCTATTAAAGTAATACTATAGTGTATATAGAAAAGGTATAGAGTTATATATACTTTATTACTTAATATAGTTAAAATAACTAGTTCTGTAGTTATTATTTTTATAGGTTTAAATCTCCTAAATATAATATTTATATTTAAATTTTATATTATAATGTTTATAAGACTAAGCTCTATTAGATTATATACTTATTAGACTTTAATAGTAGGTATTAAGGCGTGTATTAGCGTTATAGTGCTCTAGCTTAGCATTTTCTAATATAGCTAATTAGAGTTTTTGTCTATATAGTAAGAGACTAATTAGAGTTTTTATCTATAGGGCATTACCTAATTAGTGTATAGAATACTTATATAAGTAAAGAATATAAAAATAAGCTAAAATATCTTAAAGTAAATAACTCTGTAATATACTATAGACGTTTATATAGGCTTCTTATACATTTTTTTATTATATAACAAGGTTTATCTAGTAGAACTAATTATACTTAAATAATTAGATAGGATAAGTTTCTTACTATAGTAAACGTAATAACTATTTATAAACAGTAAAGCAGAGAATATAAGAGAGATAATATCTTAGTTAATAAGTATAGATATATAAGGAGGCTAATTAATATTATTTTAGTTATAAATCCTAGAGTACAAGAATAGGTACTATAGAAGAAGAGTATTCTTAAAGAGTAGGTAAGGCCTTATAACCTTAGGTAAAGATATATAGATAGTAAAATATAGTATATAAGGAGAGATATATAGAATTTTCTTAAGTAGCTCTATAACCTTTCTAGTACTATAAGGAATGCCTAAGAGAAGATTTATTAATCTAAAATAGTAAAATATAAATAACGTAGCTAACTACCTAAATAGAAGGTATAAATTCTTAGTAAACCTTACTATTTAAGATTTCTATATAAAGTATGTATAAAGGAGTTTCTATTTATATAAGTTTAAATAATACTAAAGCTAATTAATTACTAGTCTTTATACTTAAAATTATATATAAATAGAATTAGAACTATAATTATAAAGTATAACCCTAGGCGTAGAGGATATAACGGGCTAGGCCCGGTAGAACCTTAGTAAGTAAAGCCTCGGAGCTTAGCTACCCTAACTGCTAACGCCTACTAGAAACAGCTAGCACGCTACTAAAAGGACTATAAGTAGAGGAAAACCAGTACTATAGATCCTTAGTAAATTTATCTAATTTATACTAGTAACTACTCTTAGAGTTAGCTCCTTATATTTAAATTTACTTATAAAAACTCCTCTAGAAATTAGAAGAGTCCTAGAAAACTACTAGCAGTATATCTATTAAGAGAAATACTATAGTTACTAAGCTAAAAGCAGAAGCTTTACAGCTAGCAGAGATAGGCTTTACGCAGAAAGTAATTAAAATACGCCTCTAAACTATAGCTAGACAGAACCTAGATAAATAAGAAGTACAGCTAAAGCTTTAACTAGTTTCCTAAAGTCTCTAAGAGGATAAACAATAGATAATAAGGTTTATAAATACGCTAATCTTAATAGCTAGCCTATTATTAGTAGTAGCTAGTAAATAACTAGTTAATAAACCTAATAAATAATCCTCTTTAGAAGAATTATAAAACACGTTGTAAATACTAACCTAGGAAATTAATATTCTTAAGAATAGTATACTACTATTACTTACCCTAGCTAAATAAAGGGTGTAATAATTAGAAGAAGAGGTATATAGACTAAGGGTAGTCCTAGAACTAGTTTTCCCTATAGTACCTATTAGAACCTATATAAAAAACTTTAAGATACTAGATCCTAACTACTTTAATAGTAATTAGAAGGACTATTAGAGGTTTTAGACTTAAATAAACTATAAGCTAGAGCGCAATATTAAAGGACTAGAATTAGGGCCTAGATATATCTTTAACTAGTTAAAGGGCTCTACTGCTAGTATTACTCTGTTATAAATAGATTATAATAAGATAGGTACTATAGAAGGGCTATAGATGTTCTTAAATAAATAATTTACTAATAACTTATACGCTAAAAGAGCTAGATAGAAGCTCTAAATCTTCTAATAAAAGAAGCTCTTATTATAATATTTTAATACAGAGTTTATAAGGCTAGCCTTTAAAGTAAGAGAAGAGGGTAATATAGATAACCTAAAGACAAGGTACCTTAGCGCCTTATAACCTAACTTACAGGACTAAATAATTTCTATAGATATACTAAGTAACTAGACTATCTAGTTACTAATAACTTAGGTAGTTATAATTAAAGAAAATCTCTTTAGGGCTAGAATTAGGTCTACCTTCTTATAAACAAGATCCCTATAAAATAACCCTATAGACTAGGAGCTATTAAAAGCCTATTTAGGTAGGTTAATTAAAGGAGTAAATAGATCTTATAGAAAAGCTAAATAGGCTATAAAGAAAGAATACTTGCAACGTAGAGAGAAAAACCTATACCTATGTTACAGAAAAGCTAGGTACTATACTAATAAGTGCCTCTAAGCACTAGCTAACTAACTAATAAGGGCTGCCCTTATAATAGCCTATAATTTAGAGAAGTTTTTTAATAAAGGTATAATAGACTTAGAAAACTAGAAACCCCTATATATAGACGTAAGTAGGAGTGTAAAGAACTAGATTAGGAAGAAGAAAGGTTCTTATTATTTTAGTAGAACTAGCTAGATAGGAAACTACTAATAGTCTACGCAATTATAAATAATATAGCTGTAGTATCTACTCTAATTAATACTAGCTACTTAACTTATTTAATTATCTTCTCTAAGTTTATAAAATAAAATAATCTAGTGTATACTATAATTACGTAAAGACCTATTGTAGGAATAGGTAGAAACTCTACTTAGATAGAGTTAGCTATCTAAATACAAATAGATATAAATAGCTATAAAGAAGAAATATAGGCCTATAAGCTAGGAGGTAATAAGGAATACAACCTTATCTTAGGAAGACCTTAGATAGATAGACACTAGGTAACTTTAGCCTCTATAAAGAAATCTATATTTATCTATAGTAGCTAAACAAGGATACAGAGCAGAAAAGGTAGAATACTAGTAGAGATCTCTAAGGCTATTAGTATACACGCTTATATAATTTAGATAAAGCGCTTCTAGAAAGATAAGTAGATCTAATTATACTCTACCTCTATAGTAAATATTAAGAAAGTACTAAAAAAGAAAAAGATAGTTAACCTCTAGAAAAAACTGCTAACCTACTTATAGAGTAAGTTTAGGACCTTTTTAAGAGAAGAGGCTAATAAGCTTACGCTGCTAAGAGGAACTACTATTAATTACTTAATTAAAATTATAGAAAAAGATAGTAAGCTAGCGGAAATTTTATAGAGACTACTTTATAATATATCTAGAGAGGAATTACTAGTACTATAAAAGGAACTTACGTTATACCTAGACTATAGGTTTATCTAGGTAAGTAAATCTAGTGTTACTATACCTATACTATTTATAAAGAAACCTAGAGGAGGGCTATAATTTTGCGTAGATTACTAAGTGTTAAATACTATTATATATAAGAATAAATACTTCCTTCTCCTTATTTATAAAACTCTATTCTAAATTGCAAAAGCAAGGTAGTTTATAAAGGTAGATGTAATCTAAGCCTTTTACTAGATACGCGTAGTAGAAGGAGATAAATAGAAGATAGCATTTTATACCTAATTTAGGCTGTATAAATAGCTAGTTACCCTATTTAGCCTTGCTAATGCACCTAGTACGTTCTAATAATATATTAACTAGGTACTCTAGAAAGATCTAGATATCTGCTACTTAGCCTACGTAGATAATATACTAATCTACTTAAATAGATTATAAGAAGACTATAAATGCTAGGTTAAGGTAATTATTTAAAAACTTAGGGAAGCAGGCCTATAACTAGATATAGATAAATATAACTTTAGCGTTAAGAAAACTAAGTACCTAGGTTTTATAATAGAGGTAGGTAATAGTATCTAGATAGATCTAGAAAAGATAGTAGTAATCTATGCATAAGAATAGCTATAAAGTACTAAAGGTATTTAGAGTTTTATAGAATTTATAAACTTCTACTAATAATTTATTAGAGGATTCTTAGAAATTATTACCCTATTAACTAAACTTATAGGGAAAGAAGTAGTATTCTAGTAGGGGAAACTCTAAGAAATAGCATTTTTAAAGCTTAAGGACGCCTTTATTTCTAAGCTATTATTAGCTAATTTTAACTCTAAGCTAGAAATAATAATAGAATATAATACGTCTAAGTAGGTAATAGAAGGGGTCCTCTTATAGTTTAGAAAAGATAGGCTACTTTATACAGTAGTATACTACTTAGTAAAGAATATAATAGTAAAAGTTAACTATACTATATATAACAAAGAGCTGCTAGCTGTTATAAAATATATAGACTAATAGAGAGCTAAACTTTAGTAAGTTTTAAAGTTTACTATTATTACAAACTATAAGAACCTAGAACACCTCTATACTATAAGGCTGTTATCTAAAAGATATATACGCTAGTTAAATATACTTAGCTAATTTAACCTAACCTTTATATATTACCTAGAGAAGGTTAATAGAAGGGTAGACGCACTTTCCTAAAAAGAGGAAGACCTACCTATAGGTTAAAATAATAAATATATAAAGATAAGAGAATTTTAACTTCTATAACTATATATAAAGAGCTATCCCTAACTTAAAGAAGAAGAAAAGGTAGGTATTTTATTCTACTACTAAATATAAAGTTTATAATTCTAGAAACCTAATAGTACACTTATAGTAGATAATAACCTCTTAATAGAACCTAATAATATGCCTATAAAAGCTAGAACTAATCCTACCCTAGCCTATAATAGCTTAGAAGAACTTAAGATAATATAGAGGAATATAGCTAAAAATAATCTAATATATAAAAGAGTAAGGGAAGCTGTAAGAATAGGCTAAAGAAAGTTTCTACTAGACCTAAACTTAAAAGTCTTATTAGTAGAATACAGTATTAATAAAAGAGAGTTTCTGTATTATTAAGAGTAAAAATAGGTACTAGATTTAGAGGAACTATGTACTAAAATTATCTTAGAAACCTATAAATTCCTAGCTGTAGGCTATCTAGGCTGTAAAAACACCTATATAATTCTAGCTTATAACTACTTCTTTCTAGAAATATTATCTATAATAAGGTAATTTATCTAAAACTATAACGTATGCAAAAGAACTAAGCCTTAGAGGGAACTAAAAAGGGAGCTGCTAAGGCTACTCTCCCTTCTAAATAAAGTATAGAAGAAAATCTTAATAGACTTTATTATTAACTTACCTATAAGTAATAGGCACTAGCACCTTATAGTAGTTATAGATAGGTTAAGTAAGGACGTAATACTTATTCTACTAAGAGACTTAGATACCTAAATAGTAGTAAGAGCCTTTATAGAAAGGGTTATAGCCTACTATTAGCTTCTAGATACTATTATATCTAATTATAGTAGTTAGTTTATTAAAGATTTTTAGAGAACTCTCTATAGAAAATTAGGTATTACGCGCTAAGTATCTATAGGATACTACCTAGAAACTAATAGTGCTACTAAAAGAATAAATAGTACTATAGAAACTTACCTATAAGCCTATATTAATTAGAAATAAGATAACTAGGTACTAATATACTCTACCGCTTAAATTACTATTAAGAGAAGAAATATAGTATCTACTAGTATTAGCCTATTCTTCCTATAACACAGATATAATATAGATACAGTATAAGAAGATATAGAATAGGTAATCTAGTAATAATATTAGAGGCCTAATAATCTAGAGAAGTTAGCTAGAGTACTTACTATAAAATTTATAGAAATACTAGATTATATATAAGTAAGAATAGTAGAAGCCTAATAACTATAAGAAATCTAGGCTAACTACTATTAATAAGAAGTACTATAACTGTAAGAAGGGGACTAAGTATAGCTATAGTATAGAAAATACTTCTTTAATAGTAAGCTAAGTAAGAAACTAGACTAAAAAAATATAAAGTTCTAAGTAGAGGAGGTAATCTTCCTCTATACTGTAAAATTAAATACTCTCTCTAGTATCTACCTAGTGTTTTATATAGATAGGCTATAGCTATACTCTAGAAACCCTCTAGTAAGATAAGATACTAATAATTACTAACCTAAGAGTATATTAGAAAATATTAATAGAGAACTAGAAAACTACTAGAAAATTAAAGAAATTATAGGTAAAAGGTAGAAATAACGCAGTAGAGGGCGCAAGAAATAATACCTAGTTAAATAAGAAGACTATACTATAACTTTATAGAAGCTAGTAGAAAACCTTAAAGAAGCTAAAGTACTAGATAGCTAGTTAGCCTTCTCTAAGGAAAAACAAAATAACGCTAGTAAATTACTAGGGGATTTCTAAAAGAGTTCCCCTAATAAACTATAATAATACTAGGGCCCTTAGTAATAGTAAGGTAGAGGTAGAGAAAGTAATATTTTTAGTAATAAGTACTATAGGAAACTATAGGCAGTTTACTAACAGACACTCTTACTAGGGCTAAGAATATAGATAGTTAAGAAAATTAAAATATTACTAGAAGGAAAATAAGAAAAATTAGTTAATAAGCATAAAATTAACTACCTATAGGCAGCTAGAGTATTACTAATAGGGCGCTATAGGCCTAAAATACTATACTGTACTAGGTATCTACTAGGACGCTAAAGGAAAAACCTAGGAAACTACTACTATATTACTTTATCTTTACTACTAATAGTAGTATTATTCTTAAAAGTATTTTAATTACTACTACTAACTTTATTCTTATAGATAGGTAACTCTTAAGGCTTAAAGGGGGGGGAAATAAGCTTAGTAATAATATTAATAAGATACTTAGTTTAACCCTTAGTAGTCTTAGCCTAGAAAAATATAGAAATTAGCTAGAAAAATAGTAAAATTAGGAAGGAAACTTACTAGAACTAAAATAGCCTTACTCTAATAATTAAGTATAGCCTAAATATTACTAAGCTTAACTATAACAGCATAAAGAAGTAACTTAGTAATAGTATTACTAAGGTTATTATCCTAATACCTAGGCTAACTAATAGACTTCTTCTTAGCCTTAGACTAGGCCTTAATAAGCTTAGGACCTAACTTGTTAAAGTAGGTAGTAATAGACTTTATAGTAATATTACTGGGGGGAATAGTAAGGAGACTATAAAGGAAAGTAACCTTAGCCTTAAGCTAATTAGGAACCTATACAAGAGTTAACTAGTAGTACCTAAATAAAAATAAATATTACTTACCTTATAATAAGTAGCGTACTGCTTCTAAGAGTAGTAAGTATAAAACTACTTACTCTTCTTAAAGACATAAGCCTCCCTATCTTCTAGAAGATAGTAGGTATAGCCTAGGTAAATAGGTAGCTAGAGAGGCTTATAGCTCTTAGTAATAGAGGTAGGGGTAGAAGTAGGGACAACGCTAGCAGTAATAGATAAGTAAGTAGTAGGGTATAAAGCTAATAAAATAAGAAGTTAGTAAGAAGAAGAGTAAATCTAGTAAACTAGATAAACTTATAGGTAAAGGTAAGGCCTCCTTATTACTCTTAGTAGTAGAATAAGTCTACTTCCTTGCTAGAGACTTCCTTAGAGAGCTAGCAGCTATAGAGAAGAACTTAGAAAATAAGTAAGGCTTCTTAGTTAGACCTACTATTATAGTAGTAGGTAAAGTAGAAGTTAAGGTAGGTAAAGTTAGTATAGCTGTAGTAAAAATTGTATATAGAGGCAGGTTAACGCGTTATGTTGTAGTAGGGTTAAAATATAAAATCTTTTACTAGAGGGGGACTTATATAATAGGCTAGGCCTAGTAAAACCTTAGTAAGTAAAGCCTTAGAGCTTAGCTACCCTAACTGCTAATACCTACTAGAAATAGCTAGTACGCTACTAGAAGAACTATAAGTAGAGGAAAACTAGTACTATAGATTCTTAGTAAATTTATCTAATTTATACTAGTAACTACTCTTAGAGTTAGCCCCTTACAGAGGAAATCTAGAGGTATTAATAGATAGGCATAGTAGAAAATAGAGATATTATTAGAGATATAAAAGGAAATAAAAGAAGAGGTAAATTTCTAGATAGTTACTATAGGCAGAAATATTATATAGTTAGTAAAGCTACTAGTAAATATAGAGGATTTATATAGAGATAGAAACTAGTAAAGTATAGAAAAATACTTACTAAAGTTTTAGATTCTAGCTAGGTCTATATATTGCGCTAGAAGCTTAGCGCGTTAGTACCTACTATTAAATTTATTATACGTGCCTTAGTATCTACCTAACTACTTACCTACTCTACTAACTAACTATACCCTTAACTACTTATAGACTGTATATACGCTTAATTATTAATAGTAATTAGTAATATTTATTATAAATTACTTTTATTTTACCTACTAATTAATTATACACTTAGAATAATTAATTTTAGAGGTATTACTTACCTATAGATAAGTAACTAGGTAGCTAATACTTATAAGATTATATATAGCCTATTAGTTCTATTTCTAGCCTAACTGTAAACTTTCTTAGGAACCTCTAATACTACTCTAGCTAACTAATTAAAAGTATATTTCTATACTAAGGCGCTAAAGTCTACCTAGGCTTTTAACTTATAGGCTATAGTAGACTTTATATCTAACGTATCTATACCTAATACTAATATAGTAGGCTCTTAAACTAGGTTTATAGTTCCTCTTAGTATATTTCTTCTATAAGTAGGTACTAAATATCTAGTAGTAACCTATTAAGTCTATAATATAAAAAGAAAGAGCTTAATAAAGTAAAGCCTATATAAGTTTTAGAATATATACTTAATAATAGAGTTACTTATTAAACTTTAGTAATTCTCTCTTTAATCTATTACCTAACGCCTCTAATTCTAAGCCTTCTAAAACTTTTATAAATAAGTAATTATAAGTTCTTTATATCTATAATTACTCTCCTCTTTTAGACTAATATATAATAGAAATAAATAATCTAACTGTAGTAATAATAAAAAAGCCTTCTAACCTATAAATATTATACCTATTATACCTATATATAATAGTAAAGAAGTTAATAATACTAGCTCTAATATAGAAGACACTATAAAACGCCTTATATATAATACTAAAAAGCTAGGTAATAAACTCTTTAGCTTCTAGATTTTATACCTAGATTTCTTTATATCTAATATTCTAAAGACTATACGTAACATCCTTCTAGAGCTTATACTCTAGTACCTAGGTATATAAAATATATTCTATATTCTCTCTAAGAATACTAATATTATAAAATAATTAGTAAGCTTTAAGAGTATTATATTAAATATCCTTAATAAGACTTCTAGTATCCTTCTTATTACTACGTTAGAAGAAGATATACTTAAGTAAAATAACTTAAGATATTAGGTATATTTTTTAGCTCTTATATTAATATTCTTCTTTATTCCTAATAACTCTCTGTTTAATCTTACTAATATTTATTCTTATAATATAATATACAGTACCTTATAGGTTCTTACTAAGATTATACTCTAAAATAATTATTCTACTAATAGAAAGTAGGGTCTTAAGAAGCTAAAGAATTTAAAGTAAAGTATAGTAAAGAAGAAGTTAAAGTCTTAAGTATAATAAGTAACTACTAGTCTTATAGTAAGTAATAGTAGCTCTTAGAGTTACCTAGAAAACTTTAATAACTAACTTCTTATTAGTTTAACCTTCTTTCTAAATACACTGCCTCTAGTACTATTAATACCCTTAAGTTCTAGGCCTTTAAATAGTATCCTATAAAACATTAGAAATTAAGTACCTATATTTACTAATTAGATAAAAAGAGTAATAAGGAGGTCTATAACTCTACTAAACCTAATATACCTATAGGTAATACCTTAGATAATAGTAAAGAAGATAAGAGGATTAAAGACCTTCTAAAAGAGAAGATTATCTAGTCCTATATTAATAAAATTCTAAAGACTAAGGTAAAATAAAGTACTAATAAATAATTACTTATTTATAAAGCTAAAGCTGCCTAATCTATATTATAGTAAATAAAGGACTTATAAGTATATATAAATAATTATTAAGCTTATTATTAAGATCTTACTATACTATATACTATAGGTACTAACTATCTAGATAATATTAAAACTATCTACTACTCTAATAAGCATTTAAATTCTATTTAGAGAAAGTATAAGAAGAAGTATAACTATAATCTTAAGGCTACTACTATTATAGCTAGCGTAACCTAGAAAGAAAATATTCTTAATAACGTTTAGTAAACACTTATACTTAAAGATAATACTATCTATTTAAACTATAAAAATAGTCTAGAAATTAAAGTTAAATAGATACTTAAGCTCTCTACTCTAACTAACCTAGATTCTTCTACTATTCTATTTAAAATAAATAAGTACAGTAGCGTATTTACACTAATATACCTAAAGAAGGCCTACCTAGAGACTAAAATTACTAGCCTTAAGAAAAAGTTAATACTCTTTATATATTTTATATTATATTAGTAGTAAGCTATTATAATAAAGTAGGCTTTAGACCTTACTAAGAAATTTATTTACCTTATAGGTAGTATTTTAGCTAATAAGATTAGTCTAAGAAAGATAATTAAGGCTAGTATAATAATTACTAAAGTATATCTAAGAGGTAACTTATAAAACTTTTATAAGTTACTTCTATACTACCTTAATTTCTTTTACGTTCTATTACTAACTTACTAGACTATTAAGACCTTTAATAATTATTATAATACTATACTAGTAGATATCTATGCTAAATATTCTAAACCTACCTACCTTAAGAGTTTCTATAAGTGTTCTAGTAACCTATCTAAACTATATCTTTACCTTACCTCTACTTTACTATACTACTAAATAGCCTAAGAGTTAAGCTAATTTAGAAATAAGTTTTAAGTCTACTATATTAGTAGTAATAGCGTTACTATTAATAGTATATATAAGGTAATTAACTTAATACCCTCTTTTAATAATCTAGTCTAGAATATAGAGAACTCTACTAGTATCTAGACTATCTTTATAGTATTTTATTAGCACTAAACTAAGTACTATAGCTCTACTACCTATTAGAATAGTATTATACTTAATATTCCTAAGTATTTAAAATCTAAGCGTATTACCTCTTATAGATTTAATTAGTACGTATATAGATAAGAAATTATAAATTCTCTTAATAATACTTCTAAGTAATAGATCTAGAGTTTTAAGTATTAGTTTAGGTATATCTTTACTAATAAGGTGTAAGAAGGCCTCTATAATCTATTATCTTACTAGTATACTATTTAGTAGCTTAAGCTAGTATAACTTATAATAATATCTAGCTATTCTATTTCTTAAGAGATAGAGAACTATAGTTTATATTTAAGGCTTCTTAAGTGTCCTAAGCTGTTAGCTAAGGCTATAACTAAGATAGATAAGGATAGATATATATATAAAGAGATAAATCTCTACTTACTAGAAGATAATAATCTAAAGTAAGTTTATTAAGAGGTTTCTTATAAAACTTTAGTATATTTCCCTAAGTAACTCTAGACTACTAATATATTCTAGTTCTAAGTTCTACCTTTTTTACTCTAACTAGAAGATATTTATTACTAATACTAAGAGCTCTATATACTCTAACTATATAGAGTAAGTAAAGAATATATAAAGAATACTTAAGTCCTTTATTCTCTACTATAACTTTAATACTGCCCTTTCTATAGGCTTTACTAATACTATTAGTTATTCTCTTTTACCTAAGTACTATTATACTATTAAGAGGATATATTCTCTGTTTACTTAGTAAGAATATAATAATTAATTTATAAAATAGTCTAAGTATATATTTATAATATATAAGAACTTTTCTAGAAAGTAAGTCTCTACTATAGATACTTATACTAATAAAGCTACCTAAATAATTAAATTCTTTTTAGTCCTAGGTTCTCTCTATATTAAGCTAGAAGTAGAGAAGTACCTAAAAGACAGTATCTACAGCTATAGTAGTAAGAAATTAGATAAAAAGTATAATAAGAATTATATCTCTTAGTTTTATTATTTTAGGTTTATAGTATATTTATGCTTATAGTATAGGCAGATAGACGCAATACAGTAAGAATTTAATATAGTAACTTAGTGTAGAAGCTAATACCTAGCCTCTTTTTATATAGTAAATATTAGTAGGAGTATATAGTAAAGGTAATAGAGAGCTAATTAGTATACTATCTCTTAATAACTAGCTGCTTAATATACTAATATAAACGTATATTTAAGAGCCTAGGCAGCTATTAGTTAAAGTTTAGTTTAGTTATAAACCCTAGATTATATTATAAACTATAGCTAAGTTATAAAAACTCTTTAATTAACTAGTAATTCTAAATATATAACTAGAGTAGCTTTAGTAGGAGTATAGGTAATAATAGTTTATATAGACAAGCTAGTATATAAATATCCTTTATACCTTAGAAGTTAAAACCTTTATCTATTTATCTTATCTTTCTTTATAACTATAATTATAGCTAACTAATAATATAACTCTATTAGTGTAGCCTAGGTATTTCTACGCTGCGTCTTATAGTAAGCTAATAAGTAAAGGATTAAGGTAAGTAATCTCTAGTACTAGTATAGTACTCTAGATATCTCTAGTAAGATCTCTAAGGACCTAGTTAGGTAGTAGAAGAAAATAGAGGGTATTACTTAGCATAACAGTAATACCTTCTACCTAGAAGATAAAGATATTTTATAGCGCCTTAAGCTTAATAAGAGACTTAGGGTATAGCTTTATAAGGTTAGAGTTTAGCTCCTTCTTATATAAGTCTATAAGACTAAAAGAGCTTTTTTTAATACCTAGCTCTTTTAACTTAATAAGCTTACTACTAAGCAGCGTAATAATACTACTCTAACTAAGAATAAGAGCTACTTTAAGCAAGCTTTTATAGATCTTAGGTATACTACCTAGAAAAAGAGAATTATAGTAGTAATCTAGGAGGTATAATACCTTACTGCAGAGCTATATAATTAATATAGAATAAGGATAAAGCTAGCTAATTTTAAAGTAGCAGTAATAGTAACGTTATTATACTCCTTTAGGTTATAGATACCTCTAAAATTTAGTAGAATATAGTAAAAATTAAAACATAAACAGAGGTCTAATAGTAATAATATTATAGTTAGAACTTAGATTTATAATACTATACTACTACTATTACGTACGTCCTACTCTATACTCTCTTTTGTAAAAGTTTTAATATAATATCTCTTAATTTTAAAGAGTTATTTAATATTTTATATCTAGAGATAGTTAAATAGAGCTAATCTTAATTAAAAAGTTTTAAGCTAATACTAAATTAGAATAGAAAGTTTTAAGCTAATACTAAATTAGAATAGGTAGTTTTAAGCTAATACTAAATATAAGTATAAAGCCTTAAAGAAAGAGAGGTAGAAAGTAATACTAGTTATATATTTAGTATTAGCTAGCAGTAAAAATTAGGTAGCTATATAGAGGCTAATAATACGCTTCTTCCTATATAATAAAATATAACTCTTTTATTTTTAAGTATTACTACCTATCT
>NW_022985011.1:1728727-1731796 GCF_010015815.1 Dothidotthia symphoricarpi CBS 119687
CTAGTTTTATAAGAGTATTAATATCTAGATCTATATAGATTTTAAAGAATATAAGATAACCTTAAAGTTACTTCTTTAAATATTATTCTTTGTATAATATAATAACTATATTAGATAAAGCTCTAGTAGGATTATTTTATACTAACTTCTAAACTAGAGAATTAAAATATAATAGTTTATTAATTATTAATTAACTTTAAATATTACTTATAATACTCTAAAAGCCTAGATTATAATCTTCTTATCTTTAACTATATATTATAAGTCTATAATTAATAGTAATATAGTTATATAGTAGTATTTCTTTCTTAATTATTATAACTTATCTTTTAACTTATATCTATTTGTTAATATTCTTTGTTTATTTTGTAAACTATAATAAATAAACTAAGGTAGATAATTAAAAGCTAACTTACTAATTTAAGTATTACTTAGTAGACTATACCTATATATAATAAGTTTATATAACTTTCTATATCCTCTTTTTATTTTTCTTATTATTACTATTTAAACTATAGCTAACCTGTTTCTATTTACTATTATAGAGAAAGCTTCTTTTCTTACTTTATCTTTACACTACTCTATATTAATAGCAGATTTCTTTAGAAGTATAAATAGTATTACTCTATAAAGTTAAAGAGTTAGTCTAGCCCTAAGTTTTATACTAGTTACTTACTATTATTTTCTAGACCTAGCTTTCTTTATTCTTAACTCTTTATTCTCTTTAAGAGGGCTCTCTCTTTTTAGACTAGTTAGATAATAATTCCTTTAGTAACTACTTAGGCTCTAACTAGTCTTAACTAGAAGAGTCTAATATTAATATTAATCTTATATACTAAAGTAATAGTATAGATAGAAATACTAATTCTCCTATCCCTATAACTAAGGATAACTACAAAAGATAATAATATATAGAATAAGAAATCTTATAATTATAACTTTAGTATAAGAGTAGCTAACCTAAGTCTTTACTAGTAGTATTTTTAAGTCCTTATAGATAGAGACCTTCTTCTATAACTACTATACTTTAAGTAAGCTCTTTTAGTTTAACTTACAGAGATTAGTAATATATACCTCTACTAATATAATAAATACTAAGCTATAGGCCTTCTAGGACTCTACTAGCCTAACGCAAAAAATAGTTCTAAGCTAGGAATTATTCTACTTCTTAGTAACACTATACTCTAACCTAAAGAAGGTAAATAACTATAACTTTATAGTTAGGTACGCCTTCTTAAGAATAAGTCTAGATAAATAAGAGTTATAAGGCCTCTTTAAGCCTACTAAAGCTAGTTCCTTTCTAAGTATATATTTCTCCTTAAATACCTATAAGATCTACGCTAGATCCTAGAAGTAGTTATAGTTTATCTAGGTAAAGATTACCTTTCTTAAATCTTAGCTCTATTTTATATCTAGCTAATAACTAGTTTAGCCCTAAGCTATCTTTATAATTAGTAAAGTATTCTAATATATATACTATAAGTAGTTAGTTAGCTATCTACTATTTCTTTAGAGTATTTACTAATATACTATTATAGAAAAAAATTACCCTTATCTAATTAGAGGTTAATCTTACATTTATAAGTAGTATAGACTTACTAGGATATAAGAGCGTATAGATACTAGTAATATACTATCTTATATATAAGCTGTACTAAGAAACTTAGAAATATTTCCTAGATAAATATAATAGCCTAGATAGTATAAATAGCTATAAGGCCTATATATTTAAAGTTATTCTTTCTATCTAGAAAATTACTTACTTAATAGCTATTAGGCTGTAGCGTTTACTAAAGGATAGACTATATACTTAGAAATCTCCTTATATAAGTGTAACTAAATTCCTTATAGACTAAAATACTCTAAGGATTATAAAAGCCTCCTAGTATAACTTTTCTATAAGGATAAACTTCTATATATTTAGTAACCTTATCTTAGCTATTCTTTACCTTTAGTGTCTAGGCCTATTCTAAATCTATTAAACTACTATAGTATTTAAAGATAATAATAAAGCTATAGCTATATAGGCCTATCTTTCTACTCTTTCTAAGTAGTTAAGGTATCTAGAGTTAATTATAAATAATTATATATATAGTACTATGTTTAGCTCTCTAGAACTACTTCCTAAGGTAGGTTAGTAAGCTGTATATATATTTAATATTATAAAACAGATATAGATAGAGATTAGTATAGTAGTAAACTTATAAATAAGAGAAGTTACTAGCCTTTTTTCTGTCTTAGAAAGAGTAATCTTAATAAGAGAAAGCTCTAAAGCTAATCTACCTAAATATACCTTTTAGGATAATATTAAGTATACCTACTCTAGTAGTAATACGTAGATATATTAATATATAAATACCTAGAGAGTAGTCTATACTATTAGCTTTATATATAAACTAAATAAAAAATAATAAAAAGCCTTTAATAAGGTAGCTCTTAATCTATATAAAGTTATAACCTTATCTCTTAATAGTACTATTATTAAAGAAAAGGATTTACTATAGTATTTTATTTATTATTATAGCTATTACTCTTATATTTAGGCTACCTTAGAGCTTTTTCTTAAGCTAAAATCCTAGTTTAAAAAGTAAAGTCCTCTTAGGGCTATTCCTATAATAGCTACTATTAATAACCTTAAGGTAGAGATAATAAGAAGGCTTTTATTACTTCTAAGCCTACAGAAGTTCTTTTTTAAGAAGGTTACTAGATTTCTATATCTTATAAAATAGGTGCCTTAATTTAGGAGAATATATAATAGAATCCTATAGCTACTCTAGTATATACTTTTCTTATTATAAGTATATATTATATACTAGTATAAGAATAGAAATTTCTTTAAAAAATTATATAAATAGGGCTAATATCTATATACCTTATAATAGGATTTATGTAGCTAATTAGCCTATCTAAACCTATATAGGCTATATATTATTTCTTAGCTTTAACTTCTTTCTAGCTACTTTAAAGTAATAAGAGTAATATAATATTATTTAGTAAAATACTAGTAATCTACACCTCCTTCTAACTTTCTTTAAAACTATATATAAAATACTAACTACTTTAGGTTTA
>NW_022985011.1:1731806-1742224 GCF_010015815.1 Dothidotthia symphoricarpi CBS 119687
AGGCTTAGAGGACTAGTAGAAGAACTAGTCTAGAAGTAGAGGTAGTTAATACGTAGTTACTAGTAAGTATTTCTAGTAACTATATACTAACTATATAATTACTTAATCTTATATATTATCTACCTATCTAAATAAACCTATATACTTTCTAAATAGTATATTAAACTATTTTATTTACCTATAACTTAGTCTAACTTCTTTTGTAATATCTTTATTAGAATATTACTAGTTTTATAAGAGTATTAATATCTAGATCTATATAGATTTTAAAGAATATAAGATAACCTTAAAGTTACTTCTTTAAATATTATTCTTTGTATAATATAATAACTATATTAGATAAAGCTCTAGTAGGATTATTTTATACTAACTTCTAAACTAGAGAATTAAAATATAATAGTTTATTAATTATTAATTAACTTTAAATATTACTTATAATACTCTAAAAGCCTAGATTATAATCTTCTTATCTTTAACTATATATTATAAGTCTATAATTAATAGTAATATAGTTATATAGTAGTATTTCTTTCTTAATTATTATAACTTATCTTTTAACTTATATCTATTTGTTAATATTCTTTGTTTATTTTGTAAACTATAATAAATAAACTAAGGTAGATAATTAAAAGCTAACTTACTAATTTAAGTATTACTTAGTAGACTATACCTATATATAATAAGTTTATATAACTTTCTATATCCTCTTTTTATTTTTCTTATTATTACTATTTAAACTATAGCTAACCTGTTTCTATTTACTATTATAGAGAAAGCTTCTTTTCTTACTTTATCTTTACACTACTCTATATTAATAGCAGATTTCTTTAGAAGTATAAATAGTATTACTCTATAAAGTTAAAGAGTTAGTCTAGCCCTAAGTTTTATACTAGTTACTTACTATTATTTTCTAGACCTAGCTTTCTTTATTCTTAACTCTTTATTCTCTTTAAGAGGGCTCTCTCTTTTTAGACTAGTTAGATAATAATTCCTTTAGTAACTACTTAGGCTCTAACTAGTCTTAACTAGAAGAGTCTAATATTAATATTAATCTTATATACTAAAGTAATAGTATAGATAGAAATACTAATTCTCCTATCCCTATAACTAAGGATAACTACAAAAGATAATAATATATAGAATAAGAAATCTTATAATTATAACTTTAGTATAAGAGTAGCTAACCTAAGTCTTTACTAGTAGTATTTTTAAGTCCTTATAGATAGAGACCTTCCTCTATAACTACTATACTTTAAATAAGCTCTCCTAGTTTAACTTACAGAGATTAGTAATATATACCTCTACTAATATAATAAATACTAAGCTATAGGCCTTCTAGGACTCTACTAGCCTAACGCAAAAAATAGTTCTAAGCTAGGAATTATTCTACTTCTTAGTAACACTATACTCTAACCTAAAGAAGGTAAATAACTATAACTTTATAGTTAGGTACGCCTTCTTAAGAATAAGTCTAGATAAATAAGAGTTATAAGGCCTCTTTAAGCCTACTAAAGCTAGTTCCTTTCTAAGTATATATTTCTCCTTAAATACCTATAAGATCTACGCTAGATCCTAGAAGTAGTTATAGTTTATCTAGGTAAAGATTACCTTTCTTAAATCTTAGCTCTATTTTATATCTAGCTAATAACTAGTTTAGCCCTAAGCTATCTTTATAATTAGTAAAGTATTCTAATATATATACTATAAGTAGTTAGTTAGCTATCTACTATTTCTTTAGAGTATTTACTAATATACTATTATAGAAAAAAATTACCCTTATCTAATTAGAGGTTAATCTTATATTTATAGGTAGTATAGACTTACTAGGATATAAGAGCGTATAGATACTAGTAATATACTATCTTATATATAAGCTGTACTAAGAAACTTAGAAATATTTCCTAGATAAATATAATAGCCTAGATAGTATAAATAGCTATAAGGCCTATATATTTAAAGTTATTCTTTCTATCTAGAAAATTACTTACTTAATAGCTATTAGGCTGTAGCGTTTACTAAAGGATAGACTATATACTTAGAAATCTCCTTATATAAGTGTAACTAAATTCCTTATAGACTAAAATACTCTAAGGATTATAAAAGCCTCCTAGTATAACTTTTCTATAAGGATAAACTTCTATATATTTAGTAACCTTATCTTAGCTATTCTTTACCTTTAGTGTCTAGGCCTATTCTAAATCTATTAAACTACTATAGTATTTAAAGATAATAATAAAGCTATAGCTATATAGGCCTATCTTTCTACTCTTTCTAAGTAGTTAAGGTATCTAGAGTTAATTATAAATAATTATATATATAGTACTATGTTTAGCTCTCTAGAACTACTTCCTAAGGTAGGTTAGTAAGCTGTATATATATTTAATATTATAAAACAGATATAGATAGAGATTAGTATAGTAGTAAACTTATAAATAAGAGAAGTTACTAGCCTTTTTTCTGTCTTAGAAAGAGTAATCTTAATAAGAGAAAGCTCTAAAGCTAATCTACCTAAATATACCTTTTAGGATAATATTAAGTATACCTACTCTAGTAGTAATACGTAGATATATTAATATATAAATACCTAGAGAGTAGTCTATACTATTAGCTTTATATATAAACTAAATAAAAAATAATAAAAAGCCTTTAATAAGGTAGCTCTTAATTTATATAAAGTTATAACCTTATTTCTTAATAGTGCTGTTATTAAAGAAGAGGATTTACTATAGTATTTTATTTATTATTATAGCTATTACTCTTATATTTAGGCTACCTTAGAGCTTTTTCTTAAGCTAAAATCCTAGTTTAAAAAGTAAAGTCCTCTTAGGGCTATTCCTATAATAGCTACTATTAATAACCTTAAGGTAGAGATAATAAGAAGGCTTTTATTACTTCTAAGCCTACAGAAGTTCTTTTTTAAGAAGGTTACTAGATTTCTATATCTTATAAAATAGGTGCCTTAATTTAGGAGAATATATAATAGAATCCTATAGCTACTCTAGTATATACTTTTCTTATTATAAGTATATATTATATACTAGTATAAGAATAGAAATTTCTTTAAAAAATTATATAAATAGGGCTAATATCTATATACCTTATAATAGGATTTATGTAGCTAATTAGCCTATCTAAACCTATATAGGCTATATATTATTTCTTAGCTTTAACTTCTTTCTAGCTACTTTAAAGTAATAAGAGTAATATAATATTATTTAGTAAAATACTAGTAATCTACACCTCCTTCTAACCTCCTTTAAAACTATATATAAAATACTAACTACTTTAGGTTTAGAGTAGTATATTCCTTCTATTAATCTCTTAGTAAGTAAGATAAGAGGATAACGTATTATATTACTCTACTTATTAAATAAAGCTACAGCTCTACCTCTACCTAAATTCTAGATTCCCTTAATAACCTACCTTTTTCTAATAAGATTAATAGTCTACTATAACTTCTACTTACTCTCTATCTATCTATACCTTTTATTATAACTTCTTTAACCTAGCTTTATAGCCTAGTTATAACCCCCTATAAAGTTAATTAGAACTATATTAGCTACTTTACCTATACTTCTCTCTACTTAGATAAATAATATAATACTAAGTTTATAATATACTAGTTCTACTTTACTAAGCTAATAAAACACTATAGCCTCCCTTTACTAGCCTATAGTAACTAGCTGTTTATAGCCTATAATCTAGAACTAGTATTATAGTAAATCTACTAGTATAGCTAGCTTAATAAGCTTCTTTTTACTTTAAAGTAATACCTTCTAGAAAAAGTATTTCTTAATAACTAAGTTACCTCTTCTAGAACTCTACTAAGGCTAATCTACTCTAGTAAGGTAGTAATAGTTAATAACTCTAAATATAGAAGCTTACCTTACCTCTACTAAACTATATCTAATATAGGTAAATTAGTTAAGATTATAAGTACTTTCTTAGTATTTAATAATAAGTAGCTGCCTACTACTCTCTAGTATAGTATAGTAAGAGTTATTATTAAAATAAATTTAAAGATACCTATAAAAGAGAAAGCTAGTAAGAAAAGTAGTAATAAGGATACTAATATAGAGGGTAAAGATAATAATAAGGCTATTATAGTAATAGGATAAAGTTAAATTATAAAATATATACTACCCCTAGAATTAGAAGTAAAGGAAGAGGAGACAGAGAAGTAGGCAGAGTAAATAAAAGAGTAAGTAGAAAAGTAGAGAGAGAAGATAAAAGAGTAGAGAAAGAAGATAGAAGAGTAGAAAGAGAAGATAGAAAAGCTAAAAGAAAAGAAATTAGAAGAGTAACTCTCTAAAGTAATAACTACTATTCTAGATAAAACTACTATATAATAAGAAGAAAAAGCAGTAAGAGAAAAGAAAGAAGAGGAAGAAGAAAAAGAAAAAGAAAAAGAAAAAAATACAGTAGTAAATATCTCTACTATAAAGAGAGAAGATAGTTAAGAAGTTACTACTATTAAGTAGAAAGTTATTATAGTTAAGAAAGAGGCTAAGGCTAAAGTAGCTATAAAAGTAGCTATAGTTAAGAAAGAAGTAGTTATAGAAGTTATTATAGAAGTAACTATAGTAAAGAAAGAAGTAGCTATAAAAGTAGCTATAAAAGTAGCTATAGTAAAAAAAAAAGTAGCTGTAGAAGTAGCTATAAAAGTAGCTACTATTAAGAAAAAAGAGAAAGAAAAAAAAGAGGTTATAGAGGTTACTACTAAGGTTATAGAAGTTACTACTAAGGTTACTATAGTTAAGGTAGAAATACCTACTAGGAAGTATTAGTATATAGATTCCTCTAATACTACCTATCCTAGGTAAAACTAAGGCTAGCTAGAATTATAAGTAGAGTTAGGCTCTAGTAGTTTTAGTAATTTACTACTACTACCTATATACGCAAAGCTACTAGATTTTATAAAGAAAGTATAAGCCTAGCTATATAGCCTTATTACTCTATAGGCTCTATAGCAGATCTTATATATATAAAACTATACCTATAAGAACTCTAAAAGCTATATATAAGCCTTATAAAGAAAGTAGGATAAAGCTTCTTCTTCTCCTAGTTCTTTTAAAGTATTAGATAAGTTCTATACCTACCTTAACTATATTACTAGCGTAGTTAATAAGAGTATAGCCTAGGTATACTTCTAAACCTTTATTACCTATATAAAGCTAGTTAAAATAAAAATAACTCTCTAGAATTTTATAAAACAAAGTATAAAGAATATAAAGCCTTAGCAACCTAGTAACTCTAACTATAATATAGCTAAGGTATATTATATAAAGTAGAAGTATAGCCTAGGTAACTGTAATAAGAGCTCTACCTACTATAAAGCCCTAGGCTAGTTTTAAAAGCATATCTAAGAAGCTTACTTCTAGTCTTAGCTATTATAGTAGGGCTATTACCTAATTATTCTTATACTTACTACCTACCTTAGCTTTTCTAAGCTTAGGAAGACTCTTAGTTTCTACTTTAATACTCTAGGCTATAAGAAGCTAATTATAGTCTCTTTTATAGAACTATATCTATCCTTATATAGCCTATCTAAAGTAATAAAAGAAAGTATTAATAAGTTCTTACTTAAAAGTAATAGAAGCTTAAAGCTTATATTTATATATATATACTTACTATAAGATAAGTATATAGCCTAAAAGGGCTTTAGTATAATAGTAGCTAGTAACCTAGATAAGAAAATTAAAACTATTTAGATTATATAGGAAAAGCCTACTAGTAAGCTAGAGAAGCCTACTAGTAAGCTAGAAGAGTTAGCTAGTAAGCTAAAAGAGTTAGCTAGTAAGCTAAAAGAGTTAGCTAGTAAGCTAAAAGAGTTAGCTAGTAAACTAAAGAAGTTAGCTAGTAAGCTAGAGAAGCCTCTTACTTCTATAAAGAAATCTAAAAAGCCTTCTATAGAATCTAATAGAAAATACTCTTTTAATAGCCTAAGAAACTCTTTTTATAGGTCTTTTAAGGCCTCTTTCTATAGGTCTTCTAGGGCGTCTAGAAAGAAGCTCTTTAAAGAGTCTTAATAAGAACCTTTATAGAAATTATTATAAAGAACTATAAGGAAATTATTTAAAAAATAGTCTAGAGTTTAGTATTAGAGAATAATATTAGCGCTTAGAGTATCTATAATATATATCCTAGTTCTTATTAATTTCTAATACTATATCTACTCTAAGAGCCTATACTTTACTTTACTAGTAACTATAGTAAACTATAAAGTAGATACTAAGAGCTTACTTAATAAGTATAATAAGAGAAGTAGATAATTTCTATCTACTATATAAACTATTTCTTCTATACTCTTTTCTTATACTATTCTACCTATCTTCTTTCTACTAACTTATACCTTTTAGCTCTATACTATTTTTACTGTTATTTAACTATCTAACTAGAGTTACTATTACTATACCTTCTTCTAAAAGAAAAGTAGAGAATAGCCTAAAGAACTTAATATATATAAGATATTAAGCTATATATAGCTAGAATTACTAGAAAAAAAAAGAAAAAAATCTTATATTTAGGTCCTAAATTCTACCTAGCTTTGCTTCCTCTATACTACTATTATTACTACTACTCTAGGTACTATAGTGTAAGAATAGCTCTCTTAGTAACTAGTAAAATAAATCTTTCTTTTCTTTAGGCCTATTTCTAGAAAGCTATACCTCTAGTATACCTATATATAAAGTATACTTAATAGAAAGAGTATATATAATACTACCTAAAGAAGAACAGCTAAATTTACTATATCTAATACCTACGCTAGCTGTACTAGACCCTATAAATATAAAAGAGCTAGGCCTATATATATTTAAGCCTAATACAGAAGTAGAAGAATCTAATATAGGCTACCTAGATAATAGATAGCTAGATCTGCCTATAGTAAAGAAGGTAGAGAGTAGCCTAGGTAATAGTAATAGCTCTAGCCTATACTCTTCTTTAGTAAATAGTATAGAAATCCTAAGTAGAATAAGTTAGCCTACTAGTCTACTTAATAAAAGAGAGCTACCTTCTAGGTAAAGAGAAGTAATAAATACCCTTAGTACTATATTCTTATTTTATTATTATATATATAGTAAGTTTCTATACTACTTTCTTTCTAGCCCTATACTTATATATTTATATAGTAAGTAGCTAGCTGAATATTACTGCTAATATACTAGGGGTATAGACGCTAGTATAGGTTAGTAAGTAGATTAAGAGCCTAATCCTAGTAGAGCTAAAAGATAAGAATAATATACCTATAGCTACTCTAGCTAGATTTCTCCTATCTAATAAAACTACGTAATTAAGTTAGTCTTTACCTTTCTAGCTTTCTAAGTAGATTTAGTAGAATAAGCTACTTACTAGTTATAGAATACTTAGCTTTAAATAGGTACTACTAAAACTAAGCTTAGAGAAGTTAAAGTAGGTATTCTAGGCTCTCTAGTAATTTATAGTATAGGAGAGTACTTTTAAGTAGTAGTTTAATATAGATAGTGTAACCTTTAGGATAAAAAGCCTTACTATCTACTAGATAGCTTTTTATATATATTAGTATCTAAACTACCTATAGTCTATTTAGTAAAATTAAAAGGTAAAGATAGCTAACTAAAAGGCCTCTATATATTATATAAAGTATATTATACTTAAATACAGCGTCTTTTTAGCTAGCTATAACTTTACTACCTACCTATTCTTTTTCTACTACCTATTTATTAAGGGTAAGAGCTACTAAGACGCTGTTAGCTACTTAGATAATAAGTTACTAGAAAAACTATTTAACTAGGCTATTTATCTAGCCCTATATAAAGAAGTAAGAATAAATATTATATAGTACTATTCTACTAGCTTCTAGAACGTACGTATAAGAGTATATATTAAGGTAGAAATAGAGTAAAGAGTAGATAATACTACTAGTATTATATTAGCTAACCTAATTATAGAAAAGGACCTAGATAGGCTTTAGGTAAATATCTAGTAGTACTACTCTATTATTATAGGTACCTATAATAGCTAGAGAAACGTCTTTTATAAGCTATAGCTTATTATCTAGGCCTATAATATTAAGCTTTAAGGTACCTACTCTATATTATAGCTATAGACCTTCTATATATTTAACTAGATAATAAATACTATATTTTATATAAAGTGCCTAGGCTACGTAGATTAGTACTACTACTAGGTAGATTTTACTTAAGAAGTAATTACTAGCTAGCCTAGCTATACTATTCTAGAAAAGCTAGCCTATCTCTATAAGTAGGTTAGGGATAGCTTATAGAAACTAAGGTAGCTTAAGAACTATACTACTACCTATTCTATAAAAGAGTTATAGAATATAGGCACTTTTACTATTAAGCTATATAAGCAGTCTAACCTATATACTAGTAGAATAGTAGATATTAAGGCCTATAATATTAATAAGAAGTAGTTTATAGTACTTATTAAGAACTACCTCTCCTTTAGAAAATAGGCTCTAAAAGAACTTAGCCTCTTTAACTCTAGGCTATAAGAGTAGTATTAATAGAAAATAGAAAGAAACTATATAGATAGAGTAAGCCTCTAGTGCCTAGTATCTATATATAAAAGTATAAAGTGCTAGGTCTAGAGTATACTTTCTAGATCTAGCTAAGCTAGGTACTCTTATAGCATATAAAAAGAGTACTATATTACCTATAAGTTATTTACAGCCTATATCTATAGTATAGTACTACTAGTAGTGCCCTTTAATAGCCTAGACCTATACTAAAAAGTAGATATAAAGTAAGAGTAGAGAGAAGCTAGGCTAAAAGACTAGTGTAGAAGTAAGTAAGGCATAGTAGAAGAAAGAAACCTAATACTAATAACCTACCTTCTCTTTTAGATTCTTAATATAGAAAAGCTTAATTACTTTTAAATAGTAGATATAAACTACTAGCTAGCTTACCTAGAGTCTATTATTAAGGTTACTACTAAGTATACGCTAGGCTCTAAGGTATCTAGTGCACTAGATATAGATAAGGACTAATATAGTGCTTTTGCCTTAACTATACTATATCTTCTTAACACTAGTCTAAAATACTATACTATAGATAGAAGTATATAGTAGGGCGTTTCTAGAAAGTAAAAGAAGAAGAAGAGGTAGTAAGAGTAGTTTAGTAGCTAGAATACTAAGAAGCTTAAGAAAGGCCTTAATATAAAGTAAGTTATTAAGTAGTATAGTATAATATAGCTACTGCCCTATAGTACCTCTAGTTATAGGCTACTTCTTACTAGCTAGACTAGCCTACTATAGATCTACTTATACTTATAGTAGCTACTAGCTATTAGTAATACTAGCCTATAAGATATATTTTAATAGAAGAATATTTCTTTTAAGGCTAGCTCTAACCTTAACCTCTAATTCTAGGTACTAGGCTAGTATATTAATAGTCTTACCTAGAAGAGTAACCTACGTAATACCTCTCTATAGTATAAAATCTACTAAGCTACTATAGAAGCCTATATTAAGAAATATAACTAGTAAATATAAATAGTCCTATAGGAGTAATAAAAGGACTATATCTATATTATATTTAGGTTAACCTTACTATACTTCTTCTTTAGTAACTTTAAAAGCTTTATTACCTACACTAGAGATAGTAAAGACCTAGTAGATAGATTTATCTACCTAGGCTATAGCTAGATTACCTCTATCTTTACCTCTATATTACTAATATATATAGTAGCTATTTAGTTATAAATAGGTAAGGCTTAGTAGTTCTCCTAGTATAGCTCTAGCCTATAGTAGAACTATATCTATTCTCTCTTTATCTAGAAGCCTAGCTAGTTTTAGTATATAAAAGGCCTCTTCTTTTACCTACTCTATATTAGTTTCTAGTAGATTATTAAATACTAGTTTAGAAACTATAAACTAGAGTCTAGCTAACTTTCTAAGTTTAAGGCTTTCTTTTACCCCTAGGCTTCTAAGCTTATATTTATTACTATATAGTATAACTTTAATAAGCTAACTCTACTCTATAACCTACCTATAAAGAAGTAAGAGTAGTCTAAGTAACTCTCTATACTAGAATAAACCTAGTTTATCTACTCTACTATAGATCTTAGTATAGTTAATATTATTATACCCCTTTAGGTTGTAGATACCTCTAAAATTTAGTAGAATATAGCAAAAATTAAAATATAAATAGGGGTCCAACAGTAATAATATTATAGTTAGAACTTAGATTTATAATACTGTACTACTACTATTACGTATATCCTACTCTGTACTCTCTTTTGTAAAAGTTTTAATATAATATCTCTTAATTTTAAAGAGTTATTTAATATTTTATATCTAGAAATAGTTAGATAGAGCTAATCTTAATTAGAAAGTTTTAAGCTAATGCTAAATTAAAATAGAAAGTTTTAAGCTAATACTAAATTAGAATAGGTAGTTTTAAGCCAACGCTAAATAT